>NC_057804.1:89193235-89540755 GCF_018294505.1 Triticum aestivum
AAAAACATACAAAGGAAGGAATCAAGTAAAGGAAATAACGTAGCAATCGCTACTCAAAATAGAGTCATATTACAAGATAGCTTGTCGCAGCTCTAATAGATTGTTCTCATAACATGACCAGCAGCGACAAGGGAAAGAGAAAACGAGCGGCCTAATCTACGCGATCGCCCTCAACCCTCTTGATCTCGCTCACCTTGTCCACAATGGGTGCGACAAGGGTCTTGAGCGCTTCCAGATCAGCATCCGGCGGCAGGGTCCTGAGGACGTTGGTGAGGTTGAGGCCTGGGTTGCGGAAGGCCACCTTCACCAGCACCTTCTGAAGAGCCCCCGCGCAGATCTTGCGCGATTCGTCGGCCAGCTGCTTTGGGATCTTCTCCTGGAGTCGCTGGAGGGCCGTCGCCACGCCTTTGAAGAACAAGCTGAGCTTGGCGCTGGGTTGGAGGTGCTCGTCGGAGGAGTACCCGAGATCCTCCATCCCCAGCTGCGCCAGCTCCCCGTCGATGGCTGCGGCAACATCCACGAGACCCTCGGTCCAGTGCTCCACATTCTCCCTAAAAGCGTTATGGGCGGCGGCAGCATTCGCCAGCAGCGTCTCGTCGGCCTTGATCTTCTCCGACAAGGCCACCTCCCGCTCCCTGGCGCCATCTAGCGTCTGAGTCAAAGTAGCCAGCTTCAACTCAAGATCCGCGTTGGAGTCCTTGGCGGCGCTGAGCTCTTTGCTCCTCTCAGCGAGACGACCTTGCAGCTCGCCATGAGCGGCGGCGTCCTTCTCGCGCTCACGCTTGAGCGCGGCAAGCTCCTCGCCGCTCGCCTTGAGATCGGCCTCCAGCTGCGCCATCTTCGTCTCCAGCTCCTTCTTGGCGGCCTCGGCAGCTGCGGCAGCATCCTTTGCTTCCTTGAGAGCCCCGCCGAATGTTTGCTCACGCGCGGCAAGCTCCTCCTCGTGGCTGTCCAGGTTAACTTTCTGCTGCACCAACTCGCCTTCCTGCGCAGGCAGCTTCTCGGCAGCAAGTCGCTGTTGTTCTTCAACTTCAGCCTTCTCGAGGAGGAAGGCTTTCCGCTCCTCGGCAACTTGCTCCCGCTCCTCTGCCAGGGACCGGAGAGTTTCTTGCCTGAAGCCCCGGAGCTCCTCCGCGCGCTTCTCGATGCCCACTCCCTCCTTCGCGACAAGCGCTTCTTGGGACACAAGCTTGGCCTGCCGAGCGCGGTAGAGCGACAACAGCTTCCGCAGCAGCTGCTCCTCCTCAGGCTCGTCGCTGCTGATGCTTGGCGCATCGACCAGCGTCAGCCCAGCGGAGGCAAGCACCTCTCCATCCAAGCTCTCTCCTTCAACCAGCGCCCTGGAGCTTGACGCCCAGGGGAGCTTGATGAAGATACCGTCGCCGGCCTTCAAATAGGCGCCGGGCTGGGGCTCTTCGGAGCCTGGCGCTGCAGCAGCGGCGGAGGGATCGACGGTCGGCATAGCGCCTGACGCTCCTGCGGCCTCGGGGCCGTCAGTGCGATCGCTGGATCCCTCGCCAGCTTCTGCGGCGACAACTTTGGCGGCCTCTTCACCGGCGGGATCATCAGCGCCGGCTTCTCCTTCGGTGGCAACAGCGTCGTCGGTATTGCTGCGCATGTTCTCCTCGCCGGCGACCTCAGTTTCCATCGGCTCCATGGCAGATGGATCTGACGAACGGAAAAAGGAGAGGAATCAAGCAAATATCCAAGAAGAAAATCAGAAGAAGAAGAACCCAAGGGAAGTTTTCAAGCACGAGGATTACCTGTACTAGGACCTGCAGTCGTGGTCTCAACCACCGGAGGGTCGCTGGTGCCGTCCCTTGCCAGAGAACTGTCCCTTGCCGGAGAATTCTCCCTTGCCGGAGAACGCTCCCTTGCCGGTGAATCCTCCCTTGGCGGTGTAGTTGAAGCAGATGGCGTTTCGGGAGCGGCTTCCGGGCACTCCTGTTGAAGCTGCTTTGCTCCTACACCAACCAACAGTCAGATATCAGCAAAGGAAGAGCACCCATGCGCGCCTGACAGCAGGAAATAAACCATATACTTACGCTGGGGGCTGCGCTGGGGGCTGCTCTGAGGAATGGTTGCCGGGTCTGGCAAGGTGGTCTCGGACACACCCCCTGCCGTTGCGGTGGGTTCGTCCTCGATGACAATCACCGGGGCCTTGGCTCTCTTCGCCGCTCTCTGGGCCAGCGTCCTGAAAAGGAATGGGTTCAGAGTGAAGCAAGTCAGATACAAGACAAAGCAACAAAATTGAAGAACTACAAGTACAGCAAAAAAATCTTACTCTTCTTCTTCCTCGTCGGAGCTGAGCGCGGAGAGATCAAAGTCCGGCTCGCCTCCGGTGCGACGAGGTGGAGGAATAGGTTCCCTTGTCCGCTTGGCAGGGGCAGTAGCGGTGGACCGGGAAGACCCCGCTCCAGTTGCCGCAGCGGCGTGAGGCGCTCCCGCGGCAACATTACTTGCCGCGGTAGAGCGTGTCGCACGGCACGGCGGCTGTTGACTCGTCTGCCGCCCCGCTACGTCCCCGGCCTTGCGGAGACGCCTTCTTGGTGGAGCTGGAGGCTCCGCTTGCGGCAAGCCAGCTGAAGGTGGGGAGGAGGAGGAGCCGATCTTCAACGAGTCGCTCGCGCCCTCGGCGGGCTCGCTCGACTCGGCTTCAGGCCCGACAAGCTCTTCCTCGCCGGCAAACTCCTCTCGCTCGACAAGGCTTGCCGCCTCTGCTGCCTCTGCCTCCTCCACGGTGAATCCAAACTCGCCCGCGGCAGCTGCTGCCGCCGCCTCTTCCAGCCTAGTGGCGATGCGCTGCATCTCCGCTTCGGTGGTCTCGCGAGTGAGGCTCTTCTGTTCATCAGAGTGGACCGCCACTTCTACCAAGCTGTCAAAGAACTCCTGCACGACGTCGTCTACAGGCTCTTGCCAAGTTGGAACGATTCCATGCGAATCGCACAGCAGCATCATTGCACGGATGCGGTCGAGCGAGGAGTTGTTGCACAGCGGAACGACACCCCTCAGCAACATGAACGCTTCGGGATGTTGAGGATCGCGCTTGAACAATTCCAGGATCATCGCGTCCAGTTCCAAGACAGTGAAGTTGAAGTTGAGGCCTGGGCGCAGCCTCATGATATCCGCTGCATTCTGGAACTCCCAGGCGGGTCTCCTCCTCTCCTGCAGGGGGGCGATGCGGCGGCGAAGAAAATCTGCGCCAACGGCGCCTACGGTGAGCCCGGCAAGCCTGAGGCGTAGGATCCGGGTGACGGCAATCCTCAGCCTATCGTCTTCCGGGGCCACGTTGCTCCAATCGTTGCCGCGCGCTATTGGGGCTTGGCGCTGGGCGGTAAAGGGCTGCGGGTTCTCCTCGACGATCCAGCACCAGTCTGCTCTCCATTCCTCCCACTTGCTGCGGAGCTCTCCCTCCAGATAAGCTTCCTTCTTGCCGACTCTCGAGATCCAGGCGATTCCGCCGGATAAAGGCTCCCCTCTCTCAACTCGGGGCATAAAGAAGTGGCGGAAAAGAGCTACGTTTGGATAGACTCCGACAAAGTTTTCGCAGAGATGTGCGAAAACTGCCATGGTCAGAACAGCATTGGGGGTGAAGTCAAGGAGGCGGAACCCGTAGGTGTTCATGATATCGCAGAAAAATTCAGAGAAAGGCGGGCAGAGCCCGCAGTAGAAGAACAGCGCGAAGAAAGGGTATCCATTCGGAGCCAGGTCCGAAGCGGTAGCTGGGAGTACCTTCGTACGCGGGTGCGCTCGCGTCTCCGTCGACCAGAAGAGGTAGTAGTACTCCCTCAGCTCCTTCGCGGCGAGCTGAGGGGGGAAGATTGCCCGCTCCTTTCGCAGCGCCGCGAGCCGCTGCGCCTCGGCCGACTTCACGACCTTCCCCTTGTCGGCTTTCGGAGCCATGGCGGAGGTGGTGGGGGAGATCGACGGCGTTGGTGATGCTGGTGGCGATGGGGGGCGGAGCGCTGCTCTCTTTCAGCTTTGGGAAGAAGGGGGGAGCGGCGGAGATTTCTGAGATTGGAGTAGCAACCGGCGAGATGGGCGAACTGCCCCTGTTTCCCCTGCTTATAAAGAGGGAGGGGGCGAGCGTTCTGTCTTTCCAAATAAAGAAACCACCCACGATCTCTCCCACGACGCCGCATTCGACGCGTGCCGTTCGGGGAGGGCGCGGTGGATACGGAGTGAGATACAGCGTAACCCAGGCCGCGCGTGCCCGTGCCCTGTTTTGGGCCTGGCCCAACAGCGCTCGGCACCGTGTGTGGCCCAGGCCCGGGGGCTCCTGTCGGTTTACTAGAGTAGGGGTACCCTAGTATCCCGAGCTTGTGCACGGGCAGTTGCAGCACCCCGCGACAAGGCTTGCCGGGTGACCGCCAAGGTCCTCCGAGGTTCCTGTGGAGCCATTCAAGAACAAAGTATTCAAGCCAAGGAGACAAGGCCCCGGCAAGAGGAGCTTGCCGGGAAGGCCAACCAAGGCATCTCAAGGAACTTGCCGCGACGCGCCACGCGTCCCGGCGAGGCCCGGTGAGCGACAAGCTTCCGGACGCGACAAGACAACGACCGCGGCAAGGCGCTTGCCGCGGCAAAGCTACCACCCTGTACCCGCGCTCCAGCACATCCACCAACGTGTCGCCCTGGGGCCTTTCCAGGCGCGCGTGGCAAGAGGCTGTGCAGCCAGCGGTGCGCGGTGGCAAGCGGCGCTGACAAGATTGCCATCGTGGCGAGCGGTGGCGTCCCTGACGGTCCCTTTTTGCACTATTTGGGCGACGTAGACGGGCATTTAATGCCTTTGTCCCCTGCCGTCAGGGTTAGGTAGGATACACTGTACAGGTAGCTGTACCAACCCCAATTCCTTTTCCATTTTTACCCTTGTCTACGTTGCCACCTGTCGGTGACCCCTTTAGCATATAAAAGGAGGCCCATGCGCAACGTAGGGGGGGGGGGTCGGAAGGACAGAAAAACACTCACGCTCGGTCTCGTTAGCAGCTGGTGTGTACTGTAGCACTCAGCGCTCCCGAGCAAGAACTCAATACACTCAGACATGCAGCAGTAGGAGTATTATCTCTCCGGAGAGCTCCGAAGCTGGGTAAACCGCTCGTGTGCTTCGCCTCGATCTGCTCTTCGTGCGATCTCCGCCCCCCGCCGAACCAAAAGGGGCCCGGCCCGCCGGTCCCCATAGGTGTTCGTGGATCAGCCTCCCCGACACAAGTTGATCACCAAAACATACATCAAGTAGATCACGTGAATATTCCATTGCCACCACAGATAAGCACATGCAAGACATACATCAAGTGTTCTCAAATCCTGAAAGACTCAATCCGATAAGATAACTTCAAAGGGAAAACTCAATCCATTACAAGAGAGTAGAGGGGGAGAAACATCATAAGATCCAACTATAATAGCAAAGCTCGCGACACATCAAGATCATGCAAATCAAGAACACGAGAGAGAGAGAGAGAGAGAGAGAGAGAGATCAAACACATAGCTACTGGTATATACCCTCAGCCCCGAGGGTGACCTACTCCCTCCTCGTCATGGAGAGCGCCGGGATGATGAAGATGGCCACCGGTGAGGGATCCCCCCTCCGGCAGGGTGCCGGAACAGGGTCCTGATTGGTTTTTGGTGGCTACAGAGGCTTGCGGCGGTGGAACTCCCGATCTATCATGCTCCCGGAGGTTTTTGGGGTATATGGATATATATAGGCTAAAGAAGTTGGTCAGGGGGGGGGCACGAGGGACCCATGAGGGTGGGGGGCGCGCCTAGGGGGTAGGGCGCGCCTCCCTGCCTCGTGGCTTCCTTGAAGCTTCCCTGATGTCTAATCCAAGTCTCCTGGATTGCTTCCGTTCCAAAAATAACTCTCCCGAAGGTTTCATTCCATTTGTACTATTCCTTTTCTATGAAACACTAAAATAGGCAAAAACAGCAATCTGGGCTGGGCCTCCGGTTAATAGGTTAGTCCCCAAAAATAATATAAAAGTGTATAGTAAAGCCCATTAAACATCCAAAACAGGTAATATAATAGCATGAATACTTCATAAATTATAGAAACGTTGGAGCCGTATCATGGAGCGTGTGGTGGGTTTTACGTGCAAACTCAACAGGGACGCCACGCGCATTACACTACGCCAGAGACTGCGCGACCGCCGTGGTGTAGCCTCCCAGCTGGAGCTGTCGTCTGATGACGGCGGAGTGGCTGAGCAACCATGATGGACCGGTGCCATTGGCGATTGTGGGAGAAGCACACGAGATAAGTAACATGTAGGGAGGGGAAAATGCGACGCAGGACTCGCCGGCCGTGAGGGTTTTTATAGCAGGCCGATTAGTATTGGGATTTTGGGAGATTACACCCAGCCGGGCGGGAAGCTTGCACGGGAACCTGCGAGGTTGCACGGGAACGGTCTCACTGACGATTCATTGGCGCCACCGTTTGGCCAAAAGAACGCTCCCGCGCGATGCGCAAGCTTGCGCTGTAAGCCGTCTGCGGCAGCGGGGTGACAAGACGTGCGAGAGGAGGATGAACGGACACGTACACATATGGTTAATAAAAGAAACGTTTGTGATTGAATTGCCTACTATACACCCATCCTGGTTTATAAGTAGGATTTAAATAATAAAATACGAATGCATGTCACCAAAGATTATATAGTTGGATTCGTATTTGAACATAGTTTCCAATTATATAATTTTTATAAGATGCATTAACAATTTATTGGTTAAATTTGAGGGCAAAGTATGGCACATACTCCCTCCGTTCCTAAATATAGGGTGTATAGTTTTTGGCACGAAATTAAAGAACGCACGTGGAGGGAAAATTTCATAAGTTTTGGGAGAGATTTCACATGACTAATTGACATGAGAAAATAGAGGATCTTGCCTTGTATAAAGAAATGTAATCAAATCCCTAAAAAAATTATCCAAACGAGTGGTGCAATACAATACACCTTATATTTTGGATTTTTTCTCAAAATCTATACACCTTATATCAAGGAACGGAGGGAGTAATATAAAGGGGACTATAGACCAAGACGTAGGTAGTAGCACACGGCCGCTCTCTACGCAGCGACCCAAGTGTCGGCCGGCTTGTAGGCGACCATTTCTTGTGTGTTCAACTGCTCTATGCGTGTGGTTGCTTGCGGTTGAGGCGGCCGCGACGTGCTCTGCTCGCGTCCGCCGCACGCGCTCTACCCTCTCGCGTCCCTCCGGGTGCTCTGCCCTCGTCCCTTCACGCGCACTGCTAGTGTTTGGGGCCTGCGCACGATCACGCACATTCGTGTGCATGCGGTTGCGCCGGGCGCGGCTCCACAATGCAGTTACCCAATGCAAAAACTGCCATGTGGACGCGCTGAGAATCCAGGCCACCCGACCCCCATTTATTCCTGCGGCCATTTACCTTCATCTCTCGGGTCACACGACACAATAAGCACCTCCACAACAACACATACAAAGAGGACATCCAGCGGTTCCAATGGCGATCCCCGTGGCTCCAATGGCGCTCCCAGCAGCCGACGACGACAACAGCGGGCAGTTCACCATGCATCACGTAGTGGACACCACGCGAGGGGGAAGGCCCTCTCGGTGGTGTACATGAACGATCTGGTGTTAGTGGAGAGCTCCATCCAAACTATGGAGCAGTTCCTTGCCGAGGACAAGTACCAAGTGGTCGGCTTCTACCTCGAGTACACCATCGGTCATGTCAGGCACGATCAGAAGGTTGCCGTTGCCCAGTTGTGCGTGTGACATGACGTCCTCATCTACCACTACCACCTGGCCACAAGGCCTTGCGAGCGTTTCTCCAGTTTTATCAAGAGCTCCGACTACAAGTTCGTTGCGGTGGACACCACCAACGATCTAAAAGCGCTCAAGGTTTCGGGCTTGAAATGCCCGAATCTTGTCAACATCCAGGACCACTACCAGGTATGGGGTAGCGCCAAGAACAAACTGAACTCCCTGGTTGACCTTGCCTCAGCCATCATCGACCCCTACTACATGAAGATGAAGGATGAGGGCAAGAATGACAAGGACACCTGGCACAGTGTTTGGCATCAGAGACTGGATGAAGAACACGTCAAGTATGACGCCAATGACGCGTAAACAAGCTACGTGATGTACATGCAGATCGTTGACATGAGGAAGTTTCTTGTTCATGACCCAGCTGAGGGATTGAGCCACAAAGCAGTGGCGGGAGCGTCACAAGAAGTAGATGACTAGACGATCGTTTCTCCTACTTTAGAATGCATGCAATTGTTTATTGACGTGTGTGCGAATGATCTGTATAGTTACTTATGTAATTGTTCATACACAAACACGTCACATGTACCCTCAACGCCAGGGATGGTGCACCACAGCTCACGTCGAAGGAGTCTCACCGGAAGCGCGATTCGCATGTCGACCGATGAGAGCTTTTGAAGACCCGAAACCCTACACTCCCGGGAGGGACCCCGTCGGGGAGTGCGGCGGCTATGGGCTGCCCTAGGTCGGTCAAGCCGCCCGTAGAGCCTCGGTATTCACAGCTCTCCAACACGAAGAACGACGAAGAACGAGGGAGGAACAAAACGTAGATGAAAAAGCAGTAGATGTGTTTGCGATTGTGTGTTGTTGTTCAATCGGCCGTCACCCCTTAAGTATATAAGAGGCGGCTGGACTTCCCGTGCAAGGAAAAGGCTTCAATTCACGTCCAAAACCCCTAGTCCAATTCAGATTTGTTTGGTCCGAACTTTCCAAAACTGTTCGGTAAAATCTGGCTGCACCTTGCGGGCCATGTTTCGGTGAGTAAACAATCTCGGATGAAAACGAGCCCAAAAGCAATCTTGACCGTTTCGACGAGACAAACAACTTCCATGTTGAACGTTTTTTGATATGAGGCCATCCTAAGGGCGTTTTCGGCTGTTTTCCGAAGTCTGCAGCAGCGAAATTCAAAACCCGGACGAACATGCCCGGAGTGTCCGGCCATCCACAGAGAAAATCAAAACCCGGATGATTTTCCCCGGAGTGTGCGGCCATCCAGTGTAGTAGCGTCTTGTACTAGCTGTAACTTTTGCATACGACCTCGGATTAAGACGATTTTTATATCAAAATCAACCGTTTCGACGAGGCGAAGACAATTCTTGTTGATAATTTTTCCATATGAGGATATATTAATTATGTTTTCAGCCATTCTTTAATCTGGTGTCAACATGAGCATCTCTGAACTTGTCATAACTTTTGCATCCGAGCTCCGTTTTAGACCATCTTCATATCCATCTTGATCTTCTCGAAAAGATCCATCCCATGGTGACCTCCAATCATAAGTTCGAATTAATCTTGACATAGCTTAAAGAAACTTTTACCATTATGCCACTTTTGAGCGTCAACACATGCCCCCCTATTTTTCGGCAAAGCTAGGGTGCCGAAAAATAACTTGTACCATATTTATTCTAAGGACGATGTCAACACTCCATCGGCCATTTATATGTCCTTAGGACGATAATTATATATCAGCCATGTTTATGCTAAGGGCGATAGTTATATATCGGCCGTTTGCCTATCTAGGCTTTTTGCCACACACTTGGGTGATACTTCTTTAAATATTTGCCATTGAGAGCTCGAGGTAATAATGTGCCTTGTACGGATTCCACCAAATATGAGTTTCCGGGAACCGCTCTTGTAATCTTATAAGGACCTTCCCAACTTGGAGACCACTTCCCGAACTTTCTATCTTTTGAACCAATTGGTATAATCACCTTCCACACGAGATCGCCGACTTGAAAATTCTTCAACTTGACCTTCTTATTGTAAGCTCTTGCCACCCTCAACTTATCTCTCTCTATGGCCTTTAAAGCAGCCAAACGTTTATCGAAAACTTCATCAATATTGTCCATCGTCAAGTTATAGAAGTCCACAGCCGATAAATCATTTTGTTTGGCTATTCTCAAAGCATTCAAATTCACTTCCACTGGTAAAACGGCCTCCTAACCATATACGAGCTCATATGGAGTCACCTTTGTAGCACCATGCCTTGAGATCCTATGTGCCCACAAAGCTTCGGACAATAGCTCATGCCATCTCCTTGGATTATCCTCAATCTTCCTCTTGATGAGGTTGATTAATATTTTATTACTAGACTCAGCTTATCCATTGGCTTGGGCATAATATGGAGAGGAATTGAGCAACTTTATCTTATATGATTCAGCAAATTCTCTGACTTGATGTGACATAAAGGATGAACCTTGGTCTATAGTTAATGTTTGAGGAATGCCGAATCTATGAATAATATGCTCAGTTATGAATTGAATTACCTCTGTATGCGTCATATTTTTGAGTCGTATTGCTTCAGACCATTTAGTGAAATAATTAGTCGCCACCAACACGAACCGATGCCCCTTTGAAGAAGGATGAATCTCTCCAATAAAGTCTAATCCCCAACCTCTAAAAGGCCATGGCTTGATAATAGGATGTAACATAGCAGCGGGAGCCAACTGAATATCACCAAACTTTTGACAAGCTTCACATCCTTTATAATACCGGAAGCAATCATTAACCATCGTCGGCCAATAAAACCCAACATGTCGTAATAGCCATTTAATCTTGGGATCTAACTGATGAGTGCCACAAATACCTTCATGGACCTCTCCCATAGCAACTCTCGCTTGGTCCTCGTCCAAGCACTTTAAAAGAACATCATCAACCATTCAGTGATAGAGACTATCATCTCTCATTGTGTATTTGAAAGCCATATGCCGAATAGTCCTGTCCACCCTTTTACTAGGATCACACAAATAATCAATAATGGGTTTCCTCCAGTCTTGATTTTCTCCTGCATTAAATTTTTCATTAGTGGTCGAAATGGTGGGCTCCGGTTCGGCCTCCCCTATGTTGGCAAGACTAGACATCGGCCTTTGAGAAATATGAAACATGCCACGATCAACATGATAGTCGGATGCTTGTTGTGCCAACTCATTTGATCTTCGAGTGATTCGTCAAAACATTGAAAGACTTTGGATATTTGTTGCACTACTAATAACGAATCACCAAAAGCCTCAATATGTGTAGCACCTATGGCAAGCAACATCTCTAAGCCGAATAACAATGCTTCATATTCAACTTGATTATTTGTGCAAAAGTATTCTAAGCGGCATGAGGCTTCAAAAACAGCACCATGAGGAGATATATAAACAATACCAACACCTTGTCCATTGCTACACACTGAACCATCAAAATATAATCTCCATGGTACTAATGAGACAAGGTTTATATCAATATCATGCTTGTCATCAATCTGATGCTCAACAATAAAATTAGCAACAATTTGGCCTTTCATGAATTTCAGAGATTCATAAGCCAAATCATATTCAATTAAAGCATAGGCCCACTTGCCAATTCTACCACTAAGAATTGGCCTATGCAACATGTATTTGATGACATCGGTTTGACAAGCTATAATGCAAGTACTAGGCACTAGATAATGTCTCAATTTTGTGCAAGCATAATATAAGCATAAGCATAGTTTCTCAATAAATGTATACCTTGTCTCGGCGTCCAATAACCGTCGGCTCAAATAAGTAATAGCATGCTCCTTTGCTTCGGTCTCTTGAGTCAAAACAGCACCAATAACACCTTCCTCCGCTGCAACGTAAAGTCTAAATGGCTCCCTGTGCCTGGGCGCTTTCATAACCAGAGGAGTGCGCAAATATTTCTTAATCATATCAAATGCCTCTTGCTGTTTTGCCCCCCAAGTAAGATCAACATCATTCTTTAACCGAAGGATAGGAGTAAATGCATCAACCTTCCCTGATAGATTGGCTATGAACCTCCTCAAATAATTGACCTTGCCAAGGAATTTGTGCATATCTCTCTTGCATGTTGGAGCCTCTACTTTCTGTATAACTTCTATCTTTTTGGGATCAATTTCCACGCCATCTTCATGAATAATGAAACCCAGAAACTTCCCAGCCGATACACCAAAGGCACACTTCAAAGGATTCATTTTCAGCCCATATTTCTTCATTCTTTCAAAAGCCAAACACAAATCGGCTAACTGAGATTCAAAAGCATCCGATTTGACAACAATATCATCAATATAAACCTCAAGTATAACAACAAGTAAATCATGAAAAATTAAATTCATAGCTCTTTGATACATGGCACCGACATTTTTTAATCCAAAGGTCATCACTGTCCACTCAAATAAACCAAGAAAACCGGGACATCGAAAAGCCGTTTTGGACATGTCCTCTTCGGCCATAAAAATCTGGTTATACCCCGCATTACCATCAAGAAAGCTAATGACCTTATGTCCAGAAGCATCATTAATAAGCATATCGGCTATTGGCATGGGATACTCATCTTTAGGTGTAGCTCTATTCAAATCTCTAAAATCAATGCACACCCTCAACTTGCCGAGCCTTTCTTCTCTACTGGTACAATGTTAGAAATCCACTCGGCATACCTGCAAGGTCTAATAAAATTAGCTTTAAGCAAACGACCGATCTCTTCCTTGATCCGGTCATACGTTTTTGGATTAAACTTTCTAGCCGATTGCTTGTATGGTCTAAAACCGTCCTTTATAGGTAACCGATGCTCCACTAGCTCTCGGCTTGAACCCGGCATCTCATGATATTCCCATGCAAAGCAACAAACATATTCTTTCAATAGCTCGATCAACTTAGCCTTATGATCGGCTCTTAAATTTTCGTTTACAAATGTCGGCCTAGGAATTGAACCATCTCCTATATCTATCTCTTCTAATGGATCGGCCGATGTAAAACCTTGTCCTAACTTATCCATATCATCTAACTCTTCTATGGACTCATACATATCGTTCTCATTGGACCGATATTCTACAAGACGCTTTTGTAACCACTCTGAGTTAGGATCCATTTAAATACATCATACCTTGGAGCCGATTATCGCCAACCGGCTTTAAAGAAACGGGCACGAAACCACTTTTTGTGGCGCTAAGAAAATCATATTCTGATAAGTCGCGCCCCGTCAAGCAAGTAGCATTGGGATGTTGCCAATCCACCGATGCATCGGCCAAAGCAACACAAGCCGAATTATCCGCATGAATGACTTCTACTTCATCATCAACCCATTGAATCAAAAACTGGTGCATAGTAGATGGCACGCATTGGTTCGCATGAACCCAATCGCGGCCTAATATCACATTGTAGTTACCTTGCACCTCGGCGACAAAGAATGCGGTAGCCAAAGTTTTGCTTCCCACCGTAAGCTCCACATACATCACACCTTTGGCTTCAGTTTTCTCTTTGCCTTCAAATCCATTAAGCACCATGTTGGTCTTTATTAACTCTTCATCACGCAGCCCCAATTTTTTGAAGACCGGATATGGCATAAGATTCACCACAGCACCACCATCGACAAGCATTCTAGCAACCAGCGATCCATTAATATGACCTTTAAGGAACAATGGTTTCAAGTGCGTCACCGACTCTTTCGGCTTCTCGAATATAGCATTTTTAGGACCAAAATCTAGCTGAGCTACTTCCCCTTCTTCATCTATAGCACGAAATTCAGCGGGTAAGTAATACACCATATTAATATCCATACCTTCATGAACCGGTGTAGACTCATAATCAAGCATTTCATCTCCTTCCGCAAGCATGTCCACTAACTCCGAAATATCTTCAAGAGGAGAGGAAGTAGTAGGCAAAGTGGACAATGTAATAGTAGCCGCATCGTCCTCTGTTGGTGGTGTAGGTGTTGCTATGATCAATGCAGAAGCTGCAATGTTTTCCTTTTGCTTTGGCCTCCACACTTGTTTTGGGGGTACCATGGGACGGCTTTCATTGAATAATTTATCCCTTAGCTTTTCTGCTTCTTGTTCCTCCTTCTCATGACTCCTCATGCGCTGCAATCTCCTTTTTTGCGCCTTGGTCAGACCGGAAGGACACCACTTAGGCTGAGTATATTTTGGATCCCTCGACTTGGCTTTGCTTATGCTAGCTTCATGATCATTAGCCATGGGGCCTTGCTGGACCGCAGCCACATCTTTATTAGAATCAGCCGGATTATCAACAATAATCGGCTCTTTGATTATTAATTCTTTAGTGCCTATCATAATAGTTTCACCACTAGCATTCTTCTCCTTTTGCTTGCTAGGCTCTGAAATTTCAGCACTTGGTGATTTGGCACGCCACACTTGCCGGTTGACCCTTTTTTGATTATCTTGCATTGGCCGATTGACACCATTGTTCAAACGGCCTCGTGTGGGATAAGAAAGCCTCTCATGAACGGGCCTCCTTGGTTCTGCCCAACCCAGATGAAAAGCATAAGGGGCCATTGGGGGCTGCCCCCATCCTCCATTGAAGCCTCCCATGTAGTATGGCGCATAGGGGAGCGGCGCCATCCATGGCCCTGGTGCCCATGACCCATATGGCCTTGCGTGATGATGAGATTCTTCCCTCGGAGGTGATCTTGAGCGCTTCAAATTTGATGACCGGTTAGAGCTAGAACCGGCCGCTTGATTGGCATACTTGGACAACAGCATATCAAAAGTTGGCTTGATTCTCTTGCGCTGCACTTTAGCTTCATTCGTCTTCCACTTGCCAACCTCTGGACTCTTGGGCTTAACAAATTTGACATGAGTGTTCTCTTGCACTTGTGGTTGCCCCCCGAGTGTAGGATTCTTGATGGTGATCTTGATTACCTCCTTGCCACCGGGTTGCTTGTCAAGCACAACTTGTCTCCCCAAGACCTTGTTGCTCTCCTCATTTTTCCTGGGCTCACCAATGACAATATTATTTTTATTAGCTGATTCGGCTATGTTGGGCCGAATTAACATCTTCTTCCCCTCCAAATCCATGGTGTTCATTGGGAAAGGCTGCTTATCAACTTGCATCTCAGAAAAATTCAATCGTCCGTCATTAATGGCCGATTGTATCTGTCGTCGAAAAACATTACAATCATTAGTAGCATGAGAAAAAGAATTATGATACTTGCAATAAGCACGCCGTTTCAGCTCTTCGAACGGCGGTAAAGTATGAGATATTCTAATAATCTTGGCTTGCAACAAAGCATCAAATATTCTATCACACTTAGCAATGTTGAAAGTAAATTTCATCTCTTCATCACGATTCTTATGAATCGGCTTTAAATCATTGCAAGTAAATGGTTTGGCCTTAGATGGCCAAACAAATTCAGCAGCATAAATATCACCCTCATCGTCCGAGTGGTCACTATCATACTCAACCATATTCATTTTAGGACGATCAGTTTTATATCTATGCACCTCTTTAAGATCTTTGCTTCGGCTTTCTTGAGCCAAAGCCCTTTGCAAGACTTGGTTGATATTTAAAAACTCATGTCCTTCTAGCCTTTCTCTAATGTGAGTTCTCAAACCACTAAGCACAAGATCAGCCAAATCTCTCTCGGTTATCACCAAACTATAGCACCGGTTTTTTGTATCTCTAAATCTCTTGACGTAATCGGAGACCGATTCATCATGCTTTTGTCTAACCGATGTAAGATGTGACAACTTAAGCTCATTATCACCACTATAAAAATGATCATGAAACTTTTGTTCCAAGTGAAACCATGTAGTAATAGAACCAGGTGGTAACGCAGAAAACCACGAGAAAGTAGTACCGGTTAAAGATAAAGGAAAATAACGTACTCTCCACTCATCTCGTGAACTTGCCTCACCTAATTGTGCCAAGTACTGACTAACATGCTCCCAGGTGGTTTTTGTGCCCTCTCCATTAAACTTAACAAAATCTGGAATTTTATATCCCGGAGGGCATTGAATTGCATCAAAGTATTCTGGATATGGCTTTTGGTAAATACGGTTCCTTGGTAACTCAACTCCAAAATTCTCTCGGAGCATCTTAGCCATCTCCCCTCTAAGATTAGCTAGACCATCATCCACGGTGGACGATGAAGCTTGTGGCGGTAGCATAGGAGGAGTAGGGTTAGTAGTTGCAGGTGTGAATTGTGGCATGCATGCCGAATTGTAATTCGGCAGTGATCTAATAGTGTTTGCTCTTGTAGGTAGGGTTTGGTTCGGCGTCACCACCGAACTTGGCATACTCATGATAGGATTAATGGGTGCAGCAACAATTTGATTTGTGGGGCTAGGATAAAAATTCATCGGCACGGGGGGCGCCGATGAAATAGGTAAAGTTGGACTAGGGATTTCTGCGGTAACAGGCACACCAACATTACCACTAGATGATTGAGGCACACTATTTTTAGCATTACTATTTTCCAAGAAAATTTGGTATAAAAGATTATTGCTATCAGTAATGCGACTATCAATTTCAGCCCATACCTCAGGAGAGAAGGTATTACTTACAGAGGGTTTAACCTGTTCATCATGAAGAGGAGGAAACTTGATTTCTCCAACCGGAGTGATATTGCCTTGACGATCCTTTTTGAACTTAGCAAGGAACTCCTGCATCTCCTTCTCTTCACGCGCCTTCTTGTACTCCTCATAAGCTTGGCAATGTTCCTTCGATAACTCCTCAAAATTGGGCTTGATTATGTTATCGGCGTCGATTTCCAAGGGCTTGGGAATCTTGTCGTTGCCAAACATGATGGACGATGATGATGATTGATCTGGTCCCCAGCGGAGTCGCCAAAAAGTGTGTTCGCACACGAACACGTCACCTGTACCCTCGACGCCGGGGGTGGTGCACCGCAACTCATGTCGAAGGAGTCTCACCGGAAGCGCGGTTCGCAAGTCGACCGACGAGAGCTTTTGAAGACCCGAAACCCTACACTCCCGGGAGGGACCCTGTCAGGGAGTGCGGCGGCTATGCGCTGCCCTAGGTTGGTCAAGCCGCCCCTAGAGCCTCGGTATTCGCAGCTCTCCAACACGAAGAACGACGAAGAATGAGGGAGCAAGAATGAGGGAGGAACAAAACACAGATGAAAAAGTTGTAGATGTGTTTGCGATTGTGTGTTGTTGTTCAATCGGCCGTCACCCCTGAAGTATATAAGAGGCGGCTAGACTTCCTGTGCAAGGAAAATGCTTCAATTCACGTCCAAAACCCTAGTCCAATTCGGATTTGTTTGATCCGAACTTTCCAAAACTGTTCGGTAAAATCTAGCTGCACCTTGCGGGCCATGTTTCGGTGAGTAAACGATCTCGGAAGAAAATGAGCCCAAAAGAAATCTTGACCGTTTCGACGAGGCGAACAACTTCCATGTTGAACGTTTTTTGATCTGAGGCCATCTTAAGGAGGTTTTTGGCTGTTTTCCGAAGTCTGCAGCAGCGAAATTCAAAACCCGGACGAACATGCCCGGAGTGTCCGGCCATCCACAGAGAAAATCAAAACCTGGATGGTTTTCCCCGGAGTGTCCGGCCATTCAGTGTAGCAGCATCTTGTGCTAGCTGTAACTTTTGCATACGACCTCGGGTTAAGACGAGTTTTATATCGAAATCGACCGCTTCGACGAGACGAAGACAATTCGTGTTGATAATTTTTTCATATGAGGACATATTAATTGGGTTTTCAGCCATTCTTTAATCTGGTGTCAACATAAGCATCTCTGAACTTGTCATAACTTTTTCATCCGAACTCCGTTTTAGACCATCTTCATATCCATCTTGATCTTCTTGAAAAGATCCATCCCATGGTGACCTCCAATCATAAGTTTGAATTAATCTTGACATAGCTTAAAGAAACTTTTACCATTATGCCACTTTTGAGCTTCAACAGTAATTGGATGTTATTTCACTTATATATATACATGTTATTCTTCTATAGACAGAGCAAATCACACGGCTTATTAGCAGCAATCGCCTGTGTTATTATTGGTCTTCACACGAATTTCTGATCACAGACCTGTTTGCCGCGTATCACACACATATTGTTCAGTTGAATCGTTTTCATTGTGTTGTGCAATAAAGGCTGCAAAGATGGATCTATAGCAGCAAGGACCAGCTTCCCTACCGATAGCTCATCTAACAGAACTCCCAAGTTAAGTGTGCTGAGGCTGGAGTAGTCATGAGATGGGTGACCGGATGGGAAGTGGACTCAATATTAACTAGTTGGATGGGCAACTACAAAGGTTTATTATACACCTTTGTATTATAAACCTTTGTACTGACACATCCCATCTAGTTAATATCAAGGTCTTTGTTTTGTAATTTTTGACATTTTTTGTTTTCTGAACACATGTTGATTAGCTTGAAGAAGGTCCATCTCGTTACTTTTTGATAATTGTTTATACGCAAGCAATTAGTTTGCATTTTTCAAAGTTATTTGTACGAACAGAATCGCACACGGACTTACTATAGTAACCATCTGTGTTATAGTTTCTCATCGCAAACAGTTCATCTGAGTGGGTTGTTTCCTGCATATCACAGACATCTGGTTTACACGAATCGTTTGTGTTCTTTTGGCTAATTGCAAATGCCGCATATCACACACATCTTGTTAAGATGAACCATTTCCGTACTCTTGCCTAATCAAAAACAGTTTGTCCGAGTGAACCGTATGCCATATATCACACACACCTTGATCTGGCTGACCGTTTATGTTGCATTCCCTAATAGCACACAGTTCATCGGAGGGAACTGTATGCCATATATCGCGCACACGTTGATATGGCTGCCCATTTCTGTTGTTCTTCCTCATCGCAAATAGTTTTGCTGGATCAACTGTATGCCCTGCATCGCACACACAACTAAAATCGGAACCGTGTTTAATGGATCGGTCATCACAAACATTTTGGACATTTTTGACGGTTCTCTGACACCACCGTTTGCGATTATTGCATCACACACAGTTTCTCGAAGGGTCTCTGATCGTAGTGTCGCGTTAGTACCATCCTGCAGTAGTGATAAGCTCTACGTTCAAATACAATGGGTGCAAGCCAGATTTGCACATGCGGAATACTTGGGTTAAACTTGACGAGCCTAGCATATATATATATATATGGCCTCGGAACACTGGAGACCGAGAGGTCGAACGTGAATCATATAGTAGATATGATCAACATAGTGATGTTCACCATTGAAGACAGTTTAGTTGATTTGGATCACGTATCATTTAGATGACTAGAAGGATGTCTATCTAAGTGGGAGTTCTTTAGTAATATGATTAATTGAACTTAATTTATCATGAACTTAGTCCTGATAGTATTTGCTAATTATGTTGTAGATCAATAGGTCGCATTGTAGCTCCCCTATGTTTTTGATTTGTTCCTAGAGAAAACTAAGTTGAAAGATGATAGTAGCAATGATGCGGACTGGGTCCGTGATCGGAGGATTATCCTCATTTCTACACAGAAGAATTATGTCCTTGATGCACTGCTAGGTGACAAACCTATTGCAGGAGCAGATGCATAATTTATGAAAGTTTGACAAGATCAATATGATGACTACTTGATAGTTTAGTGCACCATGCTTTACGGCTTAGAACCGGGACTTCAAAAACATTTTGAACGCCACAGAGCATATGAGATGTTCCATGAGATGAAATTGGTATTTCAGGCTCATGTCCACGTCAAGAGGTATGAGACCTCTGACAAGTACTTCGCCTAAAATATGTAGGAGAATAGCTCAACCAGTGAGCATGTGCTCAAAATGTCTGAGTACTACAATTGCTTGAATCAAGTGGAGGTTAATCTTCCAAATAAGATAGTGATTGATAGAGTTCTCTTGTCACTATCACCACGTTACTGGAACTTCGTGATGAACTATAATATGCAAGGGATGACAAAAACAATTCCCGAGCTCTTTGTGATGATGAAATCGACGAAGGTAGAAATCAAGAAAAAAGCATCAAGTATTGATCATTAAACAAGACCACTAGTTTCAAGAAAAGGGCAAAGGGATAGAAGGGGAACTACAAGAAGAACGACAAGCAAGTTGTCACTCCCGGGTAGAAACCCAAAGCTGGACCCAAGCTTGAAACTGAGTGCTTCTAGTGCAAAGGGACTGGTCACTGGAGCGGAACTACCCCAAGTATTTGGCGGTAAGAAGGATGGCAAAGTGAACAAAGGTATATTTGATAAACATGTTATTGATGTGTACCTTACTAGTGCTCGTAGTATCCCCTTGGTATTTGATACATGTTCGGTTGCTCAGATTAGTAACTCGAAACAAGAGTTGCAGAATAAATAGAGACTACTTGAGGGTGAAGTGACAATGTATGTTGGAAGTGGTTCCAAGATTGATAGGATCATCATCACACAGTCCCTATACTTTTGGGATTAGTGTTGAACCTAAATAAAATTTGGTGTTTGCGTTAAGCATGAATATGATTAGATCATGTTTATTGCAATAGGTTATTCATTTAAGACAGAGAATAATTGTTATTTTATTTACATGAATAAAACCTTCTATGGTCATACACCCAATATTAATGGTTTATTGAATCTCGATCATGGTGATATAGATATTCATAATATTGATGCCAAAAGATGAAAAATTGAAAATTATAGTGCAACTTATTTGTGGCACTGCCGTTTGGGTCATATCGATATAAAGCGCGTGAAGAAACTCCATAAAGATGGACTTTTGGAATCACTTGATTATGAACCATTTGATACTTGCGAACCGTGCCTTATGGGCAAGATGACTAAAACTCCGTTCTCCGGGACAATGGAACAAGCTAATGACTTATTGGAAATAATACATACCGATGTATGCGGTCCGATGAGTGTTGAGGCTCGTGGTGGGTACCCTTATTTTCTGACCTTCACAGATGATTCAAGCAGATATGGGTATATCTACTTAATGAAACACCAGTCTGAAACATTTGAAAAGTTCAAAGAATTTCAGAGTGAAGTGGAGAATCATTGTAACAAGAAAATAAAGTTTCTATGATCTGATTATGGAGGTGAATATTTGAGTTGCGAATTCGGCCTTCATTTAAAACAATGTGGAATAGTTTCACATCTCACGCCACTTGGAACACCACAGCATAATGGTGTGTTCGAACATCGTAACCGCACTTTATTAGATATGGTGCGATCCATTTATTAAAGAAGAGTTGTATATGATACAACCAGAAGGTTTTGTCAATCCTAAAGGTGCTAACAAAGTGTGCGAGCTCCAGCGATTCATCTGTGGACTGGTGCAAGCATCTCGGAGTTGGAATATACGCTTTGATGAGTTGATCAAAGCATATAGTTTTATACAGACTTGTGGTGAAGTCTGTATCTACAAGAAAGTGAGTGGGAGCACTGCAGCCTTTCTGATAAGTATATGTGAATGACATATTGTTGATCATAAATGATATAAAATTTTCTGGAAGCATAAAGGAGAGTTTGAAAGGAGTTTTTCAAAGAAAGACCTTGGTAAAGCTGCTTACATATTGGGCATCAAAATCTGTAGAGATAGATCAAGACACTTGATAAGATTTTTCAATGAGTACATACCTTGACAAGATTTTGAAAGAGTTCAAAATGGATTAGTGAAAGAAGAAGTTCTTGCCTGTATTGCAAGGTGTAAATTTGAGTAAGACTCAAAGCCCGACCATGGTAGAAGATATAAAGAGAATGAAAGTCATTCCCTATGCCTCAGTCACAGGTTCTATAAAGTATCTCATGCTATGGACCAGACTAGTTGTATGCCTTGCTATGAGTTTGGCAAGGAGGTACGATAGTGATCCAGGAGTGGATCGCTGGATAGCGGTCAAAGTTATCCTTAGTTACCTAAGAGGATTAAGGAAATATTTCTCGGTTATGGAGGTGATAAAGAGTTCGTCGTAAAGAGTTACGTCGCCGCAAGCTTTTACACCCTTCCAGATGACTCTGAGTCTCAATCTGGATACATATTCAAAGTGGGAGCAATTAGCTAGAGTAGCTCCATGCAGAGCATTGTAGAAATAGAAAATTTGCAAAATACATACGGACCTGAATGTAGCAGACCCGTTGACTAAACTTGAGCAAAACATGATCACACATTAGTACTCTTTGGGTGTTAATCACCTAGCAATGTGAACTAGATTATTGACTCTAGTAAACCCTTTGGGTGTTAGTCACATGGTGATGTGAACTATGCGTGTTAATCACATACAGAAGTGAACTATTGGTGTTAAATGACATGGTGATGTGGACTAGATTATTGACTCTAGTGCAAGTGGGAGACTAAAGGAAATATGCCCTAAAGGCAATAATAAAGTTTTTATTTTATATTTCCTTATATCATGATAAATGTCTATTATTCATGCTAGAATTGTATTAACCGGAAACTTGATACATGTGTGAATACATAGACAGAACACTGTGTCCCTAGTTTGCCTCTACTTGACTAGCTCGTTGATCAAAGATGGTTAAGTTTCTTAGCCATGGACATGTGTTGTCATTTGATGAACGCGATCACATCATTAGGAGAATGATGTGATGGACAAGACCCATCCGTTAGCTTAGCACAATGATCGTTCAGTTTTATTGCTACTGCTTTCTTCATGTCAAATACATATTCCTCCGACTATGAGATTATGCAACTCCCAGACAATGTAGGAATGCCTTTTGTGCTGTCAAACGCCATAACGTAACTGGGTGATTATAAAGATGCTCTACAGGTATCTCCGAAGGTGTTTGTTGGGTTGGCATATATCGAGATTATGATTTGTCACTCTGAGTATTGGAGAGGTATCTCCGGGCCCTCTCGGTAATGCACATCATATGAAGCCTTGTAATCAATGTGACTAATGAGTTAGTTGCGGGATGATGCACTAAGGAACGAGTAAAGAGACTTTCCCGCAACGAGATTGAACTAGGTATGAAGATACCGATGATCGAATCTCAGGCAAGTAACATACCAATGACAAAGGGAATAACGTATGTTGACATTGCGGTTTGATTGATAAAGATCTTCGTAGAGTATGTGGGAACCAATATGAGCATACAGGTTCCGCTATTGGTTATTGATCGGAGAGGTGTCTCGGTCATGTCTACATAGTTCTCGAACCCATAGGGTCCGCACGCTTAATGTTTGATGACGATATGTATTATATGAGTTATGTGTTTTGGTGAGCGAAGGTTGTTCGGATTCCCGGATGAGATCACGGACATGACAAGGAGTCTCGAAATGGTTGAGAGGTAAAGATTGATATATTGGAAGGTTATATTTGGACACCAGAATGGTTTCGGAAAGGTTCAGATATTTTTTGGAGTACCGGGACGTTACCTGAATCC
This sequence comes from Triticum aestivum, assembly GCF_018294505.1. Classification (NCBI taxonomy): domain Eukaryota; kingdom Viridiplantae; phylum Streptophyta; class Magnoliopsida; order Poales; family Poaceae; genus Triticum; species Triticum aestivum. The sequence goes on from NC_057804.1 coordinate 89,216,324, forward strand.
CCCACGGAATTGTTGGGCCTACATGGGCCATAGGAGAGAGGGGAGGCAGCCCACAAGGGATGGCAGTGCCCCCCTCCTATGGGGAGTCCGAATTGGACTAGGGGAGGAGGGGCACCGCACACGGCTAAACCATTGATGTCCTTTGGGGTGCCCCTCGCCCCCGTATATAAAGGAGGAGGGGAGGAGGCCGGCCACAAGGGACGCGCCAAGGAGGGGGAGTCCTACTAGGACTCCACTCCTAGTAGAATTCGCCCCCGCTTTTTTCCTTAACACGGAGGGGGAAAAGGGGAAGGGATAGGGGATAGGAGAAGGAAAGGGGGGCCCCCTCCACCATTTACTCCTCCGGTTATATTGTCGTAGTGCTTAGACGAAGCCCTATGCAGATCACTTCACCAACACCATCATCACACCATCGTGCTGACGGAACTCATCGACTCCATCGACACTCTGCTGGATCCAGAATTTTAGGGACGTCATCGAGCCGATTGTGTGCAAAACTCGGAGGTGTCGTACATTCGATACTTGATCGGTTAATTTTAGAAGACGTTCGACTACATCAACCACGTTAAGTTAACGCTTACGCTTTCGGTCTACGAGGGTACATGGACACACCCTCCCCTCTTGTTGCTATGCATCTCCAAGATAGATCTTCCATGAGCGTAGGAATTTTTTTGAAATTGCATGCTACGTTTCCCAACAAAGCATCCAACCAAGAAACCAAAAATCTCATAAGCGAGCATTAAGCATAACTAACATCGAATAATTTACCACAAGTAGGATGTAGTTTCATTGCATAACTATTGACTTTCGTTCTTGCATAGGGAATCACAAACCTTAACACCAATATTCTTACTAATGCATAATTACTCTTCAACATGACTCACATATTGTATCAACATACTGCAAAACTATTACAAGAAATCAAGTTTATTTTGTTCAATGATCTTAATGAAAGTTTTTATTATATCCCTCTTGAATATCTATCACTTTGGGACTAATTTCATATGTTGCTTTTGATAGCTCAAACAAATCTAGGTGAATAACATGAGCATAAATTTTCTTCTCTGAAAATAATTTAAGTGAAGCAAGAGAGAATTTCTAAAAAAAATTACTAACTCTCAAATAAATGTAAAGTGAAGCATGAGAGCATTTCCTCAAAAATAATAAAGCACACCGTGCTCAATAAGATATAACTGAAGCACTAGAGCAATTCCATAGCTCATAAAGATTTAAGTGAAGCATAGAGAGCAATTCTTACAAGTCATAGCATAATTTTGGCTCTCTCAAATAGGTGTGTCTAGCAAGGATAGATGACTTAAAACAGAAAGCAAAACAAGCAAAGACTCATATCATACAAGACGCTCCAAGCAAAACTCATGATATGTGACGAATAAAAACATAGCTCCAACTAAAATACCGATGGTCGTTAGAAGAAAGAGGGGATGCCACTCGGGGCATCCCCAAGCTTAGTTGCTTGCTTCTCTTTTAGATAATAGCTTGGGATGCCATGGGGCATCCCCAAGTAGACTCTTATTACTCCTTTTTCCTTCATCCATCGTGATCTCACCCAAAACTTGAAAACTTCAATCACACAAAACTCAACAAAACCTTCATGAGATCCGTTAGTATAACAAAGCAAATTACTACTATAAGTACTGTTGCAAACCCATTCAAATTTTATTTTTGCATTATATCTACTATATTCCAATGTTGCTATAGCTTATACCCTCATAAAACCATAGATTCATCGAAATAAGCAAACAACGCAAAGAAAACAAAATCTATCAAAAACACAACAGTGTGTAGTAATCAAGGTACTTTGTATAATTATGTAACTCCAAAAATTCTGAAAAATTAGGAAAACATGAGGAATTTGTATATCAATCTTGTGTATAAAGTTCAGAGTAAAGCACGTTTCTGTGATTAATGAAAATTATTTTTCTGAGCGCAAAAGTTTCTGTTTTTGAATAAGATCAAATAAACTATCACCCAACATGATCCCAAAGGCTTTCCTTGGCGCAAACCCTAATTAAAACACAAAAAACACAATCATCACAGTAGCATAATTGTGCAAACACTAAAGAACAAAAAGAAAAGTACAAAAATAAATTTTATTCATTGGGTTGCCTCCCAATAAGCGCTATCATTTTATGCTCCTAGGTAGGCATAATGCAAAGATCTAAGTTTTATAATCTTTGTTTCTAGATCCATACAGTGCCTCATGATTGATTCATATGGTTGCTTAATTCTAGTTCTGGGGAAGTGTTCCATACCCTTCCTTAGTGGAAATTGAAACTTAATGTTATCTTCTTTCATATCAATCACGGCACTCATAATTGGACAGTCTACCAGAAATAATTGGACAATACAGATTACAATCAATATCAAGAGGGCACATAGTTCCTATTTGCAAGAATAAGAACATCATTAATTCTTCCCATAGGTTTTTTAATAGTAGAATCCGCCAAGTGCAAATTTAAAGAACATTCTTCAATATCGTAAGACCAAGCACATCACATAAAGATTTCGGAATTGTAGAAACACTAGAACCCAAATCACATAAAGCAAAACACTCATAATTTTTAATCTTGAATATGATAGTAGGCTCCCATTCATCATATAATTTTATAGGAATTAAAACCTCCAATTCCAACTTTTCTTCTAAAGCTTTCATCATAGCATCAATGGTATGTTTAGTAAAAGCTTTATTTTTTTCATAAGCATGGGGCGAATTTATCATGGATTGCAACAAAGAAATACAATCAACCAAAGATCAATTATCATAATTAAAGTCTTTGTAATCCAAAAGAGTGGGCACATCACTAGTTAAAGTTTTGACCTCTCCAAACCCACTTTTATCTATTTTCTCAAGAAGATTTTCACCCTCCAAATTATTGGGACGCCTTCTAGCTAAAGTTGACTCTTCTCCAGTCCCTTTATCAATATTAATTTTACTAAACAAGGAATCAATAGAGGAAATACCAATTACTTTAAGATCTTCATCACTTTTATGAAAGCAATCATTAGAAAACACTTTTTCTTAAAACACTCTTTTAGCTCTAAGCATAGCGGTTCTTTTCTTACTTTCATCCATAGAAATATATAAAGCTTTAATTGATTCCTCAACCTTAGGCAAAAAAATCATCTTGAGATTTTCTACATCATGAGAAATTATGTCAATACTTCTATACATATCATCAATCTTATTCAACTTTTCTTCTATCGTAGTAATACAAACCTTTTGAGTATTGATAAATTCTTTAATATTATTCTCGAGATCATAGGTGTTCCTATTATTATTATAAGAAGGATTACCATAGGAATTACTATAATTATTAGAGGAATTACTAGGAAAAGGCCTAGGATTAAAATTACCTCTATAAGCATTATTATTGAAATTGTTTCGAGAGATAAAATTCACATCTATGGAATCACTATTTTGCTCAATCAAGGTAGACAAAGGAACATCATTAAAATCAATAGGAGCACTTTTATTAGCAACCAGTTTCATAAGAGCATCGACTTTTTCACTCAAAGAAGAAATTTTCTCAACCGAATTAACTTTTTTACTAGTAGGAGCTCTCTCGGTATGCCATTCTGGATAATTTTCCTTAATATTGTCTAGCAATTTAGTAGCTTCACCCAAAGTAGTTTCCACAAAAGTACCACCCGCGACGGAATCTAAAGATTTCTAGAAACAAAATTTAACCCTGCATAATTTTTTTGTATGATGATCCAAAGATTTGAACCATGAGTAGGACAATTTCTTAGCATCAATTTCATTCTTTCCCAAGATTGCGAAACATGTTCATGATCAAGCTTATTAAAATTTATGATTTGCCTCCTAAGGGAAATAATTTTCACGGGCGGAAAATACTTAGTAATAAAAGCATCTTTGCACTTATCCCAAGAATCGATACTATTGCGAGGTAAAGAAGAAAACCAAATTTTTGCACGATCTCGCAAAGAAAACGGGAATAATTTCAACTTCACAATATCATTGTCCACATCTTTTTTATTTTGCATATTGCATAATTCCACAATGTGTTAAGATGGGACGCGGCATCCTCACTAGGAGTACCGAAAAACTGATCTTTCATAACAAGATTCAACAAAGCGGCATTAATATCACAAGACTCCGCACTAGTGGCGGGAGGAGCAATCAGAGTGCTAATAAAATGATTGTAGTTGGTATTGGAGAAATCACACAACTTGGTATTCTCTTTAGTAATTGTGACTATGCAACAAGATTGCACTCAGAAATAGATCTGACGAGAAAATGGTGAATCAAAAAGAGGGCAAAAAAAACGACGAATTCTTGTGAAGTTGGGGAGAGGAAAACGAGAGGCAAATGGCAAATAATGTAAATTGAAAGGAGGTGAGGTTTGTGATTAGGAACCTAGTATATGTTGATGATGTCTCCACGGTAATGGCGCCAGAAATTCCTTTTGATGTTGGCTTGAACTACGTCGATATTTCTCCAAAGAGGATGGGATGATGCAGCACAAAAATGGTAGGTATTTACCTCAGTGATGAGACCAAGGTTATCGAACCAGTAGGAGAACCAAGCAACACTACATAAATGGTACCTGCACACAAAGAACAAATACTTGCAACCCGATGTGTTAAAGGGGTTGTTAGTCCCTTTCGGGTAACGGCGCCAGAAATGGGCATGTGGACGGGAGAAAGTTGTAATAAATTGATAGATGCACATAAAAGCAAATAAAATTCAGCGAGGTATTTTTGGGTTTTTGGATTAATAGATCTGAATAAAAGTTGCAAATAAATAAAAAGGCAAATAGCAAAATAGATTTAAAATTATATGATGAGAAAATACACCCGGGCGCCGTAGATTTCACTAGTGGTCTCTCTCAAGAAAAATAGCATACGGTGGGTAAACAAACTACTGTTGGGCAATTGATAGAACCTCAAATAATCATGACGATATCCAGGTAATGATCATTATATAGACATCACGTCCAAGAATAGTAGACCGACTCCTGCCTGCATCTACTACTATTACTCCACACATCGACCTCTATCCAGCATGCATCTAGTGTATTAAGTTCATGGAAAAACAGAGTAATGCAATAAGAACGATGACATGATGTAGACAAGATCTATTTATGTAGAAATATACCCCATCTTGTTATCCTTAATGGAAACGATATATATGTGTCGGTTCCCCTTCTGCCACTGGGATCAAGCACCGTAAGATTGAGGCCATCACAAAGCACCTCTTCCCATGGCAAGAAAACTCGATCTATTCGGCCTAACTAAACCAAAGATTCGAAGAATAAATATGAGGCTATAAGTAATCATGCATATAAGAGATCAAAAGACTCAAATAACTTTCATGGATAAAAACATAGATCTGATCATAAACTCAAAGTTCATCGGATCCCAACAAAACACCGCAAAAAGAGTTACATCAAATAGATCTCCAAGAGACCATTGTATTGAGAATCAAAAGAGAGAGGGGAAGCCATCTAGCTACTAACTACGGACCCGTAGGTCTACAATGAACTACTCACACATCATCGGAGAGGCACCAATGAGGATGATGAACCCCTCCGTGATGGTGTCTAGATTGGATTTGTGGTTTCTAGAACTTGCAACGGCTGGAATTGATTTTCGTTGACTCCCCTAGGGTTTCTGGAATATTGGGGTATTTATAGAGCAAAGAGATGGGTTGTGCCCCCCTCGGGGCACCCCTCTGGTACTTCTTTGGCCCATTTGGTGTCTTCTGGTCTCGAAAAAATCACCAAAAAATTTCGCCATGTTTGGACTCCATTTGGTATTGATTTCCTATGAAGTAGAAAAAAGCAACAATAGCAACTAGCACTAGGCACTATGTCAATAGGTTAGTCCCAAAAAATAATATAAAGTTGCTATGAATTGATTAAAAAACATCCAAGAATGATAATATAACAACATGGAACAAACAAAAATTATAGATACGTTCGAGACGTATCATGTGCCTCTCCTCCCAGAGGCGCTTGGCCGTCGACCAGAAGATCTCATGGATGCGGTCGAAGTTTTTTCCATGCCCACTGGCCACGGCTGGGGGAGAGCGCGTCGTGCTCCCACACCTGCACTTTGCACCACTCCACCACCGACGGACAAAGGGAGGATCTCCCTGCCTCATCATGATGGCATTACTTGCAGGGCGGCGAGACACCGCGACCCCCTCGTCCACCCATCCATGTCCAGCGCTCGACATTGGAGCGGATGTGGTGTGCCTGTGCATGCGGCAAAGTGCGTCCGGAGGCCGATGATTCCTCGCCAGAGGGAACGGTTTGCAACGGAGGGGAAAGGGGAAATGTCAGATGCGAACCCGAAAACGTGGCTGCTCCTGTATATATAGACGAAACGCGAGCGGTTTATAGTCCACCCGTAAAAAATTTATGGGCCGGGCCTTTTTTACGGTATTTGGTTAGCCGGTTTTTTCACGCTTACTGTAAATATGCTGGAATTTAATAGGCCAACAAGCTTATACGGTTATAACCCACAAGTATAGGGGATCACAACAGTTTTCGAGGGTAGAGTATTCAGCCCAAATTTATTTATTCAACACAAGGGGAGCCAAAGAATATTCCCAAGTATTAGCAGCTGAGTTGTCAATTCAACCACACCTAAAAGACTTAATATCTGTAGCAAATTATTTAGTAGCAAAGTAGTATGGAAATAACGGTAATGGCGGCAAAAGTAATAGTCGCAGTTTTGTAGTGATTGTAACAGTAGAAACGGAAAAGTAAATTAGCAAAGATCAATATGTGAAAAGATCATAGGCAACATATTAGTGATGGATAATTATGTTGGATGGTATTCATCATGCAATAGTTATAACCTAGGGTGACACAGAACTAGCTCCAATTCATCAATATAAAGTAGGCATGTATTCCATATATAGTCATACGTGCTTATGGAAAAGAACTTGCATGACATCTTTTGTCCTACCCTCCCGTGGCAGCGGGGTCCTAATGGAAACTAAGGGATATTAAGGCCTCCTTCTAATAGAGAACCAGACCAAACCATTAACACTTAGTGAATACATGAACTCCTCAAACTACAGTAATCACCGGAAGGAATCCCAATTATTGTCACCTTGGGGTATGCAGATCATAACACGTAATAGGTGTCTACAACTTGCAATATAGGATCAAGAACACACATATATTCATGAAAACATAATAGGTTCAGATCTGAAATCATGGCACTCAGGCCCTAGTGACAATCATTAAGCATAGCAAAGTCAGAGCAACATCAATCTCAGAACATAGTGGATACCAGGGATCAAACCGTAACAAAACTAACTCGATTACATGATAAATCTCATCCAACCCATCATCGTCCAGCAAGACTACGATGGAATTACTCACACACGACGGTGATCATCATGAAATTGGTGATGGAGGAAGGTTGGTGATGATGATGGCGACGAATCCCCCTCTCCGGAGCCCCGAACAGACTACAGATCTGCCCTCCTGATGAAGAATAGGAGGTGGCAGCGGCTCCATATCGTAAAACATGATGAATCCTTCTTTCTGACTTTTTCTCCATAAATAGGTACTTATAGAGTTGGAATTAGGGTCGAAGGAACTCCAGGGGGCCACAAGCCTGCAGGGCACACCCAGGGGAGTGGTCACGCCCCCAGGGCTTGTGGCCTCTGGGTGCCCCCCTCTGGTTGATTCTTGCGCCAATACATTTTATATATTCCAAAAACATTCTCCGTAAATTTTCAGGTCAATCTAAGAACTTTTATTTCTGCACAAAAATAACACCATGGCAATTCTGCTGAAAACAACGTCAGTATGGGTTATGTTGGGGATATAACTACTGAGTATAAACCGCCTAGGAGGGGCCGGGTTACACTCATAAGGAGTCATCCGTATTGAAGCCCATGAAGACAAGGAGTATGGCGCTTTACTACAGGGACTTGAAGGCCCAAAGCCCAATGGCGGATTAGGGCCCGTAGACATAAACCTCCATGAGATATGTAACTTGTGTTGTAAGATAAGGAAAAGTAGAAATCAAGCCGGACACATGTATGAGCCAGCCTCGGGATTCTGTAAACCGCCGGGCGTCAACCTGTGTATATAAAGGGACGACCCGACGGCGGTTCAGGGACAAGAAAAAACAACTCGAGAATCAGGCAAAGCGGATTCGCTCCCTGATCATCGAGACCCATCAATTCCACCACAACTGGATCGTAGGCTTTTACCTTCACCGCAAGGGGCCGAACCAGTATAAACCCCCCGTGTCCTTTGTCCGGTTTAACCCATTTAAGCTAATCTCTTTGTGATGGCTCCACGACTAAGTCCTCTCACTAGGACATCTGGCGTGTTAATTCCATGATAGTTGGCACCCACCGTGGGGCTATCGCATGATGGTTTTGGGTTCTTAAAGGGCAACTTTGAAGGACTCAAGGGATACACGGTTGGATGGATGACCAAGAGTCGTCACGGCAAGCTCTACATCGACGACGCAGGCTGGGGCCCCGAGGCCGGCTTAATCGAGTATGGGTACCGGGTCCCCTTTGGAGGAATTCACGTCTTCATCGGCAAGATCGACAAACCGGGCCCTGAGCCGGACATCTGCACTGACCTCGTCGAGACGGCTCAGCGTGCAAGCCCTACCCGGGTTCAGCCCTCCATGAAGCGTGCGTTCGCGGGATTCATCCATGGTACAGAATCTGAACCGTGTTTGATGGTGAGATGGTCGTTTATTCTGATGGCGAATCATCCACCGGCGAGACCGAGTCGCTATACCAATTACAAGATGGCCGGTTCGAGGGCTGTTCCAATGGCGACAGTATTCCGGACCCCTTTGAACCGCCAAACCGGGTTGCGATTTTTATGGCCGGTACACAGCCCATGTTGCAATCTTCAACTACGGCAGCAATGACTTCCGGATCGGTAGCCGGGGCAGGAGGCCCCACGCGCCGACCGGCTCAAGTTCTGTCCAGTTTATTGGACGTCGGGACGACATTGTTGACCACAACAGTCACCCCGGAGACTCAAGATCGGCATAATACAGAGGTCACAAAGCTGCGGGATCAGATAACCCAGGCCAAGGAGGACTTGGTGGCTGAGGAAACCAGGATGGCTGATGAGCGGGCCGCTTTAGATGCCCAGTCACAGCGGATTCAGGCAGAAAATTACCGGCTCATGCTAGATCAAAACGCCAGATCAGCTGTAACCCGGCAGCTGTAAACAGGGTTGAAGAACCTTGGACAAGAGCGCCAGATCAGCCACGGACGACAAACCCGCCTCGACGAAATCATGACCCGCCTCAGTACGTGTCAACACCGCTGGGTCACTTCCCAACCCCCTTGGATAACATGGTCACTGCAGCGTCACAATTGGCAGCTATTCCGATGGACGGCGATTCTCCGGTGGCGGTTGAGACACGACGAGCCAGGGATCTCCTTCAAATGACTATGGTTTAGCAGCAGGCTTATTCATATAGTTGAGACAGAATTCATGCAACCCCACACCCGCGCTGGAGCTACAACAGGCACATGGATGAACCGGTTGTATCGAGCAACGACTGGAATCATAGTGCCCCTCGGAGGCCTAACCCGGCGGGCGGTGGTGCAAATGCTCAGGATGTGGTGAACAACGGCAGAGCGCGTCGAGATGCCGAGCTAGCCGCGCAGTACGTGGACCGGCAGCTCACTCCGGTTCGTCCGACGACTTCGGTGGAACGAGGTGTTAGTTTTAGCTCTTGGGGGTGCCATGTCTCACTCCGGATCTACGTAATGTGCGGTTACCCAAGGATTTCAAAGGTTCGCAGAAGGTGCCCAATTACACTGCCGATTTACCCCCCGAGTCATGGGTGGAAAGCTATGAGATGGCAATGGAGATGCTGGATGTAAATGAAGCGGCGTGTGCAAAGTAATTCACCATGATGTTGGATGGAACTGCTCGCACTTGCCTAAAAAGTTTGCCTGTTAACTCCATTGGGTCATGGGCTGAGCTGAAAGCCCAGTTTATAATGAACTTCAAGGACACATGCAAGCAACCTATGTCAATTATGGATTTAGCCGCCTGTGTTCAAGAAGAAAACGAATCGACGACCCATTGGGTGCGCCGGGTTTCAGAGATTCTGCATTCGTCGGACCACATCAACACCGATTCAGCAGTCATCACGTTGGAAGGCAATTGCCGGTTTAAGACGCAGAAGATGAAGTTGGGACGACTCAAGCGTCATTGCAATGACATGGGGGCACTTATGGCAGCTCTGGATAAGTATGCCGATTCTGATAGTACCAAGGACCCTGAGTCTGAGGATGAAAGGCCGGGAAAGGGAAAGAAGAACGGCAACACCAAGGGACAACAACACAACCCGGCTGGTCATGGAAACAATGGTAAGCGTAAAGCGGACAATAATTTGGATTTTGTGGCTAATACCAACGTGTAGGGCAACGGTCAGCGACGTAAGGGTAAACCGCCCCCACGGGGCGGAGGATCAGGTACGAATCTGGAGCGCCTGTTAAATCAGCCTTGTCCCAAGCACGGGACGGAGGAGAAGCCAGCTATGCACCTCTGGAAGGATTGTTTTATTATGCGAGAGTTCAAAAATTCCAATCTCTTTCGATATGATCATGGACCGACCGGCAGTTCAGGACCCGAGTCTCATGGGCCGGGTTATGGAGGAGGTAATTCCGGTTCAGGATTTCAAGGTAATCAAGGTGGACATGGCAATCAAGGCAATCAGGGCAACCAAGGTGGTTATAATCAGCAAGGGAATCAGCAACATCAATAGTCAGGTTATCAGAGTCACCCAAAGCAGTTGAATAGTGGACAATATCATGTCTTCACTACTAGCCTGTGCAAGCGCGATCAGAAGCTTCATAAAAGGGTTGTGAATTCCGTTGAACTGGTGGTGCCCCGTTATTTGCGCTGGTCTGAATAGCCTATTGTGTGGAGTCGAGAAGATCATCTGTCCCGGGTTGATAATCCGGGTCATCTGGCGTTGGTGGTAGCACCTTAGGTTGGAGGTTATAAGTTCACCAAGGTGCTCATGGATGGAGGGAGCAGTATCAACATCCTGTATTATGAAACCTTCCGCCGTATGGGGTTGACAGATAAGAATCTTAAACCATCGAATACCATTTTTACGGCGTAGTGCCATGTAAATCAGCTTATCCGGTTGGTAAGATAGCTCTGGAGGTTGCTTTTGGAGATGAGTATGATTCAAGGTCAGAGACATTGACTTTTGAAGTGGTAAAAATTCAAAGTCCATACCATGCCCTGTTTGGACGGCCGGCTTATGCTAAGTTCATGGCAAGGCCGTGTTATGTTTATCTGCAGCTCAAAATGCTGGGTCATATGGGGACCATCACAGTTCATGGCAGCCGCAAGGTCGCTTTGGAGTGTGAAGAAGGTGATGCGGCTTATGCTGAGTCGGTTTGTGCAACAGAGGGGTTAAAATTCTATAAAGACAATGTTGATCCGGCGGATATGACTTCTTTGAAGAAACCTACTACGGAGCATGGTCCGGCTTTGAAGTTCAAATCAGCTGATGGGACTAAGTTGGTTGATTTTGTTCCTGGCGATTCATCCAAACAGTTTAGCATCAGCGCTAACTTGGATCCGAAATTGGAAAGCACACTCATCGAGTTCATCCGTGAGAACCGGGACATCTTTGCATGGAAACCGTCTGACATGCCAGGTGTACCGAGGGAACTCGCTGAGCACACTCTCAATATTGATCCTAAGTTTAAACCGGTCAAGCAGTTTCTTCGCAGCTTCAATGAAGAGAGGCGCAATGCCATTGGTGAGGAGGTAGCCCGGCTCTTGGCAGCAGGGTTCATTGTGGAAGTTTTTCATCCTGAGTGGTTGGCTAACCCGGTGCTGGTACTCAAGAAGAACGACACTTGGCGTATGTGTGTGGATTACACAGATTTGAACAAGGCTTGTCCAACTGATCCTTTTGCCCTCCCTCGTATTGATCAAATCATTGATGCTACGGCGGGTTGTGAGTGTTTGAGTTTTCTAGATGCTTATTCGGGTTATCATCAGATCAAAATGGCAGTTAAGGACTAGGAGAAGACGGCTTTTATAACTCCCTTTGGAGCCTTCTGCTATGTATCTATGCCTTTTGGGCTCAAGAGTGCCAAGGCGACTTATCAGCGATGTGTGCAGAATGACCTTCATGATCAAATTGGGCGCAATGTTCATGCTTATGTGTATGATATTGTGGTGAAGTCAAGGAAGAAGGAGACGTTTATAGATGATCTGAAGGAGACCTTTAATAACCTCCGGGTTTACAAAATGATGCTTAACCCATCCAAGTGTGTCTTCGGTATTTCGGTAGGCAAGCTTTTAGGATTTCTGGTGTCTAACAGGGGCATTGAAGCTAATCTAGAGAAGATCAAAGCTATTACTTCGCTGGCTAAATCGGCATGTATCAATGACGTTCAACGTCTGGCGGGTCAGATTGCGGCACTGAGCCGGTTTATCAGCCGGTTGGGGGAGAAGGCTATTCATCTATATCAGATGATGAAAAAGATAGATAACTTTGTCTGGAGTGATGCTGCTAATACGGTGTTTGAGGATTTGAAGAAGCAATTGGCCGAGTCGCCTGTCCTTGCTGCCGCCATTGATAAGGAACCATTGCTGTTATATGTGGCTGCTAATGCCCGGGCCGTCGGCGTGGCTATTGTAGTGGAGCGCAAGGAGGCAGGTAAAGAGTATCCGGTTCAACGACCGATTTATTATATCAGTGAAGTGCTTATTGAGTCCAAGCAGAGGTACCCACATTAGCAGAAATTGGTGTATGGAGTGTTCATGGCCGGCCGGAAACTTAAACAGTACTTTCATGGTCATCCCATCACTGTGGTCAGTTCGGCTCCTTTGGGAGATATCATCCAGAACAGGGAAGCTACTGGCCCGATTGCTAAATGGGCTATCGAGCTTGGACCTTATGGGGTAAAATATATGCCTCGTACGGCCATCAAGTCTGAGGCACTTGTGGATTTCATCAATGACTGGACAGAGTTGCAGGCACCGAAGGATAAACCATATAATACATACTGGACTATTCACTTCGACGGATCCAGACAGTTGGAGGGCTCGGGGGCTGGAGTGGTTCTTTTCTCCCCTTGAGGTGACAATTTTTGTTATGTTCTCCGCTTAATGTTTCCTTGTACTAACAATGCAGTTGAGTATGAGGCCTTGCTCCATGGTCTTTGGATGGATAAGGAGATGAATTTAATCCAGGTACGATGCTTTGGGGACTCCAATTTGGTGGCTCAACAAGTCTCTGGTACTTGGGATTCTAAGGACCCACTCATGGCGGCTTATCGGCGTGAAGTGGATGTTATTGCTGGTCACTTCAAGGGTTATCAGGCCGAACACATCGACCGACGCAAGAATGAAGCGATGGACGCTTTAAGCCGGCTGGGATCTCAGCGTAAACCGGTGCCGCCAAATGTTTTTCTTGACGTTCTACATAACCTGTTGGTCAAGATACCAACTGAAGAGGATCTGTCTATCCCTGACCCGGAAACTCAATTAGTGGCGGTTCTTCATGTTATCCCCAATTGGACGGTGCCCTACTTGGCATACATGACCCGGGGCGAGTTACCTGAAGACGAAGTTTTGGCCCAGCAGATAATCCAGCGGTCCAAGTCCATGACTATTGTCAACGGCGCGTTACACCATTGCAGTGTTTCGAGGGCGTTTCAGTGCTGCGTTTCTCCTGAAGAAGGCTGTGAGATCTTGCATGAAATCCATGAAAGGGATTGTGGCCATCACGCCGGTTCAAAATCTCTTGTGGCGAAGGCTTTTCGACACGGCTTTTACTGGTTAACAGCTCATGCTGATGCTGAGGATCTGGTCAGAAGGTGTGACGGTTGTCAGAAATTTTCACGCCGAGCCCATGTTCCAGCCCAGGAATTGAGGATGATTCCAATTACCTGGCCATTTGCAACTTGGGGGCTGGATATGGTTGGGCCTTTTAAGAGGTCCAAAGATAAGAAGACCCACCTTTTGGTGGTGGTTGATAAATTCACCAAGTGGGTGGAGGCAGAGCCAGTCAGCAAGTGTGATGCAGCCACGGCGGTTCAATTCATGAAGAAGGTGATTTTCTGCTTCGGTTTTCCACACAGTATTATAATAGACAATGACATGAATTTATCCAAGGGTGCTATGGAAGAGTTCTGTCAGCGTGAGCACATCCGGCTTGATGTGTCATCAGTGGCTCACCCCCAGTCCAATGGTCAAGCAGAGAGAGCTAATCAAGAAATCCTAAAAGGTATCAAGCCCTGTCTTATGGTCCCTTTGCAAAGGACGCCGAGTTGTTGGGTGGAAGAATTTCCCTCTGTGTTATGGAGCATTAATACCACCCCTAATAGATCTACGGGTTACACACCTTTCTTCATGGTTTATGGAGCAGAGGCAGCTCTCCCAAGTGATATTCGCCATGACTCGCCCTGAGTGGCAACTTACGTTTAAGCGAACAATGAAAGGGCACGCTAATATGCATTGGACCTGTTAGATGAAAAACGGGACATAGAGGCAACTCGTTCGGTGATTCATCAGCAAGACCTGCGGCGTTATCACAGCCGCCGGGTTAAAACCAGAGCTTTTCAAGAAGGCGACTTAGTGATCAAGCTTATCCAAGATTAGACCGACTTGCACAAGTTATCCCCACCTTGGGAAGGGCCCTTTGTGGTCAGCAAGAATCTGAACAACGGGTCATACTACCTTATCAATGTTCGAGAGCACAGAGACTCATGCAAATCGGAGGAGGAGACCCACCGGCCGTGGAATATAACTCATCTTCGGCCTTACTATACCTGAGCCACACGCTTCTACTATGTACATATTTTTGACAATGTATATATTATGATCAATATAACAAACCATCATCCTTGCTAATGCGGGGCCTCTGCCTTTCTTCAAAAAGATTTCTTGGTTACATGGGGGCTTCTGCTTATAAAGCGGAGTTCTGATTGTCCATTAAACCGGCTTATAAAGCCATAATAAAGCTTGGAAGCTTCACACCCAAGGGGGAAAAGAGAGTCTGTTGCCAAGCACAACTCAAACATAGGCACCCACTGAGCATAGCTCAAAATGTTACTTGGGGGCTCTTTGTGGACAACAACAAAGAGTTTTAGAGGACCCTTGTAATAGGCTATCAAGCCAGGCTTGGAAGCCAGGTGTATTCACCTAAAACCCCGGGTTAACCTGCCTTCATCTAGTAAGACACTCCATCCAGGTAATCCTGGTATGACCCGCCGAACGTTTGACAAGTTAATCTTGTACAGACCCTGAACTTGTCAAAGTTAAACCGACGATTGGTTAATGTGAGGTCCATCTTAAAAGGCTTTGTGAAATGGTTTAACTCAGTGGCCTGGCAGCCCATGAAAAGCCTCGAATTTGGGCCTGGCAGTCCTTGAAAGGCCTCGACTACAAGTTTTTCATTTTCTTTTATTTGTCAAAGTTTTTTGCTTTTGATAAGGTTTTGAGGTGAACTGGAGTCTATTGACCTGATGTTTTGTTAACCCGGCGTGGCCTTCAACTATAAGTTGCTAAGTGCACAACCAATTATAAACCGGTGTTTATTAACCCGGCCTGACATTGACTATAAGTTGCCAGAATGATCATCCGGTGTTTATCATAACCCGACATGGTTTATTATACACCGGCACAACATGGTGGGAGTCATAAGCACTCAGGAGGGTTATCACCCTTACTAAGAAGAAAGTTGGTAAAGCAACGATGTGATTCAATATCACAGGTATGATATATTTCTTATTTCTTTACAGCCTTGGTTATAAACCCTGGATTTATATTGGGCATTATGACCCGTCCCATGGTAAACCACCAGGACAATTCTCAGTTTATTCTATGCAGAAACAGGGTCGTATAAAGCTGTTAAAGATCATAAGCAGACATAGTATCTTCATGACAGATTAACAATATTGTGCAGAGTAAATATGCGCGAAGGCATAGCAGACCAAGTGTTTAAAAGCTAGCCTATTACAAGGCTTTTTTACTGCCCAAAAGCATAATTGTTTTTCAAGGATGATAGTTTGCAAATGGTAAACCGGCCTCCGGATCATGATTCTTCCACACGCTGGTTTGAAGGTTGTGGATCGTTCTACGCCGGTTCATCCTCCTCCTCTCCACCCAGTGTCTGGAAGTCAGTAGTTGACCAGTCAATTCTAGTTAAGGCTTGGAAGACAGCTTCATCGCTTATAAGGGTGGACGGTTCAACATCAGGGGCATAAGTGTGCTTACGGATTGGCGGGATAGGTTTTGCACTTCATGAACAAAAGCATCAATCCATCTGTTGTCTGCGTCATAAATCGACCGGTGGAAAGACAAATCAGTCTCTTCAGCCAATTTGCTTGCAAGAGGACGCATCTCTTTTGTCAAAGCTCTGAGGGCATCAGTATCAAAATCTGACCCATCTTCTTTTTGGCTGGGATAGCCATTTCCAATGTCTTCTGGATCAAGATCAGAAATCCAGGCTTTGGCCTGAGTCAATGCAGACAGAGCACCAACTCTTGCAGCTGATCTCTTTACTTCCTCAAGCTGGGCAGGTGTCATGGATAGCTTTGCCAGTGTGTCCTTGATCAAAGTTGGGGGCGGTTTATTGTATGAGGCTGTGCAAATGACCCGTTGGACGCCGGTATATAACTGCTCTATCAATGTATAGGCAGCTTTCAGTTTTTTTCGCATGTCTGATCCAAGATGAGCAACACGGCTACCTACAATGGTGAAAGCATGATTATTAAATCGGCAGTTTCAAGGATGTTAAATATAACTTATGAAGAAGGTGTTTACCAAAGACAGCAGAGGTCATAGCGTTTATTTGCCGCTTTAGGCCAGTCAGCTCTTCTGTCACTGGCTTAAGGGCCGCTTCAGCATCCTCTGCCCACTTTAGTAAAGTTGTTCTTTTTGCCTCCCAATCTGCTCGTTCGCCTTTGAAGCTGTCCTTCAATTTTTCCATGGCTGTTAAAGCGCCAGTCAGCTCTTCTTTAGCCTTGGAAGTTTCTGCTTGCTGGGACTTAATGTTTTCTTGAAGGTCGGCGATTTGGGATTCCTTCTTGATCAGATCAGCCTGCAAGAAACAGTTAATGAGTTATACTACATCTTTGAAGTCCCAAGCACATAACAAGTTATACACTTGGCACTTGGGGGCTAATGCGGATTGCTTTTTAAGAACTGATATTTTAGAGGTCCCAAGCACATAACAAGTTATATACTTGGCACTTGGGGGCTAATGCATACCGGATCAATTCTAGGTTATCAAGTTTTTATTAAACCGGTTTCTATTGATGGTTATCAGGAATTTTGGAGAACTGCATGACAAGATGTACCGGTTCATCCTAAAGGTATAAACTGATCCATAGGGGCTACAGATGCAAAAGTTCAATAATATTCTACTACAAGTCCCGATTCACAAAAAATGTTATGAACTGGCCCTTGGGGGCTATTGGAGTTGGTATTCTATGCCAATTTAAAAGGAAAGAAAATTTATGAAAAGGGATGGATATTTACCTCATATCGCTCTTTCACCAGATTTACTAAGCCGGCTTCATAATCACGGCTTGTATACAGACAGTTTAAATATCTAGAGTGGATGTTCTGAGCATTGAGGTGAGCATAGCTGGAGAAATCTGTTTTCCACTTGCCTTTGTCCACAGCGGAGAATTCTTCCTTGGCACTGTGCTTTGATAAAGCGACAGGATTGCCAGGAGCAGTGTGACCAAAACCGGTAATCACGACATCATCTGTGGTGCCATCAATAGTCTTTGCTGGGCTCGGCGGTTTATCAAATGTTCTTGCCGGGCTTGGCAGATCGGCAGATGGGCTTGGTGGATTAGCAGACTGGCTTGTTGGGTTTATTTCTCACGGTTCAGCAAAAGTGTCTTGAGCTTGAGGTACCGGATCATCCAGAATATTTTCAGCATTTTGATCGGCAGCTTCTGAAGTCTTCTCTGGTTCAAGGGCCGGATTGCCATGAGCTGGTATAGTCAGCTTGGCTTTCTTGTTAAGTCTAGCTTTGGCACTGAAGATGACAGATGAAGTGGTTAGTATAATAAACTAGTAGAAGGTATAAACGGTTAAATATCATATGCTTACCCCGGAACAGTCTTGAGGAAGGGCACTTGAGTGGCTGATGACTCGCCAGAGGATGAATGGGAGGTTCCCTGATAATTTGAATCAGACGGATTAAGAGGAGGGAGTTCGGAGGTAACCCGCCTTGGGATAAACTGTATTAGAAGTATAAGAGACCTCTTGACGATGCTTGCGAACCAGAGAGTTCGGTAAACCGTAAGAGGTAACTTGTTGGCCACTATGTCGAGTGGTGCGGTGAGCTTCAGGCTGCTGCGTCTTCAAAGAAAAGCGTGGATCCAAATAAGCAAGAGGGTGTGAACGTTTTACTTTCCGGACTGCGCAACGGAGTTTTCATACTGGTACATGATTTGAGTCAGAAGATAGAAGAATTACCTCTGCATCACCAGCGCGGCTAGCTTCCGCATCATCCTGATAATAATCATTGTCAATGAGATGTACGAAAAAAAACCAAGAGAGTCAAGTTCTACCTCTGACTCCGGGTCATCAAGCTCTTCGTCATTGGGAATATCAGAAGCTTCGGTGGTTTTCTTCTTCGCTGGCCTCTTTGTGACCTTGGTCTTAACACGAGGTGCTCTCGCCGGTTTATCTTGTGATTTCCTCTTCCAGAACGGATCATCACCCTGTATAGATGGACAACAAATTGTAAAGAATTTTAAAGAGGAGGCGGATTAAGACAAAAATGAGGTGATTCTTATAGCATGTGGTTTGTTGGACGCATAGAAAGGACTAAGCCCTACTCTGCCACATGTAGCCACCGGTTCATCAAGCATTTTCTTGACAGCTTCGGTGACTTCATCATCCGTGAGTTGGATGTCAATATGACGCTGAGGGTCTTTTAGATCCCCTGTATACTCACACATTAAACCGGGGCGCCGGCTTAAAGGCAAAATGCTCCAAGAAACCTAGCATCGAATGAAATCAATGCCTGTCAGACCATTGGCCACAAAGGCTTTGAGTTTTGCTAGTTGAGGGGCATATTTTGGTCGTTCCTTGGCAGTCAGTCGTTGAGGAACCGGGTGAGTTTTGGTAAGCCGGTATTCACGATAACCAGACAGAGGATTTTCAAATTCTGGAGCTGTATTGCGGCAGTAAAACCAAGTCCGATTCCAGTCCTTGGGGTGTGTATGATGTTTGGCGTGAGGGAAGTCAACATCCTTTCTCTTCTGGATTGAAACGCCCTGAGTTCAGTGTTGGGACCATCCGTAAATTCAGTATGGCGGTTGAAGTAAAATAAGTCCCGGGATAGCTCCACAGTGGGTTCCTCTTGCAGATAGACTTCGCAAAATACTTGATAATTGCATATATTGGACACGGAGTTCGGTCCAATATCTTGAGGACGGATCTGGAAACTAGCAAGCACGTCACAAAAGAATTTTGATCCGGACGGGCTGAACCCTCGATTCAGATGATCAGTAAATACAATTACTTCTCCATTCTGGGGCTCGGGAGGATTTTCTGAACCGGGGACCCTCTAATGGATGGTTTCTTTGTCTACTAAAGCGCCAGTCACAACATACCCAGCCTGATTTAGATGTCCGTGAGTTGTTCTTCGGTAACCTGGGAGGAACCCAATTGCAAGCATAGAACAATTTGGTCATTTTAATGGAAAGCTAGAAAAAAGGATCAATGCCGGTTTAAAGATTCATGACTAATACAGATAAACCAGCCTGAGGACAGAGGAAGAATAAATTGAAGCATACATGCAGAATAAACCGGATTGTTTAACATTGAGGTTGAGTTGGCGGTTTAAGAGAGGGCTAATGGTACCTGGCGGGTTATCATTTTCTAAAAAGTTAAACCGCCTATAATGGTGTGGGAGTTATAGATCTGACAAAATTCCTAAGTACTGCATAAATAGGTTTCACAAGTTGTAACTATAATTTTGGATCTATCGCAGCCCTAAAAGGAGAGAAATTCAGAAGCCCTAAGAAGTGGTAGCGGAACAGCTAAAGGCCAGATGGGATCTATTTTACTAGGTAAAGGAGATGCTATAATGAAGAAAAACGAGTTCTAGCTATGGCCGCACAGGAAAAAGGTTGCGTTTTGTCAAAAGGATCCATGTGATGGCAAAGTGCAAGCAAAGAGCATAAAGAACACCGAAGAACACTGAAACCCTAATGGTAGATCTGAGGGGGAAGGAAGGAAAACTTACAGAGATTGAAGGAGTAACGGAGGAGCGCCGCGTTTCTCTAGTCAGATCAGGTTGATGCAGCGGTCGTTGTTGGTGTAGAGGCGAAGGTCGACGATGGTGGCTGCGCTCGAGCACTGAGGCGACGTGAGGAGGATGATGAGGCGAAGGGGCACGAAGGGGAAAGGGAAAAATGACCCTCGGACCTATTTATAAGGTGAAAGGATAAGTGACAGGCGCGAGAATCAAGGAATCCAAAAAATGGATATTTAACACAGCTGTCGCCTCGGTTTTCGGAGGTTCATTAATAAAAGGGAAGTATTTACAGGTTTTAATAAGCACATGACGTCATGGAGATTTATTGCGGTCTCGGAAGATGACGTCATGGCGGTTTACAAAGTTCACATGAAGATGATGTCATGGCGGTTTACAGGGTTGACATGAAGATGTTCAAGAAGAATTTTTCTCAAAGTATTGAAGCTTGGCATGAACAGGTTCAAATCAATCTAGGGCCTAATGTTGAAGATATAACTACTAAGTATAAACCGCCCAGGAGGGGCCGGGTTACACTCATAAGGAGTGATCCGTATTGAAGCCCATGAAGACAAGGAGTATGGCGCTTTACTATAGAGACTTGAAGGCTCAAAGCCCAAAGGCGGATTAGGGCCCGTAGACATAAACCGCCATGAGATATGTAACTTGTGCTGTAAGATAAGGAAAAGTAGAAACCGAGCCGGACACATGCATGAGCCGGCCTCGGGATTCTGTAAACTGCCGGGCGTCAACCTCTGTATATAAAGGGACGACCCGGCGGCAGTTCAGGGACAAGAAACAACAACTCGAGAATCAGGCAAAGCGGATTCGCTCCCTGATCATCGGGACCCATCAATTCCACCACAACTGGATCGTAGGCTTTTACCTTCACTCCAAGGGGCGAACCAGTATAAACTCCCCGTGTCCTTTGTCCGGTTTAACCCCTTTAAGCTAATCTCGTTGCGATGGCTCCACGACTAAGGCCTCTCACTAGGACATCTGACGTGTTAATTCCACGACAAGTTAGTTCCATTCAATCATGCAAATTAGAGTCCAAAACAAGGGCAAAAGAGTTTGGAAAAGTAGATACGATGGAGACGTATCAAATTCCCCAAGCTTAACCCATTGCTTGTCCTCAAGCAATTCAGTTGACAAACTGAAAGTGACAAAGAAAAACTTTTACAAACTCTGTTTGATCTTGTTGTTGCAAATATGTCTAGCCAGCATTCAGGGTTTCAACAAAGATTATGTACTAACCATATTCATAATAACATTTTGGTCTCACATTTACTCATATCAATGGCATAATCAACTAGCGAGAAATAATAATAAATCTCGGATGACAACACTTTTTCAAAACAATCATGATATGATATGACAAAATGGTATCTCGCTAGCCCTTTTTGAGACCACAAAACATAAATGCAGAGCACCCCTGAAGATCAAGGACTGACTAGACATTATAATTCATGGCAAAAGAGATCCAGTCACACTCATACTCAATATCAATTAATAACAAAGCATACAAATGACAGTGGTGCTCTCTAACTAGTGCTTTTTATAAGAGGATGGTGACTCAGCAATAAAAGTAAATAGATAGGCCCTTCCCAGAGGGAAGCAGGGATTTGCAGAGGTGCCAGAGGTGGAGCTTTTAAAAACAGAGATGAATATAATTTTGAGCGGTATTCTTTCATTGTCAACATAAGAACCAAGAGATCTCTGTATCTTCCATGCTAGAAACATTATAGGCGGTTCCCAAATAAAATGGTAAATTTTTTACTCCCCCTTCACAAACAATCACACTCCATGGCTCGCCGAGTCCACGTTACTATCCATACCAACAACATCCTGGGGAGTTTTTTTTATATTTATATTTTGATTTGATTTCGAGCATGGAACTGGGCATCCCGATTACCAGCCACTTTCTTGTGAATGACAAGTGAATCAACACTCATCGTGAGAATAACCCAACTAGCATGGAAGATACCGACAGCCCCAGTCACTACATGAGCGATTTGGGCATACAAACAGATTATTATTTGAAGGTTTAGAGTTTGGCACATGCAAATTTACTTGGAATGGTAGGTTGAAGGAAATATGCCCTAGAGGCAATAATAAAGTTATTATTTATTTCCTTATATCATGATGAATGTTTATTATTTATGCTAGAATTGTATTAACCAGAAACATGATACATGTGTGAATACATAGACAAACTAAGTGTCACTAGTATGCCTCTACTTGACTAGCTCGTTTATCAAAGATGGTTATGTTTCCTAGCCATGGACAAAAGAGTTGTCATTTGATTAACGGGATCACATCATTAGAAGAATAATGTGATTGACTTGACCCATTCCGTTAGCTTAGCACTTGATCATTTAGTATGTTGCTACTGCTTTCTTCATGACTTATACATGTTCATATGAGTATGAGATTATGCAACTCCCGTTTACCGGAGGAACACTTTGTGTGCTACCAAACGTCACAATGTAACTGGGTGATTATAAAGGTGCTCTACAGGTGTCTCCAAAGGTACTTGTTGGGTTGCCGTATTTTGGGATTAGGATTTGTCACTCCGATTGTCGGAGAGGTATCTCTGGGCCCACTCGGTAATGCACATCAATATAAGCCTTGCAAGCATTGCAACTAATGAGTTAGTTGCGGGATGATGTATTATGGAACGAGTAAAGAGACTTGCCGGTAACGAGATTGAACTAGGTACTGAGATACCGATGATCGAATCTCGGGCAAGTAACATACCGTTGACAAAGGGAACAACGTATGTTGTTATGCGGTTTGACCGATAAAGATCTTTGTAGAATATGTGGGAACCAATATGAGCATCCAGGTTCCGCTATTGGTTATTGACCGGAGACGTGTCTCGGTCATGTCTACATTGTTCTCGAACCCGTAGGGTCCGCACACTTAAGGTTTCGATGACAATTTTATTATGAGTTTATGTGTTTTGATGTACCGAAGGAGTTCGGAGTCCCAGATGAGATCAGGGACATGACGAGGAGTCTCGAAATGGTCGAGACGTAAAGATCGATATATTGGACGACTATATTCGGACTTCGGAAAGGTTCTGAGTGATTCGGATATTTTTTGAAGTACCGAAGAGTTACGGGAATTCCCCGCGCCGGGGAGTATATGGGCCTTATTGGGCCATACGGGAATAGAGAAGAGAGGCCGAAAGGAAGGAGGCGTGCAGACCCACTCTGGTCCGAATTGGACAAGGGGTGTAGCCCCCTTTTCCTTCCTCCTCTCCCCCTCTTTCCTTCTCTCCTACTCCAACAAGGGAAGGAGGAGTCCTACTCCCGGTGGGAGTAGGACTCCCCCCTTGGCGCACCTCCTTCTGGCCGGTCGCCCCTCCCCCTTGATCCTTTATACGGGGGCAGGGGGCACCTCTAGGCACAACAATTGATCTCTTGATCTCTTAGTCGTGTGCGGTGCCCCCCTCCACCATAGTCCTCCTCGATAATATTGTAGTGGTGCTTAGGCGAAGCCCTGTGACGGTAGAACATCAAGATCGTCACCACACCGTCGTGCTGACGGAACTCTCCCTCGGCACTCGGCTGGATCGGAGTTCGAGGGACGTCATCGAGCTGAACGTGTGCTATAACTCGGAGGTGTCGTAGTTTCGGTGCTTGATTGGTCGGGCCGTGAAGACGTACGACTACATCAACCGCGTTGTTCTAACGCTTCCGCTTTTGGTCTACGAGGGTATGTGGACACACTCTCCCCTCTCGTTGCTATGCATCACCATGATCTTGCGTGTGCGTAGGAATTTTTTTTGAAATTACTACATTCCCCAACAGTGGCATCCGAGCCTGGTTTTATGCGTAGATGTCATATGCACGAGTAGAACACAAATGAGTTGTGGGCGATACAAGTCATACTGCTTACCTGCATGTCATACTTTGCTTCGGCGGTATTGTTGGATGAAGCGGCCCAGAACGACATTACGCGTACGCTTATGCGAGGCTGGTTCTACCGACGTGCTTTGCACATAGGTGGCTGTCGGGTGTCAGTTTCTCCAACTTTCGTTGAACCGAGTGTGGCTACGCCCGGTCCTTGCGAAGGTGAGAACAGCACCAACTTGATAAACTATCGTTGTGGTTTTGATGCATAGGTAAGAACGGTTATTGCTCAGCCCGTAGCAGCCACGTAAAACTTGCAACAACAAAGTAGAGGACGTCTAACTTGTTTTTGCAGGGCATGTTGTGATGTGATATGGTCAAGACATGATGCTAAATTTTATTGTATGAGATGATCATGTTTTGTAACCGAGTTATCGGCAACTTGCAGGAGCCATATGGTTGTCGCTTTATTGTATGCAATGCAATCACCCTGTAATGCTTTATTTTATCACTAAGAGGTAGTGATAGTCATAGAAGCATAAGATTGGCGAGACGACAACAATGCTACGATGGAGATCTAGGTGTCGTGCCGATGACGATGGTGATCATGACGATGCTTCGACGATGGAGATCACAAGCACAAGATGATGATGGCCATATGACATCACTTATATTGATTACATGTGATGTTTATCTTTTATGCATCTTATCTTGCTTTGATTGATGGTAGCATTATAAGATGATCCCTCACTGAATTATCAAAGTATAAGTGTTCTCCCTGAGTATGCATCGTTGCGAAAGTTCTTCGTGCTGAGACACCACGTGATGATCGGGTGTGATAGGCTCTACGTTCAAATACAACGGGTGCAAAACAGTTGCACACGCGGAATACTCAGGTTAAACTTGACGAGCCTAGCATATAACATATATGGCCTCGGAACACGGAGACCGAAAGGTCGAGCATGAATCATATAGTAGATATGATCAACATAGTGATGTTCACCATTGAAACTACTCCATCTCACGTGATGATCAGACATGGTTTAGTTGATTTTGATCATGTGATCACTTAGAGGATTAGAGGGATGTCTATCTAAGTGGGAGTTCTTCATAAATATGATTAATTGAACTTAAATTTATCATGAACTTAGTCCTGGTAGTATTTTTCAAATTATGTTGTAGATCAATAGCTCGCGTTGTTGCTTTCATATGTTTATTTTGTTATGTTCCTAGAGAAAACTGTGTTGAAAGATGTTAGTAGCAATGATGCGGATTGGATCCGTGATCTGAGGATTGTCCTCATTGCTGCACAAAAGAATTATGTCCTTGATGCACCGCTAGGTGATAGACCTATTGCAGGAGCAGATACAAACGTTATGAACGTTTGGCTAGCTCAATATGATGACTACTTGATAGTTTAGTGCACCATACTTTACGGCTTAGAATCGGGACTTCAAAGACGTTTTGAACGTCATGGACCATATGAGATGTTCCAGGAGTTGAAGTTAATATTTCAAGAAAATACCCGAGTTGAGAGATATGAAGTCTCCAACAAGTTCTATAGCTAAAAGATGGAGGAGAATTGCTCAACTAGTGAGAAAGTGATTAGATTGTCTAAGTACTACAATCGCTTGAATCAAGTGGGAGTTAATCTTCCAGATAAGATAGTGATTGGCAGAGTTCTCTAGTCACCATCACCAAGTTCCTGGAACTTCGTGATGAACTATAATGCAAGGGATGACGAAAATGATTCCCGATCTCTTCATGATGCTGCAATCGACGAAGGTAGAAATCAAGAAAAGAGCATCAAGTGTTGATGATTGATAAGACCACTAGTTTCAAGAAAAGGGAAAAAGAAAAGAAAGGGAACTTCGAGTAGAATGGCAAGCAAGTTGTCACTCCCGTGAAGAAACCCAAAGCTGGACCAAAGCCTGAAACTAAGTGCTTATACTGCAAAGGAAATGGTCACTGGAAGCGGAAATACCTGAATATTTGGTGGATAAGAAGGATGGCAAAGTGAACAAGGATATATTTGATATACAGGTTATTGATGTGTACCTTACTAGTGTTTATAGTAGCCCCTGAGTATTTGATACTTGTTTGGTTGCTAAGATTAGTAACTCGAAACAGGAGTTACAGAATAAACAGAGACTAGTTGAAGGTGAAGTAACGATGTGTGTTGGAAGTGGTTCCAAGATTGATATGATCATCATCGTACACTCCCTATATTTTCGAGATTTGTGTCAAACCTAAATAAATGTTATTTGGTGTTTGCGTTGAGCATAAAAATGATTAGGTCATGTTTTATTGCGATATGATTATTCATCTAAGACAGAGAATAAATTGTTATTCTGTTTACATGAATAAAACCTTCTATGGTCATACACCCAATGTTGATGGTTTATTGAATCTTGATCATGGTGATACACATATTCATAATATTGATGCAAAAAGATGCAAAGTTGATAATGATAGTGCAACATATTTGTGGCACTGCCGTTTGGGTCATATCGGTGTAAAGCGCATGAAGAAACTCCATAAAGATGGACTTTTGGAATCACTTGATTATGAATCATTTGATGCTTGTGAACCGTGCCTTATGGGCAAGATGACTAAAACTCCGTTCTTCGGAACAATGGAATGAGCTACTGACTTGTTGGAAATAATACATACTGATGTATGCAGACCAATGAGTATTAAGGCTCGTAGCGGGTATCGGTATTTCCTGACCTTCACAGATGATTTGAGCAGATATGGGTATATCTACTTGATGAAACATAAGTCTGAAATAGTTGAAAGGTTCAAAGAATTTCAGAGTGAAGTGTAAAATCATCGTAACAAGTAAATAAAGTTTCTGCGATCTGATCGTGGAGATGAATATTTGAGTTACGAGTTTGGCCTTCAGTTAAAACAATGTGGAATTTTTTCACAAACTCATGCCACCTGGAACACCACAGCGTAACGGTGTGTTCGAACGTCGTAACCGCACTTTATTGGTTATGGTGCAATCTATGATGTATCTTACCAATTTACCACTATCGTTTTGGGATTATGCATTAGAGACAGCTGCATTCACGTTAAATAGGGCACCATCTAAATTCGTTGAGACGACACCGTATGAACTATGGTTTAGCAATAAACCTAAGATGTTGTTTCTTAAAGTTTGGGGCTGCGATGCTTATGTGAAAATGTTTCAACCTGATAAACTTGAACCCAAATCGGAGAAGTGCGTCTTCATAGAATACCCAAAGGAAACTGTCAGGTGCACCTTCTATCACAGATCCGAAGGCAAAATCTTTTTTGCTAAGAATGGATCCTTTCTAGAGAAGGAGTTTCTCTCGAAAGAAGTGAGTGGGAGGAAAGTAGAACTTGATGAGGTAACTGTACCTGCTCCCTTATTGGAAAGTAGTTCATCATAGAAATCAGTTCCTGTGATTCCTACACCAATTAGTGAGGAAGCTAATGATGATGATCATGAAGCTTCAGATCAAGTTACTACCGAACCTCGTAGGTCTTCCAGAGTAAGATCCGCACCAGAGTGGTACAGTAATCCTGTTCTGGAAGTCATGTTACTAGACCATGATGAACCTACGAACTATGAGGAAGCAATGATGTCACGCCCAAGATGCGACCCTATCCTAAAGGAACTCGAAGGTCCCACCAAGGATAGAAGCGCATCTTGAAGATGCTTTTGCAAGGTGGATATCATTACATCAACATTACATAATAGTGGGGATACATCCAATACATCCAATGACACATGAATACAACAATATATCATACATGAGAACAACATCCGACTACGGATGAACCACAAACAGAAGCTCAAATGACATCCACCCTGCTAGCCCAGGCTGCCGACCTGGAACCTATCCCCTGATCGAAGAAGAAGCAGAAGAAGAACTCAAGACAAGCAAGCATCGCTCTCGCGTCATGAACATCGCAATACCTGTACCTACAACTGTTGTTGTAGTAATCTGTGAGCCACGAGGACTCAGCAGTCCCATTACCATGGGTATCAAGACTAGCAAAGCTTAATGGGAAAGGAAGGGGTAAAGTGGTGAGGTTGCAGCAGCGACTAAGCATATATGGTGGCTAACATACGCAAATGAGAGCGAGAAGAGAAGCAAACGGAACGGTCGTGAAGCTAGCAATGATCAAGAGGTGATCCCGAACTCCTACTTATGTCAAACATAACCCAAAACCGTGTTCACTTCCCGGACTCCGCCGAAAAGAGACCATCACGGCTACACATGTGGTTGATGCGTTTTAATTCGAATCTGGCGTCAAGTTATCTACAACCGGACATTAACAAATTCCCATCGGGCACATAACCGCGGGCATGGCTCTCGAAAGTTTAAACCCTGCAGGGGTGTCGCAACTTAGCCCATCACAAGCTCTCATGGTCAACGAAGGATATTCCTTCTCCCAGGAAGACCCGATCAGTCTCGGAATCCCGGTTTACAAGACATTTCAACAATGGTAAAACAAGACCAGCAAGACCACCTGATGTGTCGACAATCCCGATAGGAGTCGCACGTATCTCATCCTCAGGACACACCGGATAAGCTAAGCGTACAGGTACCGACGTAACCCAAGTTGCCAAGGGATGGTCCCGCACGGTGCTCTAGTTTGGACCAACACTTAGACAGGCATTGACCCCGGGGGGCTAAAATAAAGATGACCCTCAGGTTAATTACTCCCAAGGGAAAGGTATAGGTGGTAGGCAAATGGTAAAACCAATTTTGGGCCTTGCTGGAGGAGTTTTATTCAAGGTGAACTATCAAGGGGGTCCCATAAATCACCCAACCGCGTTAGGGACGCAAAATCCGGGAACATAATACCGATATGACGGAAACTAGGGCGGCAAGAGTGGAACAAAACACCAGGCATAAGGCCGAGCCTTCCACCCTTTACTAAGTATATAGATGCATTAATAATATAAGAGATATTCTGATATCCCAACATAATCCTGTCCATCATGGAGCAATCTTCAACTTCACTTGCAACTACCAATGCTATAAGAGGGGCTGAGAAAAAGTGGGAACATAGCCAAACAATGGTTTGCTAGGAAGGGTGACAAAGGTTAGAGGTTCATGGAAATTTGGGAGGCTTTAAGAACAAATGATAGGTAGCGCAACATAGCGATAGAACGAAGCAACTAGCATAGCAATGATAGTAGTGAGATCCAAGGTGATGGTCATCTTGCCTGAAATCCCGCTAGGAAGAAGAACGAATCCATGAAGAAGACAAGCGGACGTGGTCGAACGAATCCTCACAACTCCAGAACGAAACCGAAGCTAACGAGAGAAGCGACCCGGAAAGATGCAAACAACATGGTAAATGCACAAGCATAATCATGGCATGATGCACAATCAAGTATGATGCATGTCCGGTTTAAATAGCATGGCATGGCAAAGGCAACAAACAATACTACACGTTAAGTGGAGCTCAATATGCAACGAATTGCATATTGACAAAACACCACATTGACATATTTAGTTTAATCTCGTTTAAGCTACCAAACAATATTAAATGTTGTTAAACATGGCAGGGGGTGAAGCATATGAAAAACTACCTATATATACAAGTTTAAATGAGGTCGGAACAACAAACAACAATTTCGGGAAATCCTCATATGAAAATTTTAGATTTGGTACTTGAGGGAGTTCCGAACTAGGGGGTGTCCGGATAGCCGAACTATCATCATCGGTCGGACTCTAAGACTATGAAGATAGAAGATTGAAGACTTCGTCCCGTGTCCGGATGGGACTTTCCTTGGCGTGGAAGGCAAGCTTGGCGATACTGATATGTAGATCTCCTACCATTGTAACCGACTTTGTGTAACCCTAGCCCTCTCCGGTGTCTATATAAACTGGATGGCTTTAGTCCATAGGACAAACAACAATCATACCATAGGCTAGCTTCTAGGGTTTAGCCTCCCTGATCTCGTGGTAGATCCACTCTTGTAACACATATCATCAATATTAATCAAGCAGGACGTAGGGTTTTACCTCCATCAAGAGGGCCCGAACCTGGGTAAAACATCGTGCCCCTTGTCTTCTGTTACCATCCGCCTAGACGCACAGTTCGGGACCCCCTACCCGAGATCCGCCGGTTTGACACCGACATTGGTGCTTTCATTGAGAGTTCCTCTGTGTTGTCACCGATAGGCTCGATGGCTTCTTCGATCATCATCAACGACGTAGTCCAGGGTGAGACTTTTCTCCCCGGACAGATCTTCGTATTCGGCGGCTTTGCACTGCGGGCCAATTCGCTTGGCCATCTGGAGCAGATCGAAAGCTACGCCCCTGGCCGTCAGGTCAGATTTGGATGTTTAAACTTCACGGCGGACATCCGCGGGGACTTGATCTTCGATGGATTGGAGCCACAGCCGAGCGTGCTGCACTGTCACGGCGAGCATGATTTAGCTCTGCAGCCGGACAGTACCCTGGAGGCCGCACTCGAACCCACTCCGATCTTCAATTCGGGGCCGGCTGCGCAGGCCGAGGATGGATGGCTAGACACCGCCTCGGGAACCGCAACCTCTATGGCGATAGAGCCGAACAGTGACCTTGTTCCTCATGAAGTTTGTGACTCCGAGGTGCCGGACTCCTTGCCGGACTCCGAACCTCTCGCGCCCCCTCCGGTCGAATCTGATTGGGCACCGATCATGGAGTTCACCCCAGCGGACATCTTTCAACACTCACCTTTTGGCGACATCTTGAGTTCGCTAAAGTATCTCTCGTTATCGGGAGAGCCCTGGCCGCACTGCGGTCAGGACAGTTGGGATGTGGACGACGAAGAAATTCAAAGCCCACCCACCACCCACCTCGTAGCCGCTGTCGACGATCTAACCGACATGCTAGACTACGACTCCGAAGACATCGACGGTATGGACGAAGATGTCGGAGACGACCAAGAACCAGCGCCTACTGGGCGCTGGAAAGCCACCCCTACTCACGACGTATACATGGTGGATACACCAAAAGGAAGCGACAATGAGGAAAAACGGGATGTGGCGAAGGACAACTCCCCCAACAAACAACCAAAACGGCGACGCAAGCGCCACCCGAAGACCAGCCTCGATAAAAACGGCACCCATACGGACAAGGCCCTAGAGCAGGGCGAAGCAGTGGACGACGCACACGTCACCAAGAAGCCAGCCGGACATGAACTGGACAAGCAACTCATCCCCGGCGAAGATGATCTCACATCATCAGAGCACGCGAATCTTCATAAAAGGCTCGTCGCCACGGCAAGAAGTTTGAAGAAGCAAAAGCAGAAGCTCAAAACAGTGGAGGACGCACTCAGAATGAGATGGAGCAAAGTACTCAACAGCGCAGATAAACATGGCGCTAGTCACCAGACAAAGAGCTACCCGAAGCGCAAGCTGTTGCCCGAATTTGACGAGGAGGCCTTAGAGCCCCCGTAGTCAAAAAAGAAAGAAGCCGCCTGGCCGGATAGACGACCAGATGACAGGCCAAGAGCAACATGGGGCGCCGCACACAAGCCGGCACATGATCAGCATAACGATCCTCGGAAAAAAGACTACCCAGTCAGATCTATTTATGGACCAAAAAAGAAGACTCCAGGAAGCAACATAACCCGCCGAACATTTGAAGACAACGGCACACCCAAATATAGGGGTGCCGCACACCCACTATGTTTCACGGAAGAGGTGCTGGATCATGGATTTCTAGCGGGATTCAAACCCGTAAACATAGAGGCATATGACGGAACAACAAACCCCTGAGTCTGGATTGAGGATTATATCCTACACATACATATGGCCAGAGGAGACGATCTCCATGCCATTAAATACCTACCCCTCAAGCTCAAAGGGCCAGCTCGGCATTGGCTTAAAAGCCTCCCAGAAAATACCATCGGAAGTTGGGAAGAGCTTGAGGATGCGTTTCGAGCAAATTTTCAGGGGACTTATGTCCGGCCTCCGAATGCAGACGATTTAAGTCACATAACTCAACAGCCCAGAGAGTCAGCACGCAAATTCTAGAACAGGTTCGTCACTAAAAAGAACTAGATACTCGATTGTCCGGACGCTGAAGCCTTAGCAGCCTTTAAACACAACGTCCGAGACGAATGGCTCGCCAGACACCTCGTCCAAGAAAAACCAAGAACAATGGCCGCACTAACAAGCCTCATGACCCGCTTTTGTGCAGGGGAGGACAGCTGGCTGGCCAGATGTAGCACCAGCGACCTGAGTACATCCGAAGTCAGGGATGGAAATGGGAAATCACGACGCAGAAAAGATCAGCGCCGGAACAAGGAAAATGGCCCAAATAGTACGGCGGTCAACGCCGGATTCAAAAGCTCTCGGCCGAATAACAAAACACTACCCCTCAAGGACAACAGTGACGAGCTATCGAACCTAAATAAGATTCTGGACAGGCTATGCCAAATACACGGTACCTCCGGAAAGCCTGCAAACCACACCCACAGAAATTGTTGGGTTTTCAAGTAGTCCGGCCGACTTAATGCCGAACACAAGGGGCTCGACACACCAAGTGGAAGTGACGAACCCCAAAAGCAGCACTCCGGACAACAGAAGACTTTCCCACTAGAAGTCAAAACAGTGAACTCGCTTCATGTGATAACACGAAAGCAGAGTGCGGCACCTGCAATACCAGGAGACCGTCTGCAGAATGGGGATAGACCATACCAACATTCGACATAACATCACTTCCTTTAAAGGAGTGATGCCAGGCCTTTAAGCCAATCATACGGGCTCTGTACCACTAGAGGTCGTGTTCGGTTCATCCAACAACCTCCGTCGCGAAAGGCCCATTCTTCGCAGCACCCCATTTCACAGTGGCCATCAAGCACTACTGGGGCACAAAGCTTTCGCCCGCTTTAACGACATACCACACTACACGCCTCTTATTCTTACAATGCCCGGTCCACGCGACATAATCTCATTTAAGAGCAACTATGAGTGTCCCTTGACAACAGAGAGCATGGGGCTGCCTTGACAGCCACTCCGACCTTGCAGGTCAAGGCCCCTAACCACAGGTCATTCAGACCCCGGACACGGCTAGGCGAGTCCGGCTTAACTAAACAAGGGGCTTCCAGCCGCACATCCCCTTTACAAGGGGCTGCGCGTATAAATGATGAAATCCAATAAAGCTCAACTTTCTTCATCTTCAAAATTATACTTTATTTCATACAATTTTTTGCACGATATTTCTTAGAAACTAAGTCCTTCTCTTTTACAGATGAAGCACGTGCTACACCCGTCCAGGATACAGCACAACGGAGACACAGGCGCAGACGTGCAGTAGGGACCCGTTGCAAGGATTCTTTTCAGATTAAGACCCTGCGTAAACCTTTCTTACTGTCTCTTGTTGATACACATCCCCCGGTTTCCCACCATAGCCGAGGAGGAGGCTGGCGTTTTGGCATCGGCCGCGCCAGAAGTTCCCGCCCATACCTGGACACTAGGGGCTTAGGGCATTGTTCTGCCCAATATCATAAAGACCGAACACCTCAGGGAGTGTTCGGCGTCTCGAGTTAGGCCTTATATGCATCAGCTCCGAATCATGTCTTTGGTCAAATGTTGGGTTTTCCCGGCTCCTGCGTTTTGCTGCCTTACGTTCCGTATCATCGGCTAACGCGGCACCAGGAGAACTACTGCGATTGTGCCCCGGTTCGGCCGGGCGAGCACCTCAGTAGAGAAAGCCGAAAACTGACTGTCATGATATAGTGAGAGACTGGTCAACCACTCGATCGACCATTGGAATGTTTAGAATTCCTCCGCTTTGACGAAGGACAGCTTCCCGGTCAGGCACATACGCGCCCCGAAGTTCGGAGAGGAGCGGTGCCGCTAGGGGCTATATAGTAGCCCCACATTCGAGCTCCTATGGCTAAGTGAAAGTGATAAAGCATTATAGTCCGGTTGCCTAGTTTGCTACACTATCACCTCCCTAAAAGGACCAAGACGTTGGATTAAGTGTGAAAAGCGCTTTTTTATTTGCAAACACCCCCGCACCATGTGCATGGGGGCTGAAGCCAAAGACTGCAACTTTCAGGTTATTCATACATATACGGCCGCACAGGAGATAGTTCAATACTTGAGCACACAAGTATAAAAAGTTATTGCATTATAAACATGATCTAAGAAATCATACATATCATTCAAACATAACATCTTTCGAGCACTGTGCCTCTATTATACGAGCGCCCTGCAGGACTTCCTCAAAATAGTGCTCGGTGGGGAATCGACCTTTGTCCGAACACCGGGATGAAACAGTAGTGGCATCCATCTCCGCCCAGTATGTCTTACCACGGGCGAGAGCCATCCGTGCACCTTCTATGCATGCCGACCGCTTCATCGCCACAATACGCAGCACCGCCCCAAGGAATTGCTGCAACAAGCCAAAATAACTCTTCGGCTTGGGCCTTTTCGGCCAAAGATGAGTGACCACATCCGTCATGGCAAGTCCGGACAATCTATCCAGCTCAGCCCACTCAACCAGCCGATCACTCAACGGAAGTGGACGCTCCGGACTATGGAATTGAGACCAGAAAAGCTCTTCCATTTCATGATCCTCCTGGCTTCGAAAGTGCACGACTGCGTCCGCCGCACTCGCCGCCAAGTCCAGATAAGGATCCTCCGCACCGTACAATCGACCTAGCTGAGCATACTTCGGATCCGTGAACTTCCTACGCAGCATAAAGGGCTTTCCAGCCACAATGTCTCCAATCTGACGAAGTTCCTCCTTCATAGCCCGCATCGCACTACGGGCATCCTTGGCTTCGGCGTCGGCCTTCTTCAGGTCCTCTTGCTCCGCTCGGCGTTCTCCTTCAAGAACCTCCAGTCGGTCGGTAGCAACTTTTAATTTCGTGGCCATTCCGGCCATCTCCTCCCTGCTTCGGCAGTGAGCAGCCTTCTCGGCTTCTAGCTCTTCTGCTGCCTTTGAGGCAGCCGCCTCGCTCTTTCTGGCTTGGTCCTTGGCCCAAGCAAGTTCTGCTCGAAGGCCTTCCACAGCAGCAGCACTATCTGCATCAGGCATACAAATTGTAAGGAATGGGCGTCAGCTCCCTTACTAGGCGACCATAGAGCAACTAGGCACCTTGTGACTCATCGAGTCGTTTATTGACCAGCGAGATGTCCGCATCCGCAACGTCGAGTTGCCTCTTAAGCTCGGCAACTCCATCAGTCCGGCTAGCCACCGAAGGTTTCGCCACCTGCATAGGAAAGGCGACATTATATAACTGAGATTATGATCCTCGGCACGCTGCCGCTTTCGACAGCATACCAAGTCTCAAGGGCTACTATCTATACAGGCCACACTTCATGTGCAAAAACCGTCAAAAGGTATATCATTTTTTGCGTACCTCAAATCCCATCAGCAAACTTCCGACGGCCTCACACAACCCGCTTTCGGCGGACGAGATCCTCTCAATCACCATACTCATTAATGTGCGGTGATCTTCTGAGATGGATGCCCTCTTAAGCAAATCCTGCAGCTCCACCGGCCGTACTCCAATGGGTGCCGAACTCTCTGGCCCCGCCGGACTCGGGGAGACCCTCCGTGACGACACCTCAGGGTCGTCCGCCCCGCACGATCGGGCGGCGGATGGAGGCGTTTCGCTCTCCATCATATCCGGACGAAGGTCTCCCGAAGATGAGCTATGCTGAGATGGGCTGAGATCCGAACTACAAGGTGAAAACTTCGGTTACCCTTAGAAATTAAACAGGGATTTTCAATATTACAAAATTCCCCCTTTTTTACTTACGGCTCACTAGAGGGCTGATTCCTCTGAGGAGACAGTTCGGCCGGGGCCCTTCCCGGCACGGGACCTTCCGGTACAGATTTCTTCCCCCGCTTTGAGGCCTTGACCTCCGGGTCTTCGGAAGCGGTCCTCTTCTCTCCTTGGAAGGAGGGACTCTCGATACCTACCTTACTGAAAGCCTCCGTGGCTGAGGTGGTAGATCCCTTGTGTCCTCCTTCGCCCTCCTCAGAAGGTACAACCTCTAACATTTTGATTAACACAGGATCCTGCGTGGTCTCAGGGAGGGGGGCCGAACACCGTATCAGTTTTGCTTGCACTATCCACTCCTGTCCAAGGGATAGCTGGTTCAAAGGCAAACCCACAGTAAATAAATGGACGATGCGTCCGGACACATGGCTACTTACTTGAGTATCCGAGCAATTGCAGCTTAGGCCAGCATCCTCGGTCAATTCCGGACGCATTTCTTGCGATCCGAAGAACTGTTTGTACATCTCCACGGGTGTCGAGCCCATGAAGTGTTGGAGAGCTCGTGGCCCCTCCAGATTAAATTCCCACAGACGGAGGGGGCGATGTTTGCAGGGCAGTAAGCGCCGGATCAACATAACCTGGACCACTACGGCCAGATTGATCTCCCTTTCTTGGAGACCTCGAATCCGGTCCTGCAATAGGGGAACATCCTTGGATGGCCCCCAGTCACGCCCCTTGTTGACCCATGACGTCAGCCGCTGTGGGGGGCCCGAGCGGAAGACGGGCGGCAGCCTCTGTCTGTTGCCCCTGGGAGCAGTGATATAGAACCACTCCTGTTACCACAAGCCGAGCTCCTCCTGAAAAGAGCCTTCGGGCCATGGAGCATCGGCCCTCTTGCTTATAACCGCCCCTCCGCACTCTACCTGACGCCCCTCAATCACCTTCGGCTCCATGTTGAAGGTTTTGAGCCACAAACCGAAGTGAGGGGTAGTGCGGAGGAAGGCTTCGTAGACGACAATGAATGATGAGATGTGGAGGATAGACTCCGGAGCCAAGTCATGGAATTCCAGCCCATAGTAAAACATGAGCCCCCTCACGAAGGGATCCGTCGGGAAGCCTAAACCCCGACAGAGGTGAGACACAAACAACACTCTCGCCGCGCTTGGGAGTAGGAATAACTTGCCCTCGGGCAGGCAGCCTATGCGAAATCTCGTAGGTTAATACCTGGCGTCTCTTAGCTTTAGCACGTCCTCCTCCGTGACGGAAGAGGGCATCCACCGGCCTCGTAGGTCGGGGCCGGACATTGTCGAAGATCTAAGATACCCGAATATGGAGCCTTGGGTGTTGGAAATCGGGGCGAGGGGTAGATTCGATAGAGGATTGAAGAAGAAGAACGGGCCTTGGTCTCATTATAAAGAGGAAGAATACCAAGAGCCGTCCCCATGACCGTTTGGAACCCGCCTTTGATGGAGGGGGCGTGGCAGCGGGCGCGGTTGGGTTACCCACGTCTGTATTGATGGGAATCCCGGAATAAGGGGAACACGATCTCTGCTTCTACAAGACGTGCCAAGGAAACCGCCTCGCTAAACGTGCTGAGGTGGAACAATAAAAACAATTTGAAGGCTTGGTAGTGGTGTGACATTACGCCACAAAACACGTCAGCAGGTTGAACTTGTGTAATATTATTCTCTCTACAGGGGTACGTGGAATTTATTTTTGCAGAGCCAGACACTATCCTGGTGTTCACAATCTTCTATAAATTATTCGGAGGAAGAACCCGCCTTGCAATGCCGAAGACAACATGTGCGCCAGACTCGTCGTCATTGAAGCCTGGTTCAGGGGCTACTGAGGGAGTTCCGGACTAGGGGGTGTCCGGATAGCCGAACTATCATCATCGGCCGGACTCCAAGACTATGAAGATAGAAGATTGAAGACTTCGTCCCGTGTCCGGATGGGACTTTCCTTGGCGTGGAAGGCAAGCTTGGCGATACGGATATGTAGACCTCCTACCATTGTAACCGACTTTGTGTAACCCTAGCCCTCTCCGGTGTCTATATAAACCGGATGGCTTTAGTCCATATGACGAACAACAATCATACCATAGGCTAGCTTCTAGGGTTTAGCCTCCCTGATCTCGTGGTAGATCCACTCTTGTAACACATATCATCAATATTAATCAAGCAGGACGTAGGGTTTTACCTCCATCAAGACGGCCCGAACCAGGGTAAAACATCGTGTCCCTTGTCTCCTGTTACCATCCGCCTAGACGCACAGTTCGGGACCCCCTACCCGAGATCCGCCGGTTTTGACACCGACAATACTGTTCTGCCCTAAACCATATTTTAATGTTGTTAAACATGAAAAGTAAGTGCACCAAGTTAAACTAGGCATTTTTCCACCCCATTTACATATAAAGTTTATAAAATTCCGAGTTACAGTTAATTAGTTATGAAATAAATCATTTTAACAAGTCATTTATGCAAATAAACACAAACAACACTTTAAACATTTTTAACATAGATGAAAGTAGCAAATTATGAAACTAGATGAAAAACTAAGCATTTTTCATGTTGGAAACATTTTAACCCGATGCACGATTAATGAGTTATTATATGCATGATGTGCAAGGACTTTTCTATAAATCTGCACTCTCTGCATAAATATGAAAATCGCTGGACAGGAAAAAACATAATGGGCTGAAATAAGCTGGCCCAACAGGAGGAAAAAATAGAGGAGGGGCGCTGGGGTGTGGCCTCACCCATGGGCTTCGGCCCGGTTCGGTGGAGAGGGAGGCTGGAAGGGGGCGATGGCCTTGGCGTTGGTCCACGCGCGGTCAACACGTGCGAGCGACCGCATTGCTCGAGCGAACTCAATGCGACCTGGCGCTCGCACTTGGAACGAAGCAGAGGCACGATGCAGCGGGGCTGCGGGGCACAGGGAGGCGCCACTCCGGCGGGCAAGGGCCAGAGACGAAGCGGCGCGGATCCGAGCGACGACAGGAAGCTGCAGTCGGTCTCTTGGCGAGGGAAAACGAGGGCGACGGACATGGCGGCTCGGTTCCCTGTTGCAACAGAGAGAGAGCAGAGAGAGACATGAGCTTCAGAAAAACAGAGGACTGGAGGCAAGAGAGGGAGGGTCGGCCGAAGATGGTGGCCGGACATGGAGTCAAGGCGGTGAAGCATCTGCAAGGCGGGGCAGCGGCCATCTGCTCGACTTGGTCCCGTGGGCACTCAGGCCTTGGGCTCAGGCAGCAGGACGGGGAACTTGGCGGACGGGAGGGGTCCTGGACGGCGGGGAACGGGACTACTACGGCGGGATCCGACAGAGAGGCGGGATCTGGGGCGCGGAGGGGAGAATCCATGGCGGCAGAGCTCCATCTGGTGGCGATGGCAAGTCTCCTGTTCATCCTGAAGAACAAGAGACGGTGAGGTGAGGTGGAGAAGAGGGTAAACAGAGGGAAAAAGGAAGGAGAGGGCGACGATGGTCCTGCTCGCGGACGAGCTCCGGTGAGGTACGGTTGCGGGTGGTGGCGCCTGAGGAGCAACGACAGTCGGGCATGAGGTGCCCGAGGAGAGATCGAGCAGGAGGAGCTCGGGGCCTCGGTTGCGGGATTGGGTGGATCGAGGGAAGGAGGTAGTTGGCCCAATCGGGAAATCGAGGGAGAGACGGTGGATCTGGAGGGATCCCGAGGAAGAGAGTGGCGGCACGGTGATGGAATGGATGGGACATCTCCCTAGATTTTAGGTTTGGTCCTAATATATATAGCGCTAGGATAGGCTAGGCTTAACTCGGTCCGTCCGGTCGTAATTGGGTGGTCGAGAATAAATAGGTTAGGTAGCCCAAATAAGAAAGCGGGGATGTTTTATAGATGTTAGTGTTGGGGAACATAGTAATTTCAAAAAATTTCCTACGTGCACGCAAGATCATGGTGATGGCATAGCAATGAGAGGAGAGAGTGTTGTCCACGTACCCTCGTAGACCGTAAGCGGAAGCGTTATGACAACGCGGTTGATGTAGTCGTACGTCTTCATGATCCGACCGATCCAAGTACTGAACGTACGGCACCTCCGAGTTCAGCACACGTTCAGCTCGATGACGATCCCCGGGCTCCGATCCAGCAAAGCTTCGGGGATGAGTTCCTTCAGCACGACGGCATGGTGACGATGATGATGCTCTACCGGCGCAGGGCTTCGCCTAAACTCCGCGAGATATGACCGAGGTGGAATATGGTGGAGGGGGGCATCCCACACGGCTAAGGAACGATCCGTAGATCAACTTGTGTGTCTATGGGGTGCCCCCCGCCCCCGTATATAAAGGAGCCAGGGGGGAGGAGGCGGCCGGCCAAGGAGGGCGCGCCAAGGGGGGAGTCCTACTCCCACCGGGAGTAGGACTCCCTTCTTTCCTAGTTGGAATAGGAGAAGGGGGGAAAGAGGAGGAAGAGGGGAAGGAAAGGGGGGGCGCCGCCCCCCTTCCCTTGTCCTATTCGGACTAGGAAGGGGAGGGGCGCGCGGCCCCCTCCTGCCTCCTTCCCTCTTCTCCCTCGAGGCCCATGTAGGCCCAATAACCCCCCGGGGGGGGGGTTCCGGTAACCTCCCGGTGCTCCGGTAAAATGCCGATTTCACCCGGAACGATTCCGATGTCCAAATATAGGCTTCCAATATATCGATCTTTATGTCTCGACCATTTCGAGACTCCTCGTTACGTCCGTGATCACATCCGGGACTCCGAACAAACTTCGGTACATCAAAACTTATAAACTCATAATAAAACTGTCATCGTAACGTTAAGCGTGCGGACCCTACGGGTTCGAGAACTATGTAGACATGACCTAGAACTATTCTCGGTCAATAACCAATAGCGGAACCTGGATGCCCATATTGGTTCCTACATATTCTACGAAGATCTTTATCGGTCAAACCGCATAACAACATACGTTGTTCCCTTTGTCATCGGTATGTTACTTGCCCGAGATTTGATCGTCGGTATCCAATACCTAGTTCAATCTCGTTACCGGCAAGTCTCTTTACTCGTTCCGTAATGCATCATTCCGTAACCAACTCATTTGGTCACATTGCTTGCAAGGCTTATAAAGATGTGCATTACCGAGAGGGCCCAGAGA
The DNA here is from genome assembly GCF_018294505.1 of Triticum aestivum. Classification (NCBI taxonomy): domain Eukaryota; kingdom Viridiplantae; phylum Streptophyta; class Magnoliopsida; order Poales; family Poaceae; genus Triticum; species Triticum aestivum. The sequence continues at coordinate 89,257,289 of NC_057804.1, forward strand.
TACCTCTCCGACAATCGGAGTGACAAAACCTAATCTCGAAATACGCCAACTCAACATGTACCTTCGGAGACACCTGTAGTACTCCTTTATAATCACCCAGTTACGTTGTGACGTTTGGTAGTACCCAAAGTGTTCCTCCGGTAAACGGGAGTTGCATATTTCTCATAGTTACAGGAACATGTATAAGTCATGAAGAAAGCAATAGCAATATACTAAACGATCAAGTGCTAGGCTAACGGAATGGGTCATGTCAATCACATCATTCTTCTAATGATGTGATCCCATTAATCAAATGACAACACATGTCTATGGTTAGGAAACATAACCATCTTTGATTAATGAGCTAGTCAAGTAGAGGCATACTAGTGACTATATGTTTGTCTATGTATTCACACATGTATCATGTTTCCGGTTAATACAATTCTAGCATGAATAATAAACATTTATCATGATATGAGGAAATAAATAATAACTTTATTATTGCCTCTAGGGCATATTTCCTTCAGTCTCCCACTTGCACTAGAGTCAATAATCTAGATTACATAGTAATGATTCTAACACCCATGGAGTCTTGGTGCTGATCATGTTTTGCTCGTGAGAGTGGCTTAGTCAACGGGTCTGCAACATTCAGATCCGTATGTATCTTGCAAATCTCTATGTCTCCCACTTGGACTTGGTCCCGAATGGAATTGAAGCGTCTCTTGATGTGCTTGGTCCTCTTGTGAAATCTGGATTCCTTTGCCAAGGCAATTGCACCAGTATTGTCACAGAAGATTTTCATTGGTCCCGATGCACTAGGTATGACACCTAGATCGGAAATGAACTCCTTCATCCAGACTCCTTCATTTGCTGCTTCCGAAGCAGCTATGTACTCCGCTTCACATGTAGATCCCGCCACGACGCTTTGTTTAGAACTGCACCAACTTACAGCTCCACCGTTTAATAAAAACACGTATCCGGTTTGCGATTTAGAATCGTCCGGATCAGTGTCAAAGCTTGCATCGACGTAACCATTTACGACTAGCTCTTTGTCACCTCCATATACGAGAAACATATCCTTAGTCCTTTTCAGGTATTTCAGGATGTTCTTGACCGCTGTCCAGTGATCCACTCCTGGATTACTTTGGTACCTTCCTGCCAAGCTTATTGCTAAGCATACGTCAGGTCTGGTACACAGCATTGCATACATGATAGAGCCTATGGCTGAAGCATAGGGAACATCTTTCATTTTCTCTCTATCTTCTGCTGTGGTCGGGCATTGAGTTTGACTCAACTTCACACCTTGTAGTACGGGCAAGAACCCTTTCTTTGCCTGATCCATTTTGAACTTTTTCAAAATTTTATCAAGGTATGTGCTTTGTGAAAGTCCTATTAAGCGTCTTGATCTATCTCTATAGATCTTGATGCCCAATATGTAAGCAGCTTCACCGAGGTCTTTCATTGAAAAACTTTTATTCAAGTATCCCTTTATGCTATCCAGAAATTCTATATCATTTCCAATTAATAATATGTCATCTACATATAATATCAGAAATGCTACAGAGCTCCCACTCACTTTCTTGTAAATACAGGCTTCTCCAAAAGTCTGTATAAAACCATATGCTTTGATCACACTATCAAAGCGTTTATTCCAACTCCGAGATGCTTGCACCAGTCCATAAATGGAACGCTGGAGCTTGCACACTTTGTTAGCACCTTTTGGATCTACAAAACCTTCTGGCTGCATCATATACAACTCTTCTTCCAGAAATCCATTCAAGAATGCAGTTTTGACATCCATTTGCCAAATTTCATAATTATGAAATGCAGCAATAGCTAACATGATTCGGACAGACTTAAGCATCGCTACGGGTGAGAAAGTCTCATCGTAGTCAACTCCTTGAACTTGTCGAAAACCTTTCGCAACAAGTCGAGCTTTATAGACAGTTACATTACCATCAGCGTCAGTCTTCTTCTTAAAGATCCATTTATTCTCAATTGCTTGCCGATCATCGGGCAAGTCAACCAAAGTCCATACTTTGTTTTCATACATGGATCCCATCTCAGATTTCATGGCCTCTAGCCATTTTGCGGAATCTGGGCTCATCATCGCTTCCTCATAGTTCGTAGGTTCATCATGGTCAAGCAACATGACTTCCAGAATTGGATTACCGTACCACTCTGGTGCGGATCTTACTCTGGTAGACCTACGAGGTTCAGTAGAAACTTGATCTGAAGTTTCATGATCAATATCATTAGCTTCCTCACTAATTGGTGTAGTTGTCACAGGAACCGGTTCTTGTGATGAACTACTTTCCAATAAGGGAGTAGATACAGTTATCTCATCAAGTTCTACTTTCCTCCCACTCACTTCTTTCGAGAGAAACTCCTTCTCTAGAAAGGATCCGATTTTAGCAACGAAAATCTTGCCCTCAGATCTGTGATAGAAGGTGTACCCAATAGTCTCTTTTGGGTATCCTATGAAGACACATTTCTCCGATTTGGGTTCGAGCTTATCTGGTTGAAGTTTCTTCACATAAGCATCGCAGCCCCAAACTTTAAGAAACGACAACTTTGGTTTCTTGCCAAACCACAGTTCATAAGGCGTCGTCTCAACGGATTTTGATGGTGCCCTATTTAACGTGAATGCGGCCGTCTCTAAAGCATAACCCCAAAACGATAGCGGTAAATCAGTAAGAGACATCATAGATCGCACCATATCTAGTAAAGTACGATTACGACGTTCGGACACACCATTTCGTTGTGGTGTTCCGGGTGGCGTGAGTTGCGAAACTATTCCGCATTGTTTCAAGTGTAGACCAAACTCGTAACTCAAATATTCTCCTCCACGATCAGATCGTAGAAATTTTATTTTCTTGTTACGATGATTTTCCACTTCACTCTGAAATTCTTTGAACTTTTCAAATGTTTCAGACTTGTGTTTCATCAAGTAGATATACCCATATCTGCTCAAATCATCTGTGAAGGTGAGAAAATAACGATACCCGCCGCGAGCCTCAACATTCATTGGACCACAAACATCAGTATGTATGATTTCCAACAAATCAGTTGCTCGCTCCATAGTTCCGGAGAACGGCGTTTTAGTCATCTTGCCCATGAGGCACGGTTCGCAAGTACCAAGTGATTCATAATCAAGTGATTCCAAAAGCCCATCAGTATGGAGTTTCTTCATGCGCTTTACACCGATATGACCTAAACGGCAGTGCCACAAATAAGTTGCACTATCGTTATCAACTCTGCATCTTTTGGTTTCAACACTATGAATATGTGTATCACTACTATCGAGATTCAATAAAAATAGACCACTTTTCAAGGGTGCATGACCATAAAAGATATTACTCATATAAATAGAACAACCATTATTCTCTGATTTAAATGAATAACCGTCTCGCATCAAACAAGATCCAGATATAATGTTCATGCTCAACGCTGGCACCAAATAACAATTATTTAGGTCTAAAACTAATCCCGATGGTAGATGTAGAGGTAGCGTGCCGACCGCGATCACATCGACTTTGGAACCATTTCCCACGCGCATCGTCACCTCGTCCTTAGCCAATCTTCGCTTAATTCGTAGTCCCTGTTTCGAGTTGCAAATATTAGCAACAGAACCAGTATCAAATACCCAGGTGCTACTGCGAGCATTAGTAAGGTACACATCAATAACATGTATATCACATATACCTTTGTTCACTTTGCCATCCTTCTTATCCGCCAAATACTTGGGGCAGTTCCGCTTCCAGTGTCCAGTCTGCTTGCAGTAGAAGCACTCAGTTTCAGGCTTAGGTCCAGACTTGGGTTTCTTCTCTTGAGCAGCAACTTGCTTGCTGTTCTTTTTGAAGTTCCCCTTCTTCTTCCCTTTGCCCTTTTTCTTGAAACTGGTGGTCTTGTTAACCATCAACACTTGATGCTCCTTCTTGATTTCTACCTCCGCGGCTTTTAGCATCGCGAAGAGCTCGGGAATAGTCTTGTTCATCCCTTGCATATTATAGTTCATCACGAAGCTCTTGTAGCTTGGTGGCAGTGATTGAAGAATTCTGTCAATGACACTATCATCAGGAAGATTAACTCCCAGTTGAATCAAGTGATTATTATACCCAGACATTTTGAGTATATGTTCACTGACAGAACTATTCTCCTCCATCTTGCAGCTATAGAACTTATTGGAGACTTCATATCTCTCAATCCGGGCATTTGCTTGAAATATTAACTTCAACTCCTGGAACATCTCATATGCTCCATGACGTTCAAAACGTCGTTGAAGACCCGGTTCTAAGCCGTAAAGCATGGCACACTGAACTATCGAGTAGTCATCAGCTTTGCTCTGCCAGACGTTCTTAACGTCGTCAGTTGCATCAGCAGCAGGCCTGGCACCCAGCGGTGCTTCCAGGACGTAACTTTTCTGTGCAGCAATGAGGATAATCCTCAGGTTACGGACCCAGTCCGTGTAATTGCTACCATCATCTTTCAACTTTGCTTTCTCAAGGAACGCATTAAAATTCAACGGAACAACAGCACGAGCCATCTATCTACAAACAAACATAGACAAGCAAAATACTATCAGGTACTAAGTTCATGATAAATTTAAGTTCAATTAATCATATTACTTAAGAACTCCCACTTAGACAGACATCTCTCTAGTCATCTAAGTGATCACGTGATCCAAATCAACTAAACCATGTCCGATCATCACGTGAGATGGAGTAGTTTCAATGGTGAACATCACTATGTTGATCATATCTACTATATGATTCACGTTCGACCTTTCGGTCTCCGTGTTCCGAGGCCATATCTGTATATGCTAGGCTCGTCAAGTATGACCTGAGTATTCCGCGTGTGCAACTGTTTTGCACCCGTTGTATTTGAACGTAGAGCCTATCACACCCGATCATCACGTGGTGTCTCAGCACGAAGAACTTTCGCAACGGTGCATACTCAGGGAGAACACTTCTTGATTATTAGTGAGAGATCATCTTAAAATGCTACCGTCAATCAAAGCAAGATAAGATGCATAAAGGATAAACATCACATGCAATCAATATAAGTGATATGATATGGCCATCATCATCTTGTGCTTGTGATCTCCATCTTCGAAGCACCGTCGTGATCACCATCGTCACCGGCGCGACACCTTGATCTCCATCGTAGCATCGTTGTCGTTACGCCATCTATTGCTTCTACGACTATCGCTACCGCTTAGAGATAAAGTAAAGCAATTACAGGGCGTTTGCATTTCATACAATAAAGCGACAACCATATGGCTCCTGCCAGTTGCCGATAACTTCGGTTACAAAACATGATCATCTCATACAAAAAAATATAGTATCACGTCTTGACCATATCACATCACAACATGCCCTGCAAAAACAAGTTATACGTCCTCTACTTTGTTGTTGCAAATTTTACGTGGCTGCTACGGGCTTTAGCAAGAACCGTTCTTACCTACGCATAAAAACCACAACGATAGTTCGTCAAGTTGGTGCTGTTTTACCCTTTGCAAGGACCGGGCGTAGCCACACTCGATTCAGCTAAAGTGAGAGAGACAGACACCCGCCAGCCACCTTTAAGCACGAGTGCTTGCAACGGCAAAACCAGTCTCGCGTAAGCGTACGCGTAATGTCGGTCCAGGCCGCTTCATCTCACAATACCGCCGAACCAAAGTTTGACATGCTGGTAAGCAGTATGACTTGTATCGCCCACAACTCACTTGTGTTCTACTCGTGCATATAACATCAACGCATAAAACCTAGGCTCGGATGCCACTGTTGGGGAACATAGTAATTTCAAAAAAAATCCTACGTGCACGCAAGATCATGGTGATGGCATAGCAACGAGAGGAGAGAGTGTTGTCCATGTACCCTCGTAGACCGTAAGTGGAAGCGTTATGACAACGCGGTTGATGTAGTCGTATGTCTTCACGATCCGACCGATCCAAGTACCGAACGTACGGCACCTCCGAGTTCAGCACACGTTCAGCTCGATGACGATCCCCGGGCTCCGATCCAGCAAAGCTTCGGGGATGAGTTCCGTCAGCACGACGGCATGGTGACGATGATGATGCTCTACCAGCGCAGGGCTTCGCCTAAACTCTGCGACGATATGACCGAGGTGGAATATGGTGGAGGGGGCACCGCACACGGCTAAGGAACGATCCGTAGATCAACTTGTGTGTCTATGGGGTGCCCCCCGCCCCCGTATATAAAGGAGCCAGGGGGAGGAGGCGGCCGGCCAAGGAGGGCGCGCCAAGGGGGGAGTCCTACTCCCACCGGGAGTAGGACTCCCTTCTTTCCTAGTTGGAATAGGAGAAGGGGGAAAGAGGAGGAAGAGGGGAAGGAAAAGGGGTGCGCCGCCCCCCTTCCCTTGTCCTATTCGTACTAGGAAGGGGAGGGGCGCGCGGCCCCCTCCTGCCTCCTTCCCTCTTCTCCCTCGAGGCCCATGTAGGCCCAATAACCCCCGGCGGGGGGGGGGGTCCGGTAACCTCCCGGTGCTCCGGTAAAATGCCGATTTCACCCGGAACGATTCCGATGTCCAAATATAGGCTTCCAATATATCGATCTTTATGTCTCGACCATTTCGAGACTCCTCGTTACGTCCGTGATCACATCCGGGACTCCGAACAAACTTCGGTACATCAAAACTTATAAACTCATAATAAAACTGTCATCGTAACGTTAAGCGTGCGGACCCTACGGGTTCTAGAACTATGTAGACATGACCTAGAACTATTCTCGGTCAATAACCAATAGCGGAACCTGGATGCCCATATTGGTTCCTACATATTCTACGAAGATCTTTATCGGTCAAACCGCATAACAACATACGTTGTTCCCTTTGTCATCGGTATGTTACTTGCCCGAGATTTGATCGTCGGTATCCAATACCTAGTTCAATCTCGTTACCGGCAAGTCTCTTTACTCGTTCCGTAATGCATCATTCCGTAACCAACTCATTTGGTCACATTGCTTGCAAGGCTTATAAAGATGTGCATTACCGAGAGGGCCCAGAGATACCTCTCCGACAATCGGAGTGACAAAACCTAATCTCGAAATACGCCAACTCAACATGTACCTTCGGAGACACCTGTAGTACTCCTTTATAATCACCCAGTTACGTTGTGACGTTTGGTAGTACCCAAAGTGTTCCTCCGGTAAACGGGAGTTGCATATTTCTCATAGTTACAGGAACATGTATAAGTCATGAAGAAAGCAATAGCAATATACTAAACGATCAAGTGCTAGGCTAACGGAATGGGTCATGTCAATCACATCATTCTTCTAATGATGTGATCCCATTAATCAAATGACAACACATGTCTATGGTTAGGAAACATAACCATCTTTGATTAATGAGCTAGTCAAGTAGAGGCATACTAGTGACTATATGTTTGTCTATGTATTCACACATGTATCATGTTTCCGGTTAATACAATTCTAGCATGAATAATAAACATTTATCATGATATGAGGAAATAAATAATAACTTTATTATTGCCTCTAGGGCATATTTCCTTCAGTTAGGGGATGATCCGAATCCATTGGTGACGACTGCCCGGGTCGGGTTCGGGGAAGTTTCGGACGCGCGCGCGAGGGGGGGGGGCGTGGCTGTGCAGGGAGGGTTGGCATTTAGACGAGAGGGGAAAACAAAGACAATGGGGTCTGACGAAAGGCCATGGGGACAAGGGGGGTTTCGTTGGTCTCGGAGAAAGAGAGAAGAGAGGGGTCCAATTGGTCTGAGAGAAGAACAAGCGGTCTGACAAGAGGGAAACAAAGACAAAGAGATAAGCGGTAACTACGAACGGCTACGAGGTTTTATGAAAACATGCGGTTGCAATGCAGATGATGCTATGAGATGAAATGCATGACATGAACAAAATGCAAAACAAAAGACAAAAACCCAACCACGAAGGAAATATCATATCGCGTCTCCGAAAAAGGCAAGAGTTGGAGTTACGAATATGGAAAGTTGTATCCGGGGCGTTACAAATGATGAGCCCAGATTCCGCGAAATGGCTTCAAGCCATAAAATCTGAGATAGGATCCATGTATGAGAACAAAGTATGGACTTTGGTGGACTTGCCCGATGATCGATAAGCCATAGAAAATAAATGGATCTTCAAGAGGAAGACAGACCCTGATAGTAGTGTTACTATCTACAAAGGTCGACTTGTCGCAAAAAGGTTTTTAGACAAGTTCAAGGTGTTGAATACGATGAGATATTCTCACTCATATCGATGCTTAAGTATGTCCGAATCATGTTAGCAATTGCAACATTTTATGAAATCTGGCAAATGGATGTCAAAACTGCATTCCTTAATGTATTTATTAAAGAAGAGTTGTATATGATGCAACCAGAAGGTTTTGTCAATCATAAAGGTGCTAACAAAATGTGCAAGCTCCAGCGATCCATCTATGGACTGGTGCAAGCATCTCGGAGTTGGAATATACGCTTTGATGAGTTGATCAAAGTATATGGTTTTATACAAACTTTTGGAAACGCCTGTATTTACAATAAAGTGAGTGGGAGCACTACAGCCTTTCTGATAAGTATATGTGAGTGATATGATGTTGATCAGAAATGATGTAAAAAATTTCTGGGAAGTATAAAGAAGTGTTTGAAAGGAGTTCTTTAAAAGAAAGACCTCAGTAAAGCTACTTACATATTGAGCATCAAGATCTATTAAGATAGATCAAGACGCTTGGTAAGATTTTCAATAAGTACATACCTTGACAAGATTTTGAAGTAGTTCAAAATGGAATAGTCAAAGAAAGAGTTCTTACCTATGTTGCAAAGGTATGAAATTGAGTAAGACTCAAATCCAGACCACGGCAGAAAATAGAAAGAGAATGAAAGTCATTCCCTATGCATCTGTCATAGGTTCTATAAAAGTATGCCATGCTATGAACCAGACCTATTGTATACTCTGCCTTGGATTGGCAAGGGAGTACATTAGTGATCTAGGAGTAGATCACTGGACATTGGTCGAAATTATCCTTAGTGGAATAAGGATATGTTTCTCGATTATGGAGGTGAAAAAAGGATTGTCGTAAAGGGGTACGTCGATACAAGTTTTGGCACTGATCCAGATGACTCTAAGTCTTAATCTGGATACATATTGAAATTGGGAGCAATTAGCTAGAGTAGCTCCGTGCAGAGAATTGTAGACATAGAATATTTGCAAAATACATACGGCTCTGAATGTGACAGACCCGTTGACTAAACTTCTCTCACAAGCAAAACATGATCATACCTTAGTACTCTTTGGGTGTTAATCACATAGCGACGTGAACTAGATTATTGACTCTAGTAAACCCTTCGGGTGTTGATCACATGACGATGTGAACTATTGGGTATTAATCACATACAGATGTGAATATTGGTGTTAAATCACATGGCGATGTGAACTAGATTATTGACTCTAGTGCAAGTGGGAGACTGAAGGAAATATGCCCTAGAGGCAATAATAAAGTTATTATTTATTTCCTTATATCATGATGAATGTTTATTATTCATGCTAGAATTTTATTAACCGGAAACATGATACATGTGTGAATACATAGACAAACTAAGTGTCACTAGTATGCCTACTTAACTAGCTCGTTTATCAAAGATGGTTATGTTTCCTAGCCATGGACAAAAGAGTTGTCATTTGATTAACGGGATCACATCATTAGGAGAATAATGTGATTGACTTGATCCATTCCGTTAGCTTAGCACTTGATCGTTTAGTATGTTGCTACTGCTTTCTTCATGACTTATACATGTTCCTATGACTATGAGATTATGCAACTCCCATTTACTGGAGGAACACTTTGTGTGCTACCAAACGTCACAATGTAATTGGGTGATTATAAAGGTGCTCTACAGGTGTCTCCAAAGGTACTTGTTGGGTTGGCGTATTTCGAGATTAGAATTTGTCACTTCGATTGTCGGAGAGGTATCTCTGGGTCACAATGTAACTCGGTAATGCACATCAATATAAGCCTTGCAAGCATTGCAACTAATGAGTTAGTTGCGGGATGATGTATTACGGAACGAGTAAAGAGACTTGCCAGTAATGAGATTGAACTAGGTACTGAGATACCGACGATCGAATCTCAGGCAAGTAACATACAATTGAGAAATGGAACAACGTATGTTGTTATGCGGTTTGACCGGTAAAGATCTTCGTAGAATATGTGGGAACCAATATGAGCATCCAGGTTCCGCTATTGGTTATTGACCGGAGACGTGTCTCGGTCATGTCTATATTATTCTCGAACCCGTAGGGTCCGCACGCTTAAGGTTTCGATGACAGTTATATTATGAGTTTATGTGTTTTGATGTACCGAAGGAGTTTGGAGTTCCAAATGAGATTGGGGACATGACGAGGAGTCTCGAAATGGTCGAGACGTAAAGATCGATATATTGAACGACTATATTTGGACTTCGGAAAGGTTCCGAGTGATTCGGGTATTTTTCAGAGTACCGGAGAGTTACGGGAATTCGCCGGGGAGTATATGGGCCTTATTGGGCCATACGGGAATAGAGGAGAGAGGCTGAAAGGAAGGAGGTGTGCAGCCCCCTCTGGTCCGAATTGGACAAGGGGTGCAACCCCCTTTTCCTTCCTCCTCTCCCCCTCTTTCCTTCTCTCCTACTCCAACAAGGAAAGGAGGAGTCCTACTCCCGGTGGGAGTAGGACTCCCCCCTTGGCGCGCCTCCTCCTGGCCGGTCGCCCCCTCCCCCTTGATCCTTTATATACGGGGGCAGGGGGGCATCTCTAGGCACAACAATTGATCTCTTGATCTCTTAGCCGTGTGCGGTGTCCCCCTCCACCATAGTCCTCCTCGATAATATTGTAGCGGTGCTTAGGCGAAGCCCTGCGACAGTAGAACATCAAGATCGTCACCACGCCGTCGTGCTGGCGGAACTCTCCCTCGACACTCGGCTGGATCGGAGTTCGAGGGACGTTATCGAGCTGAACGTGTGCTAGAATTCGGAGGTGCTATAGTTTCGGTGCTTGATTGGTCGGGCCATGAAGACGTACGACTACATCAACCGCGTTGTTCCAACGCTTCCGCTTTCGGTCTACAAGGGTACGTGGACACACTCTCCCGTCTCGTTGCTATGCATCACGATGATCTTGCGTGTGCGTAGGATTTTTTTAAAATTACTATGTTCCCCAACATAGATAAATACCGCATATAGGTAGGTATGATGGACTCATATGGAACAACTTTCGGTTTAAGGAAGTGGATGCACAACCAGTATTCCTGCTTAGTACAAGTGAAGGCTAGCAAAAAATTAAGGAGCGACCAACTAGCGAGCGACAACGGTCATAAACATGCATTGAGATTAATCAACATTGAATGCAACCATGAGTAGGATATAAATCACCATGAACATAAATATCGTGGAGGCTATGTTGATTTTTAGTCAACCACATGCGTGAACATGTGCCAAGTCAAGCCACTTAAACCATTCAAAGGAGGATACCATCCTATCATACTACATCATAGCCATTTTAATTTTCATGTTGGCACACAAGGTAAACCATTATATGCTCCTAGCTAATTAGGCATTGCATGAGTAACTATAATCTCTAATTGTCATTGCAAACATGTTTCATTCATAATGGGCTGAATCAAGAACGACGAGCTAATCATATTTATAAAAACAAAATAGGTCAAGTGCGTACCAGCTTTTCTCCATCTCAATCGTTTCATCATATATCGTCGTTATTGCCTTTCACTTGCATGACCGAATGGTGTGAATAAAAATAAGAGTGCGCGTGCATTGGACTAAGCTAGAATCTGCAAACATTTATTCAAAGGAGAAGACAAGGTAATATGGGCTCTTTGTTAGATCAACAATAATGCATATGAGAGCCACTCAACATTTTCATCATGGTCTTCTCCTTACGACCCAAAGAACAAGCAAAATAATTTCAAAGAAACACACTGAAATATTTTTGAAGTTTTTGTTTTTATGAAGAAAGTAAAACAAGAACGAGAAAAACTATTTACACAAGAAAGCTCCCAACAAGCAAAAGAAGAATGATAAATCCTTTTGGGTTTATTTTAATAATACAACTAAATTAAACTAGAAAGAAAAACTAAAAAGAAGCGAGGACTAATTTTTGGATTTTCTAGAAGTTTTTCAAACACACAAGAGGGATCGAGAAAAAGAAATAAACTAACATGGATAATACAATGAAAAAGTATGAACACCGACAACTGAAATGAGTGTGTGAACATGAATGTAGTGTCGGTGAGAAATATGTATTCCCCCAAGCCTAAGCTTTTGGCCTAAGTTGGTCTAGGGCCACAACTGGCCTGGATAGTATCCAAAATCGTAGTTGGGGTTGTACTGAGCTGCAGCCGATACTGCCTGAAGGGCTGCAGCGTGGAGGTGAGCAGCTTCCCCCTCTCTCTCATACTCGTTTGCCTCCTCTCTGGTTATAATGTATCCCCATTTTACAGGAAAGTTAAAGAAGGCAGGAGCAGGAAGCGTAATATAGAAGACACGCTCCCTGACAAGATTAGTCGGTATAGGAGGGACTATTCGTTCCTCTCAAGAAACTAGTCGCAAAGCATAGCATCAATATCAAGGTAAGCGGGTGGTAACTCAACATAATTTTCTCTTATGGGTACCCCGAGATAATTAGCTAACCGGGTGGCATAAATCCCACCAAAGAAATCTCCATATTTATCATTATTATGTAACCGCCTTGCAAAAATTTTATTCATGGCCCCCAAATTAAATCGTTTATCACCCATTACCGCACACTTGAGGACACTAAGATCTGATGCACAAAGGTGGCTATGATCATGTTTATCATTAATGCATCTACCTATAAAGAGAGCAAAATAATGTATAGCAGGAAACCGAATGCTCCCTATAGTAGCTTGTGTTACATTTCTAGTTTCTCCACTGGTGGTGCTAGCAAGGAACTCAGAACAATCAATCTTACGAGGCTCACTATGAATGCCCCATTATGGAATTTTGCATGCAACACTAAAATCTTCTAGGCCCATGGTAAATGATTTATCATAAAGATCAAATAAAACAGAATGAGTATTGCGTTGGGTTGTAAATTTAAATCTTCGCACAAATGAATCAGTGAGGTGATAGTACTTCCGACACTTATCTAACACAAAGTCTTCAAGGCTAGCATTTTGTACGTATGCGCCAAATTCCTCCTTAAAACTAGCATGAACCATGAACTGATCCGATGACCATTCACAAGGCTGCACTAGAGCTTCCCTCGATGGCTCAAGGTCTGGCTCACGCATTGCAAGTCTTTGGGCCTTGTTTGTCGAGGAACCCCCTTGGTATATATTCCTAAACATTTTTCTTCCTCTGAAAATTTCTGAAGTGACTCAAAATAAAAGTGAACAAAACTCAACAAAATCGATAGCAACTACTCCTACAAGTGTCTAGGGGCTATATCATGCATCAAATTACTTTGGACCATATAAATTTGACATGCAAGCTCAAGAACAAGGTCACCAAAGTAGCAAAAATTTGCAATATATAAAGCACTAGAACAAAAACTAATTGGACCATTGGAGGAGTCACACACCAAAGAACAATCCCCCAAAGCAGTTCTGCGAATGGAGCTTTGAGCAAGGATATCGAAAATGGCAGCAAAATGAGCTAGAACACTGGTTTGAGCAATGGTGGGATTTTTTCTGGAGGAAGACGAAGTGGATGGGTGCTACAATAAGTGAGGGGGACCCACATGGGGCCCACAAGCCACCTAGGCGCGCCCTGTGGGTTTGTGGCCCACTGGTGTTGCCCCATGGTGTGCTTTAGTGCCGGAAATTATAAAATATTCCATAAAAATCATACTAAATTTTCAGGGCATTTGGAGTACTTTTATTTTCGGGACATTTTTTTATTGCACGGATAATTCAGAAAACAGACAAATAATAGTATTTTTGCTTTATTTATTCTAAATAAAAGAAAGTAAAAAGTGGATACAGAGAGTTGTGCTTTCTAAATTCATCCACCTCATGCCCATCAAAAGGAATCCATTAACAAGGTTGATCAGGTCTTATTAACAAACTTCTTTCGAATGACATGAAACCAAAGAATTTTTTAGTAACACTAGGTTATCTCAATGGGGATATGCATGTTCCCAACAATAGGAATATCGTATTTCTTTTTGACAGTAGGAATAGGGAATTCAAAACCTCCAATAGCAATAGTTGAAAATTTTCCAATGGAAGTGATGCTATTAACTTGAGGTTGTTTCTTCGGAAAATGCACTGTATGCTCATTACCATTAACATGAAAAGTGGCATTGCCCTTGTTGCAATCAACAACCCCTGTAGTATTCTAAAAGGGTCTACCAAGGATGATCGACATACTGTCGTCCTTGGGTATATAAAGAATAACAAAGTCTGTTAAAATAGTAACATTTGCAACTACGCCAGGCACATCCTCACAAGTACCGATGGGTATAGCAGTTCATTTATCAGCTATTTGCAAAGAGATTTCAGTTGGTTTCAAATCAAGTCTACGATATAAAGAGAAAGGCATAACACTAACACTGGCTCCAAGATCACATAAAGTAGTTTTAACATAGTTTCTTTTAATGGAGCATGGTGAGGGAATCCTGGATTAGGGGGTCCTCGGACAGCCGGACTATATACTTTGGCCGGACTGTTGGACTATGAAGATACAAGATTGAAGACTTTGTCCCGTGTCCGGGTGGGACTCCTTTGTGTGGAAGGCAAGGTTGGCAATCAGGATGTGTAGATCTCCTTATCTGTAACCGACTCTGTGTAACCCTAGCCCCCTCCGGTGTCTATATAAACCTGATGGTTTAGTCCGTAGGACGACAACAATCATACCATAGGCTAGCTTCTAGGGTTTAGCCTCTACGATCTTGTGGTAGATCAACTCTTGTAATACTCATATCATCAAGATCAATCAAGCAGGAAGTAGGGTATTACCTCCATCGAGAGGGCCTGAACCTGTGTAAACATTGTGTCCCCCGCCTCCTGTTACCATTAGCCTTAGACGCACAGTTCAGGACACCCTACCCGAGATCCGCCGGTTTTGACACCAACATTGGTGCTTTCATTGAGAGTTCCACTGTATCGTCACGATAAGGCTTGATGGCTCCTTCAATCAGCTACAACGACGCGGTCCAGGGTGAGGTTTTCCTGCCCGGACAGATCTTCTTATTCGGCGGCTTCGTACTACGGGCCAACTTGCTTGGCCACCTGGAGCAGATCGATAGCTACGCCCCTGGCCATCAGGTCAGGATTGGAAGCTTGAACTACACCACCGACATCCGTGGAGACTTGATCTTTGACGGATTCGAGCCCATGCCAGGTGCGCCGAATAGTCACGATGAGCATGACTTAGATCTTCCATCGGACGGTGTTCGGGAGATCACACCTGCGATTTCCCCGGCCTTTAATCCGGAGCAGGTCGTGCCATCCGAGGACGGGTGGATGGACCCCGCCAAGGAGGCCGCACACTCATCGGCGATAGAGACGAACACAGACTTTGCCTCTGATGAGGTGTGTGTCATCGGACCCTCGGACTCGTCTCCGGACACAGGCTCCGAACCGCGTGCATCCGTGCCTATCGAATCTGATCAGGCACCGGTCCTGGAGTTTACCTCCGCAGACATCTTTCAACACTCGCCCTTGGGCGATGTGCTAAATTCACTAAAGTCCCTCTCCCTGTCAGGAGACTCTTGGACGAACTATGTCCGGCTTGAGTGGGAAGCGGACGTCGAAGAAATTCGTTCCCCACCCACCACCCACTTAATAGCCATTGTCGATGATCTAACCGACATGCTTGATTTCGACTCCGAAGACACTGACGGTATGGACGACGATGCAGGAGAAGAACATGACCTACCGCCTAAAGGGCATTGGGAAGCCATCTCATCATTTGATATATACATGGTGGACACACCCAAAGGAAACAACAACGAGGAACGGAAGTATGCAACGGAGGATAATCCCCTTGAGAAGCAACTAAAGCAACGACGTCGGCGCTGCTCCAAACCCTGCCACAGTAAAAGCAGAGATAACAGCGCAAGAAAGAATAATAGTCTGGTTGACTTCAAAGGTAACGACGACCCCATGAACCCAGTGATGGAGCAGGATGAGCCAGGGGATGGCGAACATAGTCCGGGGCCGCTATCCGACCATAGCGACGGCGGAGATAAAACTCATAAACATGTCTCTGAAGAGGAGAACAGTCCGGATAACGATGCACTCATCATCCCGGAAAGGCACTTGGAACAAGAGAGCCTCCATAGAAAGCTTATCGCCACCGCGAGGAGCTTGAAAAAGCAGAAGCAAAGGCTCAAGGCCGCGCAGGATACGCTCAACCGCAGATGGAACAAAGTGCTTGACACTGAAGAAAAATACGGCAGCGATCACCACACAAAGAGCTACCCAAAGAGCAAGCTGCTGCCCGAATTCGACAACGAGGCTATAGGGCCCATTCCGCCGATAAATAATACGACCGATCCACCGGACCGACCACCCCGTGGGTGCGACAGGGTGCCTAATGACGCCGCACACAAGTCAACACACGATTTATGTGAGCACTTGAACAAAAAAGCCGTTTTGGCCAGGTCCATTTATGGATCAAGGAAGTGTGCTCCGGCACAGGATCACGGCCACCAAAACGATCATACTGATCAGATACCAGCTCAGAATCAGCACCGAACACTACAACCATCGGTGGCATGCCAGGACACATCCAAATACAGGGGTGCCGCGCACCCCCTATGTTTCACCGATGAGGTGCTGGACCATGAATTTCCAGAGGGATTTAAAACCGTAAATGTAGAGGCATACGACGGAACGACAGACCCCGCGATCTGTATTGGGGACTTTATTCTTCACATCCACATGGCCCGCGGAGATGATCTCCACGCCATCAAATACCTGCCCCTCAAGTTGAAAGGACCAGCTCGGCACTGGTTGAAAAGAATCCCCGAAAACTCAATTAGAAGTTGGGAGGAGCTTGAGGACACTTTCAGGGCTAATTTTCAAGGGACCTATGTCCCCGGATGTTGATGACCTAAGTCACATAATCCAACAACCCGGAGAGTCAGCCCAGAAGCTTTGGAACAGATTTCTCACTAAGAAGAATCAAATCGTCGACTGCCTAGATGCCGAAGCCTTAGCGGCTTTCAAGCACAGTATCCGGGATGAATGGCTAGCCAGACACCTCGGCCAGGAAAAGCCAAGAACAATGGCAGCCTTAACAAGCCTTATGACCCGCTTTTGCGCGGGCGAGGACAGCTAGTTGGCCCGCATCGCCACCAACGACCCAAGCACATCCGAAGTCAGGGATGGCAATAGGAAGTCGCGACACAATAAAAGCAAGCGTCGTAATAATGAAGACAACCCAGACAAAACGGCGGTCAATGCCGGATTCAGGGGCTCTCGACCCGGTCAACGGAAAAAAGCCATTTAAAGGCAGCAGAGATGGACCGTCCAGACTAAACAAGATTCTAGACAGATTATGTCAGATTCATGGCACCCCCGAAAAACCTGCAAAGCACACCAACGGAGAATGCTGGGTCTTCAAGCAGGCCGGCAAACTAAACGCCGAACACAAGGGAAGGGAGACGCCAAGTGAAGACGAGGATGAGCCTCGCCAGTCGAACACGGGGGGACAAAACAAATTTCACCAGAGGTCAAAATAGTGAACATGATTTACGCAACTCATATACCAACGAGGAGGTGCATACACGCACTCCGAGATGTATACGCTGTAGAGCCCGTCGCCCCCAAGTTCAGCCCTTGGTCAGCCTGCCCGATCACTTTTGATCGCAGGGATCATCCGACTAGTATCCGGCATGAAGGATCGGCTGCCTTGGTTCTCGACCCAATAATTAACGGATACCATCTCACCTGAGTCCTTATGGACGGGAGAAGCAGTCTTAATCTGATATATTGGGACACTGTCCGCAAGATGGGGATAGACTGATCAAGAATCAGCCAAAGCAATACTACCTTTAAAGGAGTAATACCAGGCGTAGAGGCCCGCAGCACGGGCTCTCTAATAATAGAGGTTGTATTCGGTTCGCCCGACAACTTCTGAAGCGAAGAACTAATCTTCGACATCGCTCCACTCCGAAGCGGCTACCATGCACTACTCGGAAGAACGACCTTCGCCCGTTTCAATGCAGTTCCGCATTATGCTTATCTTAAACTCAAGATGCCCGGTCCACGTGGCGTCATCACAATCAGCGGAATTACATAATGTTCTCTACATGCAGAAGAATACGTGGCGGCTCTAGCAGCCGAACGACCTCTCCAACCAGAATAACTGATCAGTCGTCAAGACCACGGACATGGTTAGACATGTCCGGTGCAACACTAGTTGTAGCAACCCAGACAAACCTGAGCTTGGATGGATGGATATACCCCAGTAGGTGGTGCTAGGGGCTGCCTGCATGTAAAAAAGGCCCATAGTTCGGCTCGACCCTATTAATACAATAATAGATTACATTTTCATGGTTTATTAAGATAACCAACTTTTCGCACGAAGTCTTTCACCTAGCTTTTCTGTTTTACAGATGATCATCGTGCTACACCCTTCCAGGATATGGCACAACGGAGACCAAGGCACAGACGTGCAGCAGGGCCCCGCCCAAAGGTTTCTCTTTAGATTAACCCCTGTGTAAACCTTTTTTAATGTCTCTTGTTGCTTGACACCCTCCGGGCACTTAACACAACCAAGAGGGATACTGGAATTATTGGCATTTCGTCACGCCAGATTAATGCATGTACCTGGAAATTCAGGGCTCATTATCGAGGGCGTTACTCAGCCCAGTATATGTAGTAAAGTCCGAATACCTTAGGGAGTGTTCGGCGTCGCGAGTTTTGCCTGATATGCATCAGCTCCGAATCATGTCTTTGGTCAATAGTTGGGTTTTCCCGGATCCCGTGTTTTGCTACCTTACATTCCGCTCTATCGGCTAAGGTGGCACCGGGAGAACTACTGCGATTGTGCCCTGGTTCATCTGGATGAGCACCTCAGTAGAGAAAGCCGAAAACTAACTATCACGATAACGCGCGAGACTGGTCAACCACTCGATGACCAAGCGGAATCTTCACGATTCCTCCGCATTAACGAAGGACCGGTTTCCCGGTCATGTATGTACGTGCACCGTATTCGGATGAACACGGAAGTACCTATATAGCCCCGCCGTCAAACTCCTATGGCTAAGTGAAAGTGTTAAAGCTATATAGTCCGATTGCCTTGTTCGTTCCACTATCACCTCCTTAATGGACCAATACGTTGGATCAAGTGTGATTACACGCTTTACCGAACAACCCCGCATTATATGCGTGGGGCCTGAAGCCGACGACTGCAAACTTTTAGGTTATATACATACATACATAAATGGCTGCACAGGAGGCACTATAATACTTTTGGGAAAAAGTATAAACACAGCCTTTATAATCAAAATAGCATTGTTTTTACAATCAAGATACATGTCACTCGAACATGGTACTCTTCGAGCACTGAGCCTCTATTAAACAGGCGCCTTCTACGACTTCTTCAAAATAGTTCTCAGGCGAGTCCTGGCCTCTGGTCGGACCCCTGGCTGCACTAGCGGTGGCCTCCATCCCTGCCCAGTAAGTCTTAACACGGGCAAGAGGCATCCGCGCAGCCTCTATGCACGCCAACCTCTTTACAGCATCGATATGCGGCACAACACGAATAAATCGTTGCACTAAACCAAAATATCTATCCGGACTTGGTTCCTTCAGCCAAAGATGATCCACGACAGACCTCATGGCAAGCCCAGACAACCTATGGAGCTCGGCCCACTCGGACATTTGCTCATTCAATAGCAGCAGACGCTTTGGAGCGCTGAACTGCGAAGAACATTCTTTCCACCTCATGATCTTTTTGATCTTTGAAATACTCAGTCGCATCAGCAGCACTCTTCGCTAAATCCAAGTACTTGTCGGCAGAACTCCATAATTGATCAAGAGGGGCATAATTCGGATCGCTGAACTTCGTCCACAATAAAAAGGGCCTCCCAGCCGTGATATCCCCGGCTGACAAAGCTCCTCCCGTGCAGCTCTGATTTCAGAGCGTGTTTCCTTGGCTGCTTCTAAAGCCTTCTTCAAGTTAGCCGCTTTTGTTTGGCTTTCCCTTTCGAGGAGCTCATAGCGGCTGGCGGCATTTTGCAGCTCAAGAGCCATGCTGGCTATTTTGTCTTTGCTCCGGCGATGAGCGGCCTGTTCGGCTTTTAACTCTTCGGCGCCATCAAGGCGGCCGCATCACTTCTCCTAGCTTGTTTCTTGGCTCGGGCAAGTTCCGCCCAAAGGGTCTCCACGGCGACAACTCCATCTGCAGTCAGAATATTTGCTAACCACCAGAATATACATACCATGTGCTTCGTCAAGCCGCTTGTTCACAAGCGTGATGTCGGCATCTGCCACTTCAAGCTGCCGCCTCAATTCGGCAAAATCTACAGTCCGGTCAGCCACCGGACCTTCAGCCGCCTGCACATAAAAGCATCGCGATCATTACCTGGGACTGTGATCCTCTGTTTGCCGCCTCTGGACGGCAACCAGAATCTCAGGGGCTACTATCTATATGGAGCACACCTAGCGTGTGCGGTACATCCAAAAATATATATCGGATGTGTACCTCAAAGCCTCTTAGTAGGCTCGTAAAAGCTTCATTTAACCCGCTTTTCGCAGATGAAATCCTCTCAACCACCGTACCCATCAAGGTACGATGTGCCTCTGAGATAGCCGCTTGCTCCAGAAGACCCATCAACGTGTCTGGTTGTACACCGGATAGTCCCGGGTTTTCTTGTTGGTCTCCTTAGGAGCCAAGGACCCCGGACTTCAGGCGGCCGAAGAATTACCTGCTAGCCTTTGCGGATAAGGAGAAATCCTCTGCGACGACACCTCAGGGTTGTCCGTCTCGTGAGGCAGGGAAGAAGGGGGGAGGCGTTTCACTCTCCATCATCTCCGGAAGAAGATCCCCTGAAGACGAACTTTGTTGAGAAGGGCTATGAGCCGGACTGCAAAACATATGTTTCGGTTGCGATTCTCAGAGAAAAAACAAGATATATTTATCAAAGTGACTTTGTTCACTTACGGCTCGGTTGATGGCTGGCCCCCTTGTGGGCGCTGTGCGGCAATGACGCCCTCCGGGCCAGGGCCCCCTGGCGAAGGTTTCTTCCCTAGTTTGGAAGCCTCCATTTCCAAATCTTCAGGGGCACCCCTTTTCTTCCCGTGGGGAGAGGGGATTTTAGATTCGCCTCCCCGATCACCCTCCTTTGTGGAGGCACTAATTCCCCCGGTTTGGATGTGTAATGTATGAAGCCCGCTCTCGGCTTCTCTGTGCCTCCCTTCATCTTCTCCTGATGGCACTTGATAAGGTGCGCGCTCAAGCATCCTGGTTAGTACAGAGTCACGCGAGCCTTCGGGAAGAGGGGCCGAACACCTGATCCTCTCCGCCTTTCTTATCCAGTCCTGGCCGAGGGTAGTTTTTCAGAATAATGTTATGACAAATATAAAGACAACATGTTCAGTTGCGGAGTTGCTTACTTGGGTATCTGGACAATGGCAGTTCAGGCTCGCATCCTCGATGGTGTCCGGACACTTTATTCATGATCTGAAGAATAATCTATACATCCCTTCGAGTGCCACGCCGAAGAAGTGTTGAATAGTCCGTGGTCCTTCTGGGTTGAACTCCCGCATCCGGAGAGGTCGACATTTGCATGGCAGGACCCAACGAACTAGCATTACCTGAATTACTTCGACGAGGCTGACATCCCTCTTAAGGAGATCTCGGATGCGGCTTTGCAATGTCAGCACGTCATTCACTGGCCCCCAGTCCAACCCTTTGTTGACCCATGACGCCAGTTGGGGCGGAGGGCCCGGGTGGAAGGTTGGGGCGGCCGCCCACTTTGTACCTCGGGGCGCCGTGATGTAAAACCACTCACGTTGCCATAGGTCGGACACCTCTAGAAAGGAACCCTTTGGCAATGGGGCCTCGGCACCTTTGCTTATTATACCACCTCCGCACTCCACGTGTTGCCCGTTAATCATCTTCGGCTTCACATTAAAGGTCTTGAGCCACAAGCCGAAGTGTGGGGTAATGCGGAGGAAGGCCTCACACACAATAATAAACGACGAGATGTGAAGGATGGCATTTGGAGCTAGATCGTGGAAATCTAGCCCGTAATAGAACATGAGCCCTCTTACGAAGGGATCAAGACTAAAGCCCAGCCCTCGGAGGAAGTGGGAGACAAATACGACTCTCTCGTTGGGTTCGGGAGTAGGAATAACCTGCCCTTGAGCAGGTAGCCTGTGGGGGATTTTGGCGGTCAGATACCTAGCCTCCCTAAGCTTCTTGATGTCCTCCTCTGTGACAGAGGAGGCCATCCACCGGCCTTGAAGGTTGGAACCGGACATGCTTGGAGGTCTGAAGGGCTTAGCCGGAGCCTTGGGTGTTGGAACTCAAGGTAGGAGAAGGGAAGGATCGAGCGTGGAAAGAAAAGGATAGGTCTTGGCCCCTTTATAAAGAGGGTTAATATCAAGCGTCCTACGCGTGGCCATTTGGATCTTGCCTAAAATCGAGGAGTTATACTAACAAGCACGGTTGGGTTACCCACACCCATATTGATGTGAATCCCGTGATAAGGGGGACACGATCTCTGCTTTGACAAGACGTGCCAATAAAACCTCCTCGCAGTACGTGTAGTAGCAGGCTGGGAAAAAATGGTTCGAATAATGACCGGGCCACAGCATGATGTCACGCTATGAAAAGTTGTCAGTGGATTAGATTTGTGAAATATTATGCTCTCTAAGGTGGTGTTTGAATTTTTTTTTTCGCAGAGTCGGACACGATCCTTGTGTTTAAAATCTTCTATGGAGTATTCGGAGAAGGAACTCGCCTTGCAATGTCGAAGACAATCTGCGCGCCGGACTCATCGTCATTGAAGCCTGGTTCAGGGGCTATTGAGAGAGGCCTAGATTAGGGGGTACTCGGACAACCAAACTATATACTTTGGCCCGACTGTTGGACTATGAAGATACAAGACTGAAGACTTCATCCCATGTCCGGGTGGGACTCTCCTTTGCGTGGAAGGCAAGCTTGGCAATCCGGCTGTGTAGATCTCCTTCTCTGTAACAGACTCTGTGTAACCCTAGCCCCCTCCGGTGTCTATATAAACCGGAGGGTTTAGTCCGTAGGACGACAACAATCATACCATAGGCTAGCTTCTAGGGTTTAGCCTCTACGATCTCGTGGTAGATCAACTCTTGTAATACTCATATCATCAAGATCAATCAAGCAGGAAGTAGGGTATTACCTCCATCGAGAGGGCCCGAACCTGTGTAAACATTGTGTCCCCCGCCTCCTGTTACCATTAGCCTTAGACGCACAGTTCGGGACCCCCTACCCGAGATCCGCCAGTTTTGACACCGACACATGGTATAGTTGGTATTCCTGGATCTCCTAGTTTCTTTGGTATTCCACCCTTAAAAGTGTAATTAGCAAGCATGGTGGAAATTTCAGCTTCCGGTATCTTTCTTTTATTTGTAACAATATCTTCCATATACTTAGCATAAGGAGACATTTTCAGAATATCAGTCAAACGCAAACGCAAAAGACAAGTCTAAGCATTTCAACAAAGCACTCAAAATCCTCCTCATCCTTTTTCTTGGATGGTTTAGGAGGAAAGGGCATGGGTTTTTGAACCCATGGTCATGGTTCTCTTTCTTTACGATGCTTCCTAGCAATGAAGTCTCTCTTATCATATCTTTTATTCTTAGGTTGTGGGTTATCAAGATCATTAGCAGGTTCAATCTCCACATCATTGTCATTACTTGGTTGAGCATCAACATGAACATCATCCTTAACATTACCACTAGGTTCATGTTCATCACCAGATTGTGTCTCAGCATCAGAAATAGAAATATCATTTGGATTCTCAGGTGTGTCTGAAACAGATTCACTAGAAGCATGCAAAGACGTATCAATTTTCCTTTTCTTTTTATTACTAGGACAAGGTGCATTAGTATTAGTTCTCTGAGAATCTTGTTCAAATATCCTAGGATGGCCTTTATGATACAAAGGTTCCTTAGTCATTTTTCCTGCACTAGCCATAACTCTAATAGCATGGTCATTGTTCTTATTATTCATCTCATTTAGCAAATCATTTTGTGCCTTGAGAACTTGTTCTACTTGAGTTTTTACCATGGAAGCATGTTTACTAATAATTTTGAGATCATTAACACATCTACACATGTAGTCACCCAAGTAGTCAAGCATATAAGCATTAAATTTTAGTTGTCTACTAACATAAGCATTGAAGTTTTCTAGTTTAACAATAAAGTGATCAAATTCATTCAAGCATTGACTAGCAGACTTATTAAAATGCATGTCACCTTCATCAAATCTATAGAGAGAATTTACCTCTACTACATGTGTCGGAATATTAAGGCCATGTATTTCTTCAATAGGTGGTAAATTCTTAACATCTTCAGCTTTAATACCTCTTTCTTTCATAGATTTCTTTGCCTCTTGCATATCTTCAGGACTGAGAAATAGAATACCTCTTTTCTTCTGAGTTGGCTTAGGAGGTGGTTCGGGAGGAGTCCAATCATTATCATTACTGAATATGCCAGCTTGTTCAACAGTTCGTTCCCTCAAAACACAACCAACACAACTATCTAGGTGGTCCCTACAAGCATCAGTTAGTACATTATAAACGATATCAAGTATTTCATTTTTCTTGAGAGGATGATCAGGCAAAGCATTAAGTAATTAGAGAAGCCTCCCCCAAGCTTGTGGGAGACTCTCTTCTTCAATTTGCACAAAGTTAAATATTTCCTCTAAAGCAGCTTGTTTCTTATGAGCAGGACTTTTTTTTCCAGAGAAGTAGTATATCATATCTTGGGGACTATGCACACAACCAGGAGAAAGAGAATTAAACCACAAGTTAGCATCACCCTTTAACGAGAAAGGAAAACACTTAAGAATATAGTAATAGCAAATTTTTTCCTCATGAGTAAACAGGGTGGCTATATCATTTAATTTAGTAAGATGTGCCACAATAGCTTCTGATTCATAACCATGGAAAGGATAAGATTCAACCAAAGTAATTAACTTAGGAACGACAGAGAATTCATAATCCTTATCAGTAACAAAGATAGGTGAAGTAGCAAACTTAGGATCATACTGCATTCTAGCATTCAAATATTTTTCTTTCCACTTGCATAGTAATTTCTTAAGATCATCTCTATCCTTACAAGCAAGAAAGTCCCTAGCTACCTCTCCATCCATAACACAACCCTCAGGTATATCAGGAAATTCATATCTAGGAGAGCTAGGTCTAATGGGTGTTTCAAAGTGTTCAGTTTCAATAATTTCATCAGTTTCAACATTAACTTTAGCAATTTTTTCATCAAGAAATTCACCCAGTGGCACAGTATTATCAAGCAAAGTATCATCATAAGCATCATGCATAGCAGAAGTAGCATCATAAATTAATTTCGACATATCAAAAAGAATAGCAGGTGTAGGTGTCACAAGCTTACTTACCTCCCCTCGTAGTAGAGGGAAAAATCTTGGTTTTGTTATCTTTCATATTCCTCATAGTGATCAAAAGATCTAAATCCCAAGTAACTCAGAG
The DNA here is from genome assembly GCF_018294505.1 of Triticum aestivum. NCBI lineage: Eukaryota > Viridiplantae > Streptophyta > Magnoliopsida > Poales > Poaceae > Triticum > Triticum aestivum. The sequence continues at coordinate 89,282,934 of NC_057804.1, forward strand.
AATAGAGCTATGCTCCCCGGAAACGGCGCCAGAAAAAAAATCTTGATAACCCACAAGTATAGGGGATCACAACAGTTTTCGAGGGTAGAGTATTCAACCAAAAATTATTGATTCGACTCAGGGGGAGCCAAAAAATATACCCAAGTATTAGCAGTCGAGTTGTCAATTCAACCACACCTAAAAGACTTAATATCCAGAGCAAAGTATTTAGTAGCAAAGTAGTATGGAAATAACTGTAACGGTGACAAAAGTAACAGTCGCAGTTTTGTAGTGATTGTAACGGTAGCAACGGAAAAGTAACTTAGCAAAGAGCAATATGTGAAAAGCTCGTAGGCAACGGATCAGTGATGGATAATTATATCGGATGGCATTCATCATGGAACATTTATAACCTAGGGTGACACAGAACTAGCTCCAATTCATCAATATGATGTAGGCATGTATTCCATATATAGTCATACATGCTTATGGAAAAGAACTTGCATGCCATCTTTTGTCCTACCCTCTTGTGGCAGCGGGGTCCTAATGGAAACTAAGGGATATTAAGGCCTCCTTTTAATAGAGAACTGGACCAAAGCATTAGCACTTAGTGAGTACATGAACTCCTCAAACTACGGTAATCACCGGAAAGAATCCCAATTATTTACACCTTGGGGTATGCGGATCATAACACATAATAGGTGTCTAACATTGCAATATAGGATCAAGAACACAAATATATTCATGAAAACATAATAGGTTCAGATCTGAAATCATGGCACTCAGGCCCTAGTGACATGCATTAAGCATAACAAAGTCATAGCAACATCAATCTCAGAACATAGTGGATAGTAGGGATCAAACCCTAACAAAACTAACTCGATTACATGATAAATCTCATCGAACCCATCACCGTCCAGCAAGCCTATGATCGAATTACTCACACACGGCGGTGAGCATCATGAAATTGGTGATGGAGAAAGGTTGGTGATGATGATGGCGGCGAATCCCCCTCTCCGGAGCCCCGAACAGACTCCAGATCTGCCCTCTGTTGAAGAACAGGAGGTGGTGGCAGCTTCGTATCATAAAATGTGATGAATCCTTCTTTCTGATTTTTTCCGTGAATAGGTACTTATAGAGTTGGAATTAGGGTCAAAAGAACTCCAGGGGGCCCACAGGCCTGCAGGGCGGTCCCTCAGGGCTTCTGGCCTCTGGGTGGCCCCTTCTGGTTGATTCTTGTGCGAATATTTTTTATATATTGCAAAAGTATTCTCCGTAAATTTTTAGGTCAATCCGAGAACTTTTATTTCTGCGCAAAAATAACACCATGGCAATTCTGCTAAAAACAACGTTAGTCCGGGTTAGTTCCATTCAAATCATGCAAATTAGAGTCCAAAACAAGGGCAAAAGAGTTTGGAAAAGTAGATACGAAGGAGACGTATCATATGTGATCTACTAGATATGCTCTTAGCTTACGTTGCATTTGTGTGGACGTGTTTGGTAGTCTGCATTTGGCCCAGCCAGGCGCACGCGGGCAGTTTTTTGGTCTGCTTGGTTGGTCTGGTCGCATCAAAAAGTTGGCCCGCACAAAACTTAAAGCACCTCTAGGCCTGCATCCAGAGGAACGCATAAATCGACCATTTTCCAGAGCCAGGCCCGAGCAATGCAACCTGAGGCACGTGGGCGTGGGTGGTTGCACGCATGGATGTGGTCTCAAGACATCGCGTTGTTTCCCAAAGCCGCGTCATAAATTACCATCACGTTCCTTCTTTCACCGCTCACTCCCCTCTTCCCCACCCACACCGGTGGAAACGAGCCCTGGAGCTATTGGCCGCATGACGATTGTAGGTGGCGGCGAGCACCAGATTGACCTGCACATTGACAATGGCAGTAAGCCCTTATCCCGTCTGTCAATATACTGCTTTCGAGTCACGGTAGATTTGATTTGCAGAGACGATTAGAGTGTTAGGGAGGGGATTGAACACATCATGTGGTGGGGGATTGGTTTAGGGGAAACACGGCCAATGAACCCTCGAATCCATCGATTATGCACCGATGGATTCTAGGGTTCTTACGGTCATTTGTTGATTACATTGGGGTGTGGATTTGCGGTAAAACTAGTTTATAAGTGCCTAATCCTAGTCGCAGCGTGGGGGGGGGAGGCGTGTAGCCATCTTCTTTTCTTCCTCCACCGCACCAGCCGCAGTCTCATCCTCATCGTCTTCGTCAAGAACTACGGGTCTTGTACAGTTGCGTGCCACCGTCACCCTGACCACCATCTGCACCGCATCGTGGCCATCCTCCGGCGCCACCAACACCCTAGTCCACAATTGTGCGGCACGCTAATCTTGAGGAGCCATGTACTCCCTGTACTTGGCCCATCTTGCCCTCTATCTAACATCGTTGGAGTCCACCCAATTCATGGCGTAGCGCATAATGTCCACTGACATAGCGCCCTTCACTAGGTCAAGAATTATGTCTTCAGCTCCTTAGTTGTTGCCTTCTTTACAACAATGTCTGCCTCCTTGTGCATGTCCTCGATGCTGCTAATGTTTGAGCACACTTTCAAGGTGTTCTCGAACTTCATGCGGTCACCGAGCAAGCACCGAGGAAGAACTCCCTCCATCCAATGCCCCAGTGGAAGGGTTGGGGGTGGGGCTCATGGCTATGCAGAGGTGGTGAAACAGAGAGGTGGAAGAGGAGAGACATATAGGGTTTGAGTGCGGTGGTGGGTAAGTAGGGTGGGTAAATATAGGAGCATTAGGCCGATAGGAATGAATATTGATCTTTGAACTTCGTGTTGTTTATAATTTAGAACGACAAGGAGGTTGTGCCTCCAGTGGCCAAGGGCAAGGAGGTCATGCCGGCATTGGACAAGGGCAAGGTTCTCGTGCCGCTATTGGAGGATGATGTGGTGGTGCAGGATCTCCCCAGCATCAAGCGTATGAACTATAGGGACTACCACAACGAGGCAGGGCCAACCCACTTCTGCAAGGTGATCCTTGCTCCAAAGCTAGAGAGCTTGTGTTTTCCTTTGGACTTCATGAAGCACTTCCTCGCCGTCTATAAGGAGTTCAGGCTCAAGACGAACATCGATTGAGCTTGGAGGGTCACAGTCCAGGTGATTGACGATAGGGTCACCCTTGGTCAGGGTTGGGCCCCTTCGTCGCCATTCACCAGATCAGGACCAAGTACATGGTGCCCTTCAAGTTGTTTACTCCTGACACCCTGAAGGTGATCGTCTTCAAAAACGATGGTGTAGATGGTCACCAAGTGCAAGAAGCACGATGATGCTTCACCGTGACCACCCAGAGAGCTCTTGTTGCCCATTGTGTGTTGTTTGTTGCTTGTTAAGGTTTAAGACTATATTTTGTCGTGTGGTTTGGTTTAAAACTTATCCTACCATGTTAAACTTGTTTTGATGTGTGGTTAATACTTTTATGTGTGCTCTATTTGTTATGTTTGCTCTAGTTTTTTCATTAGCTATCTATGTGTGCCTCTGGTAACCTCACCACACTGAGGAGGAGGTTATCATACAATTGTCATGCATGTCTGATACCTCTGCTTAGTGATCCGGTAATGGAACAGAAAGTATCCCATGCCTATTTCCCGAAGAAGTGACCCTGAGTTACCGAACCCGCGAGAGGAAGGTCCCCTTGAAGCGATGGTCTCTAGCAAGCTTTTTTTTACTGCAGGGAGCATATGATTACTTATAATGCGCTCAGGCTTAGTTTAGCGTTGACTAATAAGTTCATATTTCTTGCAAGTCATAAGATATTTATCCAAGTTCAAAAAAAACATTATCTAATAGTAAGTTAGTAACACAACAAGTTATTATCACTCAAGTGAACATACCTTGCAAAAATACTTTATATCCTAATGGCTCATATTTTGCGAAAGAGAATATTCATCTCTAATATAAATATTGTTATCTGCAAGGGAAAAGACATATAAGTATTAGCCACTAAAATACTAATGGAACGGTAAACACACAAAAGGTGTAAGGCGTTGGATCATTACATTTAATTCCTCCCACGACGATCTTTAATCTTATGGAAATGATCAATAACACTTCATTAGTCATTTCGTTCAGCAATCCCTTCATTAGTAAGGTCTGATGCATTTCCACTACCACGTGAACTGTTGTTGGTGGTGTTGACATCTCTTGATTTCTTTGTCAAATACTTATCCATAATATTCCTTCTACCTTTCAAATAATTGAAGTCCTAATTGTACAAATTCAGATTAAAACATGCTAGTGGTAGCAGCTAGCAGGCCAGCACACAAGTACTAGTAATAGAATGGCTTGCCGGATTGACTTGCATAGAAATTTCCCAAATGACACAAATTAACCTACCAGTAGTGTGCCACACAAATCCTATAATTTCTTTGTTAGAACCAACAACACATGCATGTTAGAGTAGTAGTACTAGGATTGCGTATTTCCAACTGAATTGACACAAAATGCAGTAAGGAATCAGTTAAGAAATATGCACCTGAGAGGTTCAGGCAAACCAAATCGAGAAGTACCTAAGTGTTTGTGTTTACCTAGGGGAGTTTAGGAATTGGGTATTGTTCAAGCTCAAAAGTGGCACAATTGTAAAGGTTGCTTAAAGCTATGTCAAGATTAATTCAAACTTATGACTGGAAGTTACCATGGGATGGCTTTCTTTGAGAAGATCAAGATGGATATGAAGATGATCTAAAACGGAGCTCGGATGCAAAAGTTATGACAAGTTCAGAGATGCTCATATTGACACCAGATTAAAGAATGGCACGAAACCCAATTGAGATGGCCTCTGATGGAAAATGCTTGAACAAGAAAGTTGTGTGTCTCGTCGAAATGATCGATTCTGATAAAGAAATCGTCTTAATCCAGGGTCGTATGCAAAAGTTAGAGCTGAAAATGTGTGGCCGCATCAGGATGGCCGGACACTCCGGGGATAATCGTCCGGGGTTTTGGATACCTCTGAGGATGGTCGGACACCCGAGGGAAGTTCGTCCGGGTTTTGGATTCTCTGCTGCAAACTTCAGAAAACACCAGAAAAATCCCTCAAGATAGCCTTTGATCAAAAAACATTCAATATGAAAGATGTTTGTCTCGTCGAAACGGTCAAGATTGCTTTTGGGCTTGTTTCCATGCGAGGTTGTTTACTGCCTCAAAAGTGACCCGCAGTGTGCAGCCAGGTTGTAAACCCAATAGTTCCGGAAAGTTTGGACACCGAGTTGGACCCAAACTAGGGTTTTGAATGTCAATTCTAAGCTTTCCTTGCACGGGAAGTCCATCCGCCTCTTAAATACCTAAGGGGTGAAGGCCGATTGAATAACAACACACAATCGCAAAACACATCTACTTTTTACCCTAGTTTTATATCTCTCCCTTGTTGTTTCTCTCTCGTTCTTCGTTCGTTCTTCGTATTGAAGGGCAGTGATCCTCGAGGCTCTAGGGGCGGGCGACCTAGGGCAGACCATAGCCGCCGTGCGTCCAGGCAGGGTCTGAGGGAGTCCTGGATTAAGGGGTCCTCGGGCGTCCGGACTATTGACATGGGCCGGACTGTTGGGCTATGAAGATACAAGACAGAAGACTTCTTCCCGTGTCCAGATGGGACTCTCCTTTGGGTGGATGGCAAGCTTGGCATTCAGATGTATAAATTCCTTTCTCTCTAATCGACCTTGTACAACCCTAGCCCCCTCCGGTGTCTATAGAAACTGGAGGGTTTAGTCTGTAGGGCAGAATCATAATCATATAGGCTAGACTTCCAGGGTTTTAGTCATTACGATCTCGTGGTAGATCAACTCTTGTAATACTCATATTCATCAAGATCAATCAAGTAGGAAGTAGGGTATTACCTCCATAGAGAGGGCCCGAACTTGGGTAAACATCGTGTCCCCCACCTCCTGTTACCATTGACCTCAGAAGCACAGTTCGGGACCCCCTACCCGAGATCCGTCGGTTTTGACACCGACATTGGCGCTTTCATTGAGAGTTCCACTACATCGTCACCAAAAGGTTTGATGGCTCGCATCTACAATAATGCAGTCCAGGGGGAGGTTTCCTCCCCGGACATATCTTCGTATTTGGCGGCTTCGCACTGCGGGCCAACTCGCTTGGCAATCTAGAGAAGATCGACGGCCACGCCCCTGGCTATAAGGTCGCGTTTGGCAGGCTGAATTACATTGCCGATATCCATGGAGACTTGATCTTCGATGGATTCTATACCATGGCAGCCGCTCCCTGTCACCACGATGAACATGACCTAAATCTGTCATTGGACCGTGCCCAGGAAATAGCGCTTGTAACTTCTCTGGCCCTTGATCCGGAGTAGATTGCGCCGTCTGAGGATGGGAAGCTCAACCTCACCACGGAAGCCGCAGATTCTGCGGCATTAGAGTCGCACACAGATCCAACCTCGAGCGGGGCCTGTGTCATAGGGAGCTCGGATTCGTATCTGGCCACAGGTTGCGAACCACCTGCATCCGCGTCCATCAAACCTGATATGGCGCCGATCGTTGAATTGAGTTCCGCGGATATCTTCCGGCACTCGCCTTTAGGCGATGTGCTAGACTCATTAAAATCCCTCTTCTTGGTAGAGGACTCACAACCGAGCTATATCCGGTTTGAGCTGGAGGCAGATGATGGAGAATTTCGCTCCCCACCCACCACCCACATGGTAGCCACAGTCGAAGATTTAACCGATCTACTTGACTACGCCTCCGAAGACTTCAAGGGGATGGGCCTCAAAACCGGAGAAAATCTAGGCCAAAACTCGCCCGTAACCGGGTGGTGGACGGATACATCCTCATATGATGTATATATATGGTGGACACACTTAAAGAGAAGGAGGCGAATGGCGATAATGATAAACCTGTCGATGAACCTTCCAAGCGTTGGTGTCAGAAGTGTCGATCTCGGTCTGGCAAAGGAAAAGATAGCAACATTGTCACTGACGACGGTGATAATCCAGACCAAGCCGAGGACCCCGCAGATCCAGCGATGGAGCATGACGAGCGAGAGGATGGCGAACACAGTCCGGGACCGTTGTCCGACCACAGCGATGCCGAAGATAGCAATTATCAACTTGTCTCTGAAGAGGAGGTCAGCCTGGGCGACGATGAATTCGTCGTCCCAGAAGAACCCTTAGAACAAGAGCGCCTCCATCGAAGGCTTATCGCCACCGCAAGGAGCCTGAAAAAGCAGAAGCAGTGGCTTAAAGCCACACAAGATACGCTCAATGATAGACGGAACGAAGTGCTAGACGCTGAGGAAAACTATGGCTAATCGCCAAACAAAGGGCTATCCTAAGCGTAAACTGCTGCCCGAATTCGACGACGAGGCTATTGCACTCATACCGCCGAAGAACAATACCGTCGACAAGACGGACCGACCACCTCGTGGATGGGACAGAGTGACTAGAAATGGCGTGCACAAGCCCGCACCCCCTCCCCATAAAAGAAGGAAGGCCACGGCTCAAGGCCAGAAACACGATCTACGTGAGGACTTGAATGAAAAGGCTGGCAAGGCCAGATCCATCTACGGATCCAGGGACCGTGCCCCCACACGGGACTATGGTTATCAAGCCAAATATGCCGGTCATATACCAGTTCGGAGCCGATACCGAACATTACAAGCGTCAGACCCACACCACAACACAGCCAAATACAGGGGTGCCGCACACCCCCTGTGCTTCACCGATGAGGTGTTGGATCACGAATATCTAGAAGGGTTTAAACCTGTAAATATCGAGGCATACAATGGAACGATGGATCCTCCGGTCTGGATAGAAGATTTTATTCTTCACATCCACATGGCTCGCGGAGATGATGTCCACGCCATCAAATACTTACCCCTCAAGCTGAAAGGACTAGCTCGGCACTGGTTGAAAAGCCTCCCAGAAAACTCCAATGGAAGTTGGGAAGAACCTGAGGATGCTTTTCAGACCAATTTTCAAGGGACCTATGTCCGGCCCTCGGATGGTGACGATTTAAGTCACATAATCCAACAACCCGGGGAATCAACCTGTAAGCTTTGGAATCGGTTTCTCACTAAGAAGAACCAAATCGTTAATTGTCCGGATGCCGAAGCCTAGCGGCCTTCAAGCACGGTGTCCCGGACGAATGGCTAGCTAGACACCTCGGCCAAGAAAAGCCAAGGGCAATGGCAGCCCTAACTACACTCATGACCCGTTTTTGCGCGGGGGAGGACAGCTGGTTAGACCGTAGCAGCACCAGCGGGCCTGGCACATCCGAAGTCAGGGATGGCAATGGAAAGCCATGACTTAACAAAAACAAACGTCGAAACAATGAAGGAAGCCCAAATGATACAGCGGTAAATGCCGGATTCAGTTGCCCTAGACTCGGTCAACAGAAGAAGCCATTTAAAGGCAACAAAGACGATCCATCCAGCCTGCACAAAATATTAGATAGGCCCTGCCAGATCCATGGCACCCCCGCTAAACCTGTGAACCATACCAACCGTAGTTGTTGGGTCTATAAGCAGGCTAGCAAGCTCACCGCCGAACACAAGGGGAAAGGACCTCAGAGCGAAGACGAGGATGAATCTCGCCAGCCGAACAAGGGGGGGCAAAAGAAATTTCCACCTGAGATAAAAACAGTGAACATGATCTACATCACTCATATCCTAAAAAGGGAGCACAAATGCGTACTCCGAGACATCTATGCCGTTGAGCTTGTTGCCCCCAAATTCAACCGCATGGTTGGCCTGTCCGATCACCTTTGATCACAGGGATCATCCGACTAGTATCCGTCACGGGGGTTCGGCTGCCCTAGTGCTTGATCCAATAATTGACGGATACCATCTCACTCGAGTTCTTATGGACGGCGGCAGCAGTCTCAATCTGATATATCAGGACACTATCCACAAGATGGGGATAGACCCGTCAAGAATCAAGCCAAGCGACATGACCTTTAAAGAAGTTATACCGGGCATAGAAGCCCGCTGCACGGGCTCTTTAACATTGGAGGTCATATTCGGCTCACCCGATAACTTTCAAAGCAAAGAGCTAATCTTCAACATAGCTCCGTTCCGAAGTGGCCATCATGCACTACTCGGAAGAACGGCCTTCACCCGCTTCAATGCAGTCCTGCATTATGCTTATTTAAAGCTCAAAATGCTTGGACCATGTGGCATCAGTACGGTCAATGGAAATATGGAACACTCTCTTCGCACGGAGGAGGACACTGCGGCCCTAGCAGCCGATGTCCAAAACGGCCTATTCAAGCCGAACAGCTCATCGGTCATTAAGACCGTGATCACGGCTAAACGCGTACGGTGTGCAGTGCGGCAGCTCAGATGAAACTGAGCTCGTTTAGCAGTTACGCCCCCATCGACTACCCCACAAGGTGATAGCATATGTGCCTCGTGTACATACGTATACCCTTAAAATTCCTTGGGCGGCGCTGGGGGCACACTGCATACAAATAGTCCATAGTTTCGCTTGACCCTATTCGGACTCTAAAGTTACCTTTCAAGGAACCAGCTTCGTTTACGGCCACACTTGATTCTTTTTTCTAGGTTTTTTCTTTTTTTACATATGGCTATCACACTACCCCCTTCAAGGACACATCACAAAGGAGAAAACGGCACAGACATGCAACGGGGCCCCACACTAAGGTTTCTTTTCAGATTAAGACCCTATGTAAACCTTTCATCTCTTTTTGTTTTATACTTTTCTGGCATGTAAAATGTCCAAGGAAGCTATCAGCATTATCTGTAAGTACACGTCTCGCCGTACTAAAAGTGGATATTATAGAAACATCTTGGCTCATATTGTGTTTGGAGTTTTATTCTCTCACCACCTGCGTTCTCTCCCCATGTCAGATTGCCACACGTGCCTTAACACCAGGGTCCATTACCAGGGGCTGTATTCGGCCTGGTATATGTTGAAAAGTCCAAACACCTATAGGGAGTGTTTAGCGTCACGAGTTTGGCCTTATATGCATCAGCTCCGAATCATGTCTTTGGTCAATAGTTGGGTTGCCCGGCTCCTGTGCTTACTACCTTACGTTCCGCTCTATCGGCTAGGGTAGTAAAGTGAGAACTACTGCAATTGTGTCCTGGTTCATTCGGATGAGCACCTCAATAGAGAAAGCCGAAAACTGACTGTCATGATGCGGCGAGAGCTGGTCAACCACTCGATGACTCAGCAGAATCTTCGTGATTCCTGCCGTATTAACGAAGGACCATTCTTCCGATCACGTATGTAAATGCACCATATTCGCATAAACACGTACATACTAGGGGCTATAGCATAGACCCACCGTCAAACTCCTATGGCTAAGTGAAAGTGTTAAAGCCCTATAGTCCGATTGCCTGGTTCGCCGCATGGACACCTCCTTAATGGACCAAGACGTTGGGTCAAGAGTGATCAAATGCTTTTCCGAACACTCCCGCGTTATACGCGAGGGGGCTGAAGTCGATGACTGGTGAACTTTTAGATTCTACAAAAAACGGCCGCACAGGAGGCAGCAAAGCTTTTTGGGCAAAAGTATAAAAACATAGCCCTAATCTATCATAATATTGCTTTTACAATTTCGGTACACTTCACTCGAACATAATATCTTTCAAGCACTGACCCTCTATCAAGCGGGCACCCTCTAGGACATCCTCAAAATAATGCTCCGGCTTGTGATGGTCCTTGCCCTTGGGTGGACTTTTCGCTGCAATATCGGTGGTCTTTATATTCGCCCAGTACGTCTTCACGCGGGTAAAAGCCATCCGTGCACCTTCTATGCATGTTGACCACTTTACAGCGTCGATATGCGACACTGCATCAACAAGTCGCTGCACCAGACCGAAATAACTATTCAGAATTGGCTTAGTCGGCCACAGCCGGACCACGGCATCCTTCATGGCAGATCCGGATATCTTGTGGAGCTCGGCCCACTAGGCCATCTATTCGTTCAGCAACAGCGGACGCTTAGGCATGCTGAGTTGCGACCGGAAAAGCTTTTCCATCGCATGTCCTTCTTGCGCTTGGAAATATTGTGTTGCTTCGGAGACACTCTTCAGCAAGTCCAAAAACGCATCTAGAGAACTCCACATTTGATTAAGCGGGGCATACTTCGGATCGCCAAATTTAGTTTGTAATAAGAAGGGCTTACCAACCGCGATCTCCCCAGCTTGTCGGATCTCCTCCCGAGCCGCTCTAGACTCTGACCGGGCTTCCCTCGCCTCTTGTAAGGCCTTGTCAAGATTGGCCGCTCTGGTCTTGTTATCTTTCTCGAGAAATTCACATCTGCTGGTGGCATCCTTTAGCTCAAGCGCCATAGTAGATATTCTCTCCTCAACTAGCGTCGAACAACCTGTTTGCCCTTTAATTCAGCAGTTGCCTTTTCGGCAGCCGCATTACTCATCCTGGCTTGCGCCTTGGCCCGAGCAAGCTCAGCCCGAAGGGTCTCAACTGCAGCGGCGCTATCTGTAGTTATGCATTTCTCAGTATACAATTTTCAGCGTCATGCTCATATTATAGTACTTGCATATACTGACTGCCCCAAAGACATACCTTGCTCCCCGTCGAGCCGCTTGTGAATAAGCGTGATGTCATCATCCGCTGCATCAAGTTTCTGCTTTAGATCTACAACCTCTGTGGCTTGGGCAGTTGCCAGGGATGTAACAACCTGTGTTCCAATTAGTCAGATTATTTCCTGGGCATATCTTTTCTTATCCTCTAATCGCCTCCTTTTGGACGCCAACCAGAGTCTCAGGGGCTACTATCTATACACAGGTGCATTTTGCGTTTATAGCACAATTGAAAATATTACATTACGTACCTCAAAGCCTCTTAGCAGGCTCGTAGCGGCTTCATTCAATCCGCTTTTTGCGGACAAAATCCTCTCAACTACCGTACCCATCAAGGTACGATGTTACACTGAGACGGGCGCATGTTGCAATGTGTCTGTCTATGTATCCGGCACCTCCGGATTCCTGGAAGGAGCTGAAGGGGTACGTACTCCCTTCAAAGGAATATGTTTACTCGACCTTAGAGTAGTTTCGGGCTATATATCGGATAGTCCGGGGTTTTTATTATTGGTTCCTGTAGGGGCCGCACACCCCGGACCTTGGACGGCCGAAGTGTCACCTTCGGGCCTAGTCTTCATTGTCCCTCGCACCGCTTGTTGATTGGCAGATATCCTCCGGGACGACACCTCGGGGTCGTCTGCCCTATTGGGCGGAGAGATCAGTGGAGGTGTCTTGCTCTCCCTCATCTTCGGAAGATGAACCCCCGAAGAGGAGGACTGTTGAGGAAGGCTACATGCCGGACTGCAAACATATATTAAAAAAATTACCCTTGCAACCAAGAAAGAACAGGATAAGTTTAAAACACCCTTGTTCACTTGCGATTCAGCTAAAGGCCTGTCCTTACAGAGGAACAGCGTGACAACGTCGCCTCCTGAACCGGAACCCCCTGACAGGGATATCTTCCCTCGCTTAGAAGCATTTATATTCAAGTCTTCGGAAGCGGTCCTCTTCTTCCCATGGGGAGAAGGGATGCCGGTTTCTCTTTCTGTTTCATATTCAGAAAAGGGAGTTCCAGTCTGCCCAGATGAGATGTCCGGCGTACCTCTGGAATGAGGGCCACTCTGGGCCTTCTTTCTCTTCTCCTTGTCTTCCCCCGCCGGCACTTGATATGGTGCCGAATCCAGCATCCTTGTCAACACCGGATCCGCTGAGTCTTCGGAAAGAGGGGCCGAACACCTAATTCTCTCCGCCTTCTTTATCCAGCCCTGGCCGAGTATGGTTTTGTCAGTATATTGTTATGAGAAATTTAACTAAACTATGTTCGGGAGTTGAGTGCTTACCGAGGTATCCGGATGGTTGCAGTCAAGGCCGATGTCCTCTGTAGTATCCAACCACTATTTCCATGTCCCAAAGAATAATTTCCACATTCCTCTGAGCATCGTGCCAGAGAAGTGCTGAAGGGTTCGTGGTCCTTCCGGATTGAACTCCCACATGCGGAGAGGCCGTCGCTGGCACGGTAGGACCTGACGGACTAACATTACTTGGATTACGTTTGTGAGACCGGTGTCCTTTTCAATGAGGCTCCGAATGCGGCTTTGCAGCGTCTGCACTTCGTCAAGGAATCCCTAGTCCAGCCCCTTATTAATCCATGATGCTAGCTGGTATGGAGGGCCAGATCGTAGCGCAGGTGTAGCTGCCCACTTAGTACCACGGGGTTCAATGATGTAAAACAACTCCCGCTGCCATAGGTCGGAAGTTTCTGTGAAGGAACCCTTTGGCCAGGGAGTATTGGTGAGTTTGCTTACTACGGCGCCATCGCACTCCATTTGTTTCCCGTCGACTACCTTCAGCTTAACATTAAAGGTCTTGAGCCACAAGCCTAAGTGTGGGGGAATACGGAGGAAGGCCTCGCACGTGATGCTGAACGCCGAGACGTGAAGAAAAGAGTCCGAAGCTAGATCATGAAAATCTAGTCCGTAATAAAACATGAGCCCTCGAACAAAGGGATGAAGAGCGAACCCTATCCCTCGGAGGAATTGAGAGACGAATACGACCCTGTTGCCGGATCTGGGAGTAGGAATAACCTGCCCTTGAGCACGAAGCCTATGGGGGATTTCTGTGGTCAGGTATCTTGCCTCCCGGAGCTTCACGATATCCTCCTTTGTGACAGAGGAAGCCTCCCACCGGCCATGAGGGCTGGGTCCGGACATGACTGGGAAACGCGAAGCGACTAGATTAGACCTTGGGTGCTGGAACTCGAGGTGGGAGAGGTTGAGGAAAGGATTGGCGTAAAGGAGAAGAGACAGGTCTTAGCCCCTTTATAAAGGCGATGAATATCAAACACCCCCTCCTAGGCCTTAAAACCAACCTATTCCCTAGTAATCTTGCCAACAGAACACTTGGGTTACCCACGCCCGAGAATCCCACAATAAGGCAACACGATCTCTGCTTTGACAAGACGTGCCAATGAAACCGCATCTCGAAATATGGAGCGGTAGGCTAAAAACGGTTCGAATAATGACTGGGCGATGACGTGATGTCACGCTACGAAAAGTTGTCAGCGGATTGGACTTGTGAAATACTATACTCTCTGCAGTTGTGTGCGGTATTTATTTTGCAGAGCCGGACACGTTTTCTGTATTCAAAGGATGCTTTGGAGTATTCGGAGGAGGAACCCGCCTTGCAATGTCGAAGACAATCTGCACGTCAGACACCCCGTCATTAAAGCCTGGTTCAGGGGCTACTAAGGGAGTCCTAGATTAAGGGGTCCTCGGGCTTCCGTACTATTGACATGGGTCGGACTGTTGGGCTATGAAGATACAAGACAGAAGACTTCTTCCCGTGTCCGGATGGGACTCTCCTTTGCGTGTATGGCAAGCTTGGCATTCGGATGTATAGATTCCTTTCTCTGTAACCGACCTTGTACAACCCTAGCCCCATTCGGTGTCTATATAAACCGGAGGGTTTAGTCCATAGGGCAAAATCATAATCATATAGGCTAGACTTCTAGGGTTTTAGTCATTACGATCTCGTGGTAGATCAACTCTTGTGATACTCATATTCATCAAGATCAATCAAGCAGGAAGTAGGGTATTACCTCCATAGAGAGGGCCCGAACCTAGGTAACCATCGTGTCCCCCGCCTCCTATTACAATCGACCTTAGACACACAGTTCGGGACCCCCTACCCGAGATCTGCCTATTTTGACACCGGCAGGGTCCCTCCTGGGTGTGTGGGGTTTCGGAGCTCAAAAGTGTCTGCCGGATTGCTTGCGTACCACACTTTTGGATGAGTCTCCTTCGATGTGAGCTGCAGTGCATCACCCTCGGCGTTGGAGGTACACGGTGACATGTACGTGTGTGAACACACTTTTTGGCGACTCCGTTGTGGAAGAAAGATCAAGAATCATCATCAACCATGTCAGATCTCCCCAAGCCCTTAGAAGTTAGTGCTGATAACATCATTAAGCCCGGTCTTGATAAACTATCGGATGAACATTGCTAGGCCTACGAAGCCCTCAAGAAGCAATATGAAGAGGCTTTTGAGGCGCTCAAGAGGAAGCACGAGGAGCAGGATTTGGAGGTGTTTCTTTCAAGTTTCAAGAAGGACCGTTAAGGCAACACCACCCCGGTTGGAAACGTCAATTTCCCTCCTCTCATTGACGAACAAGATGTAATAACTATGAGTAAAGTTTTTTTCTCCAGAGCAAGTGGCTGTGATTGAAAGTCTTGTTAGTAAGGGTAATGTGATGACATACAATTCTTTCCTAGTAAGTACTAATGCTCAAAAAAATAAGCCTCCATCATCTAGTGGTACTGTTGGTTTATCTGAAAACCCTAGTCCAACTTTACCTATTTCATCGGCACATCCTATGAAGCAACAATACAGTATGCCATTGAATTTTTACCCTACTCAAACCAACCAGCTTGTGGCTGCACCTACATACCCTAATCCTATTAATTATGAGTGTGCCCAATTCGGCGTTAATGATGAATCACTTTGTCACACCACCCATAGGCGCAAGCATGTTTGGTCTTCCGCCGAATTATGTTTCAGCGCCCATCCCACGAGTTGCACCACTAGCTAGTACTCTGGTTGCTCCTATGTCATTGCCGCAAACATCTTTATCTACCTCAGATCCAATTTTAGCTAAATTGAGGGAGGATTTGCATAAGATGTTTCTAGAAACTTTCGAAAACGAGTCGAAAGTAAAGATTTGTGTGTGCCAAAAGCCTTATCCTGAACACTTTGATGCAGTTTTGTACCCTCAAGGTTATTAAGTTCCTATTTTTTTTAAATTTAGTGGAGAGGGCACGAAAACAACACGGGAGCATGTTAGTCAGTATCTAGCACAGTTGGGTGAAGCAGGTTCCATCGAAGAATTGAAAGTGCGTCTATTTCCATTATCCTTAGCTGGTACCACATTTTCATGGTTTGCTGCTTTACCACATGGTTCAGTTCTCTTATGGTCGCAATTAGAGCAAACGTTTCATGATCACTTTTATGCCGGCGATAATGAGCTTAAGTTGTCACATCTTACATCGGTTAGGAAAAAACATGATGAATCGGTCACCGATTATGTCAAGAGATTTAGAGATATAAAAACCGATGTTACAGCTTGGCGGTAACTAAGAGAGAGCTGGCGGATCTTGTTCTTAATAGTTTTAAAACTCATATTAAAGAGAGGCTAGAAAGTTATGAGTTTTTGAATATTAACCAAGTCTTACAAAAAGCTTTGGCTCAAGAGAGTCGAAGTAAATATGTTCATAGGTCTACAACTGATCATCCTAGAATGCATATGGTTGAATACAATGATGATAATTTAGATGATGAGGTTGATCTCTATACTACTGAGTTTGTTTGGTCCTCACAGGGCAAACCCTATACATGCAATTCTCTTAAGCTAATTCGCAAGAATTGTGATGAGGAGATGAAGTTTACTTTTGATATATCTAAGTGTGATAAAATATTCAATGCTCTCTTGCAGGATAAGGTGATTAGAATATCACACACCATACCGCCGTTTGATGAGTTGAAACGGTGTGCTTATTGCCAGTACCATAATTCATTTTCTCATGCTACTAACGATTGCAATGTTTTTTGATGACAGATACAATCGGCCATTAATGATGGACGATTGAATTTTGCTGAGATGCAAGTTGATAAACAACCCTTCCCGATAAATACCATGAACTTGGAGGGAAAGAAAATGTTAATTCGGCCTAGCATAGCCGAATCTGCTAACAAAGATAATGTTGTTATTGGTGAACCCAGGAAAGGCAAGGAGGGCACCAAAGACTTGGGAAGAGAGGTTGTGCTTGATAAGCAACCCGATGGCAAGGAAGTATTGAAGATCATCATAAAAAATCCTGCACTCGAGGGTCAACCACAAGTACAAGAAGATACTCATGTTAAATTTGTCAAGCCCAAGAATTCAGAAGTTGGTAAGCGGGAAAAGAGTGAAGCTAAGTGCAAGCAAATCAAGCCAACTTTTAATATGTTGCTATCCAAATATGCAAGTCAAGCGGTCTGTTCTAGCTCTAATCGGTCATCACATTCAAAGCATTCAAGATCGCCTCCGAAGCAAGAGTTTCGATGCTATGCAAAGCCATATGGGTCATGGACACCGACACCATGGATGTCACAACCCACGTATGCCCCATATTACATGACAGACTACAATGGAGGATGGGGGCAGCCCCCAATGGCTCCTTCTGCTTTTCATATGGGGTGGGCTGCACCTAGATGGCCTGCTCACGAGAGGCTTTATTATCCCACACAAGGCCATTTGAGCTATGGTGCTAATTGATATGTCTCCAATGTATCTATAATTTATGAAGTATTCATGCTGTTATACTATAATCCTTGGATGTTTTGCAATCATTTTATAGCAACTTTATATCATTTTTTGGGACTAACCTATTGACATAGTGCCCAGTGCCACTTGCTGTTTTTTGCTTGTTTTTTACTTCACAGGAAATCAATATCAAACAGAGTCCAAACGCATCAAAATGTTTTGGACCAGAAGACCCAGGATGGGCTAAAGAAGTACCAGAGGGGAGGCTCGAGGTGGGAACAACCCACCTGGGCGCACCCAGGGGCTTGTGCCCCCCTCGGTGACCTCCTGCACTAACTCTTCACCCTATAAATTGACAAATATTCCAAAAACCCTTGGGGTAACCATAGATCAGAAGTTCCTCCACGGCAAGCCTCTGTAGCCACGAAAAACTAATCTAGACCCCATTCCGGCACCCTGCTGGAGGGGTTAATCATCACCAATGGCCATCTTCATCATCCCTTCGGCCAGCATGATGAGGAGGGAGTAGTCCACCCTCAGGGCTGAGAGTTTGTACCAGTAGCTATGTGTTTAATCTCTCTCTCATGTTCTTGAGATGGCATGATCTTGATGTATCGCGAGCTTTGTTAATATAGTTGGCTCATATGGTGTTTTCCCCTCTCTATCTTGTTGTAATGAATTGAGTTTTCCCTTTGAGATTCCATTTTATTGGATTGAATACTTTCATGGATTTGAGAGCACTTGATCTATTTCTTGGTACTCAACTCACGGATTCCTTGTTTCTCCGGTAAAAATCTTGGGGCACTCTTTTAGGTTCTTTGTGTTGGATTGAGTATTATGAATCTGAAATTGTTTGATGCATATCGTATAATCAACTCACGGATACTCGTGGTGACATTGGAGTATCAAGGTGACATTAGAGTTGGTTGATGTGTATCATATGGTGTTGTTTTAGTACGAACTATGGTTAGATCGATCGAAAAGAATAGCTTGGTGTTATTTTAGTACGAACTCTAGGATAGATTGATCAGAAAGAATAGCTTTGAGGTGGTTTCTTACCCTACAAAAAATTTCATCTTATGTTCTCTGCTAGATAGGAATTTTGGAGTGATTCTTCATCGCACGTTGAGGGAAGGTTATATGATCCAATTATATTAGCATTGTTGAGACATTGCACTAGCAAAAGTACGGACCCTAGGCCTCATTTTCAAGCATTGCAATACCATTTGTGCTCACTTTTGTTACTTGCTACCTTGATGTTTTTCATTGTTCCTATTACAAAACCAATATCTACTATCATTACTATGCTTGTATCACCATCTCTTCGCTGAACTAGTGCACCTATACAATTCACCATTGTATTTTGTGTGTTGGGGACACAAGAGACTTTTTATTATTTGGTTGCAGGGTTGTTTAAGAGAGACCATCTTCATCCTACGCCTCCCACGGATTGATAAACCTTAGGTCATCCACTTGAGAGTAAATTGCTATTGTCCTACAGAACTCTACGCTTGGACGCCCAATACAAGTCTACAAGAACAAGTTGTGTAGTAGACATCACTAATCGGCTAACCAACATTTCTCCAAGCAAGGCCAATAAAAATGTGTGGCGTATTAAGTCACTTAATGCGGAAATTTCAGAATGCGACAAGCAAAAGGAGATGAAAAAGGTGATTGTTGGTAATCTGGCTAATTCTAATGGTAATATTGTTATTGTTCAGCAGGGTTCCATGGTTAATGATCATGAGGCTAGCACAAGCAAGGCCAAACTTAGGCATCCCAAATATACCCAACCTAAGTGGTGTCCTCATGGTCTAAGTAATATTACAAAAAGTAGATGACAACGCATAAGTAACCACGAGAAGGTAGAGCACAAAGAAGAGAAGCAAAGGGACGAATTGTTCAATGAAATTTGGCCTATGATACTCACAAAACAAGTGTGGAGGCCAAAACAAAAAGAAAACACAGATGCTTCTACATTAGCTAGAGCAACACCTTCACCACCAAAAGAGGATGATGCGACCCCTATTACATTGTCGACATCACTTGAAACATCCCCTTCAGTTGAGAAAACTTTACGCCCAATATACACATTAGGAGATGAAGATGAGATGGTGGATTATGGATCTATGCCGGTTTAGGAAGGTATGGATATTAATATGGTGTATTACTTACCTGCCGAGTTTCGTGCTATAGGTGGAGAAGAGGAGGTGGCCCAGCTGGATTTTGGTCCTAAAGAACGCTATCTTCGAGAAGCCGAAAGAACCGGTGAAACACTTGAAGCCATTGTACCTCAAAGGTCATATTAATGGATCGCCGGTTGCTAGGATGCTCGTTGATGGTGGTGTTGTGGTTAATATTATGCCCTATTCGGTCTTCAAGAAGTTGGGGTTACATCATGATGCATTGATGAAGACCAATATGGTACTTAACAGATTTGAGGGTAAAGAAAAGACAGAGGCCAAAGGTGTGATGTGCATGGAACTCACTGTGGGAAGCAAAACTTTGGCCACCACATTCTTCATCGTTGAGGTGCAAGGTAACTATAACGTTATATTAGTCCGTGATTGGGTTCATGCTAACCAGTGTGTGCCATCTACCATGCACCAATTCTTAATACAATGGGTCGATGATGAAGTAGAAGTCATTCAGGCTGATAATTCAAGTTGTGTTGCTTTGGCTGATGTGTTGGTTGATTGGAATCATCTTGATGCTACTTGCTTAACAGGGCGTGACCTCTTAGAGTTTGATTTCCTTAGTGCCACAAGGAACGGGTTAATTCCCATCTCTTTAAAGCCGATTGGTGGTACTCGGTTCCAAGGTATGATGTAAATAAGAAGTTAAAATCAATGGCCGATATGGAGTTATCGCCCCAAGTATGAACATGGACAATATATATATATCGCCCTAAACACATATGAATGGCCGATGGAGTGTTGACACCGTCCTTAGAACAAACATGGTACACGTTATTTTTCGGCGTGCTAGCTTTGCCGAAAAATGGCGGGGCATGTGTTGACGGTCAAAAGTGGCACAATCATAAAGGTTGCTTAAAGTTATGTCAATATTAATTCAAACTTATGATTGAAATTCACCATGGGATGGCTTTCTTTGAGAAGATCAAGATGGATATGAAGATGGTCTAAAATGGAGCTCGGATGCAAAAGTTATGACAAGTTCAGAGATGCTCATATTGACACCAGATTAAAGAATGATATGAATCTCAATAGAGATGGCCTCAGATGGAAAATATTTGAACATGAAAGTTGTGCGTCTAATCGAAACGGTCGATTTTGATATAAAAATCATCTTAATCTGGGGTCGTATGCAAAAGTGTAATATCGAAAGTATGTCTAGAGGGGAGGGGGTGATTAGACTACTTGACCAAATAAAAATCTAGCCTTTTCCCAATTTTAAGTCTTGGCAGATTTTAGCAACTTTACACAACTCAAGCAATCTTAACACAATTCAAACAAGCATGCAAAGAGTATATGAGCAGCGGAAAGTAAAGCATGCAACTTGCAAGAAAGTAAATGGGAGGAGTTTGGAGAGAGCAAAGACAATGTTGACACGGAGATTTTTGACGTGGTTCCCATAGGTGGTGCTATCGTACATCCACGTTGATGGAGACTTCAACCCACGCAGGGTAACGGCTATGCGAGTCCATGGAGGGCTCCACCCACGAAGGGTCCACGAAGAAGCAACCTTGTATATCCCACCATGGCCATCGCCCATGAAGGACTTGCCTCACTAGGGTAGATCTTCATGAAGTAAGCGATATCCTTGCCCTTACAAACTCCTTGGTTCAACTCCACAATCTTCACAGAGGCTCCCAAGTGAAACCTAACCAATCTAGGAGGCACCACTCTCCAAAAGGTAATAGATGGTGTGTTGATGATGAACTCCTTGCTCTTGTGCTTCAAATGATAGTCTCCCCAACACTCAACTCTCTCTCTCATAGGATTGGATTTGGTGGAAAGATGATTTGAGTGGAAAGCAACTTGGGGAAGGCTAGAGTTCAAGATTTATGTGGTTGGAATGGAATATCTTGGTCTCAACACATGAGTAGGTGGTTCTCTCTCAGAAAATGAATGCTGGAAGTGTAGGCATGTTCTGATGGCTTT
Organism: Triticum aestivum; assembly: GCF_018294505.1. Classification (NCBI taxonomy): domain Eukaryota; kingdom Viridiplantae; phylum Streptophyta; class Magnoliopsida; order Poales; family Poaceae; genus Triticum; species Triticum aestivum. The sequence goes on from NC_057804.1 coordinate 89,304,313, forward strand.
CTCCATGAATGAAGAAAGGGTGGAGGGGTATATATAGCCTCCACACAAAATCTAATCGTTACACACAATTTACCAAACTCGGTGGGACCGAATCATGAAACTCAGTCGGACCGATTTAGTTCATAATGTGACCGTTAGGCATTTTGGTGGGACCGACATGTCAACTCGGTGGGACCGATTTCTTTAGGGTTAGGGCATAACTAATCTCAGTAAGACCGATTACACAAACTTAGTGGGACCGACTTCGGTAATAAGATAACTAGAGAGTTGGCCAGGCAAACTCGGTGGGACCGATTTGCTCATCTCGGTGAGACCAAAGCGTTACGAAAGGGAAACAGGGAGTTTGCATTGCGAACTCGGTGGGACCGATCGCTCATCTCAGTTAGACCAAAACGTTACGAAGGGAAATAGAGAGTTTGCAATCCCATCTCGGTGAGACCGAGATCCCTATCGGTGAGACCGAAGTGACTAGGGTTTCTGGCAGTGGCTATGTCAAGTGAACTCGGTGACGCCGGATAGATCATATAGGTGGGGCCGAGTTTGACTTTTGGTTTGGTACATATGTGGATATGATAAAGTGGTTGAGGGTTTTTGGAGCATACCACAAAGTGTCGTGGAAACATGACGGCAGATGTCCTAGCGTGAGGACTTAGTCGTGGGGCCAATGCATCTATGTGTTAGCTTGAGAGGGGTTGATCGGGACGAGAGACGCGAGGCGGATCAACACACAAGACAAGGATTTAGATAGCTTCGGGCCTCGGGAAACATCATCTGGTAATAGCCCTACACATTGTTTGTGGCTAGTTCTCATTATGCTCATGAGGGAGACGCCGCATAACCGGCTCTCCTCTAATTGTGTCTAGCCTTAACGATTATTCTCCTGCTCTCCCTCTTGGGGTGCCCCGCCCTTCCTTATATAAGTTGAAGGGGCGGGTTACATGTAGAGTCAAACTCGGATGAGGACTTAACCTATTTTGACGTCTTACCATGGGCTTCTCACCATGGGCTTCTTAACGTCTTGGGCTTCTTAACGTCTTGGTCTTCTTAACGTAAGCCGTCTTAACTGTCTGGCTCAACTGTCTAGCCTAACTGTCTCCGCCGGCTTACAATGCTTAACTGTGTCCGCCGGCTTACAATGCTTAACTGTGTCTGCCGGCTTATAATCTGTCGGGTCACCAATGAAACACCAAGTCCCAGCCGGGTCATATCTCTGGCTGGGTCACACTGCGGGGTATATCCCCGACATTAGCCCCCAGTTTAATTTGGATTCATCCATGTTAAGCTAATCCTGTAAACCAAACATAAGAACAATTTTGATAGATTAGGCTCCGGGTTAAGAACTCTTGTAAGCCGGCACCTGATCATCCTTAACTCCTTGGTATTTCCTTCTTATAGAAAATTCGGGTCAATAGGCCAGCTTCATAATCAAAAACATTGGTCATGAAATACTCATCTGATTTTCAGCCAGCTTGAAGATGTAGAACTTGCCAATTTATCATTGCCAAAATATCTGGTTTGTAAATATTGATAACACTGGGTTATAATTATCTCTAACATCAAACTTGAAAATGTACCTCCATTATATTCATATCACTTTTAGCCCCCAAGTGTCGGGTCATTATGAAATAATGAGCAGGGAGTTTGTAAATATGATCGTGTAGGCTTGAGCAGCAATGTGTAGCCCCCAAGGGCCTGCTCAATAAGATAACACTGAGCTGGGACTTTTATATATAATTCATTGATAATAACATCATATGATGTAATCTCCACCATGGGGCTTGAACCCACGTCCATAAGGTTAAGAGCTTTGTACTCTACCAACTGAGTAGTGGATCTTTCAATATAATGGACTGAGGTTTGTGTACCTTGAATTTTTAACAGGAGCAATTGGTAGCCCCCAAGGGCCGGCTCATTACAATGGGATGAGTCGGGTCTTCAATAAGTTGATCAAAAAATGACTTTACATTAGCCCCCAAGTGCCATGGTGCATGCTGGTAGTGACATGGGACTTGCATATTTGATGTAATCTCAATTTGAATAATGTAGCCCCCAAGTGTCGGGTCGTAAGCCTGCAGCGACTTGGGACTATTCCCTCCATTGTAAAATAAATCATATCCATTGATAAATAATAGCCATTGCGATGAAGCGACTTTGAAGACCTGTGATATTGAATTGTACTGCCGGCTTATGATACCAATGTAGTAAGGGTGATAACCCAAAACTTAGAAGCCAATACTTCCAAGTATTTAATATTGTCATATGCTGGCGACTTATCGTCAAAAGCCAGGTGGGTTAATAGAAACAATGGGTATGCTTCAAATATGAGTTGTGAGATTGAAGGCTGCATGGCCGGAATCACTTTAAACCAAAAGGCAAGATAGTATCAATAAGAAATAGAAAAAATCTTCAAAAAATCAAGCCAAATGAGAAAAAATGAGGCTATGGTTCGAATATGACCAGGAAGCCGGACCATAAGGGTTAATAGCTATGATTCGAATACGATCAGGAAGCCCCCAAATGGTTTTTGGCATTTTGCCGATCAAAGGGGTACCAACAGCTATGATTCGAATACGATCAGGAAGCCCCTAGTGACCTTGAAGTGTTGGCATTGCGCCGATCAAGAGGGTACCGACAGCTATCTTCTCTTTGGTGAATACACCTATGTTTGAACAGGAAGCCCCCAAATGACCTTGAAGTTTTTGATGACTCTGATTCGAATACCATCAGTAAGCCGGACCAAAAGGGGTTAAGCTATGATTTGAATATGACCCAGCCCCCAAATGATCAAATTGTTTGAACGGCTATGATTCGAATACGATTAGGAAGCCGTGCCAAAGGGGTTAAGCTAGATTCAAATACGATCAGCCCCCAACGGTCATTAAAGCAGGGTACCTATGTTTGAGTTGTGCTTTGTAACAGACTCTCTTTGGTCCCTTTAATTTTTCCTGAGAACTCGAGATTTGCAAGAGATAAATTCTTCTTGAACTGGAATTTTAAAACTGGATATTGAGATCTTCAACACTTTGTGAGAGACAGATTTCTCTTGAACCGGATTTTAAACCGGCATTCTTCATTTTGAGCCGGAATTTTTTTGAAGGCCTTTAAACTGGCAACATTTACTGATCCATGTCCATAGCCCCCGAGTCTTAAGACTACTCAAGGAATTGCCTTGAGACTCTCCATGCTTGACTATGGTATGACTAGTGGATTGTTGAAATATGTTCAATCCCGGTGAGTTATAATTGACCCTGTCTATTGACCCATCCAGTGTAGGAAAAAACCATAACTTGATGGCCTCCTTTGTAATGGTGAATTTCTGCATAAGAAACTGCACAAACGAGAGTAATTGTTCTCAAAGAAAAAATGTATCAATAGAAACTTGACAGGATGGATTTCACCTAATATGTCAGGCCAGTAATTATCCACCACGGAGTTGATGACCACCACGATGAAGCTGAAATCAATCATGGCCGAGTCGGCCGCGAGAGCAGACAGATGAGCCGGACACGGTGTTGTAAGCCAATGCAGACGGGCGAGTCAATCGCAGGCGCGGTAATCCGCGTGAACGACGAGTCAATCGCGGGTGCGGTCCTGATACGTCTCCAACGTATATATAATTTATGAAGTATTCATGCTATTATATTACTTGTTTTGGATGTTTAATGGGCTTTACTATACACTTTTATATTATTTTTTGGGACTACCCTATTAACCGGAGGCCCAACCCAGATTGCTATTTTTGCTTATTTCAGTGTTTCGCAGAAAAGGAATATCAAACAAAGTCCAAATGGAATGAAACCTTTGGGAGAGTTATTTTTGGAACAGAAGCAATCCATGGGACTTGGAGTAGACGTCAGGGAAGCTTCGAGGAAGCCACGAGGCAGGGAGGTGCGCCCTACCCCCCTGGGCGCGCTCCCACCCTCGTGGGTCCCTCGTGGCCCCCCTGACCGACTTCTTTATATATATATATATATATATATATATATATATATATATATATATATATATATACCCCAAAAACCTCCGGGAGCATGATAGATCGGGAGTTCCGCCGCCGCAAGGCTCTGTAGCCACCAAAAACCAATTGGGACCCTGTTCCGGCACCCTGCCGGAGGGGGGATCCCTCACCGGTGGCCATCTTCATCATCCCGGCGCTCTCCATGACAAGGAGGGAGTAGTTCACCCTCGGGGTTGAGGGTATGTACCAGTAGCTATGTGTTTGATCTCTCTCTCTCTCTCTCTCTCTCGTGTTCTTGATTTGGCATGATCTTGATGTATCACAAGCTTTGCTATTAAAGTTGGATCTTATGATGTTTCTCCCCCTCTACTCTCTTGTAATGGATTGAGTTTTCCCTTTGAAGTTATCTTATCGGATTGAGTCTTTAAGGATTTGAGAACACTTGATGTATGTCTTGCATGTTCTTATCTATGGTGACAATGGGATATTCACGTGATCTACTTGATGTATGTTTTGGTGATCAACTTGCGGGTTCGGTGACCTTGTGAACTTATGCATAGGGGTTGACACACGTATTCATCTTGACTCTCTGGTAGAAACTTTGGGGCACTCTTTGAAGTTCTATGTGTTGGTTGAATAGATGAATCTAAGATTGTGTGATGCATATCATATAATGATACCCACGCATACTTGCGGTGACATTGGAGTATCTAGGTGACATTAGGGTTTTGGTTCATTCGTGTCTTAAGGTGTTATTCTAGTACAAACTCTATGATAGATCGAATGGAAAGAATAGCTTCGTGTTATTTTACTACGGACTCTTGAATAGATCGATCAGAAAGGATAACTTTGAGGTGGTTCCGTACCCTACCATAATCTCTTTGTTTGTTGTTCGCTATTAGTGACTTTGGAGTGACTCTTTGTTGCATGTTGAGGGATAGTTATATGGTCCAGTTATGTTATTATTGTTGATAGAGCACTAGTGAAAGTATGAACCTCAGGCCTTTTTTCCTACCATTGCAATACCATCTACGCTCACTTTTATCGCTTGCTACCTTGTTGTTTTTATATTTTTAGATTACAAAAACCTATATCTACCATCCATATTGCACTTGTATTACCATTGTATTGGGTGTGTTGGGGACACAAGAGACTCTTTGTTATTTGGTTGCAGGGTTGCTTGAGAGAGACCATCTTCATCCTACCCCTCCCATGGATTTATAAACCTTAGGTCATCCACTTGAGGGAAATTTGCTACTTTCCTACAAACCTCTGCACTTGGAGGCCCAACAAAGTCTACAAGAAGAAGGTTGCGTAGTAGACATCAAGCTCTTTTCTGGCGCCGTTGCCGGGGAGGTGAGTGCTTGAAGGTATATCTTTAGATCTTGCAATCGAATCTTTTTGTTTCTTGTTCTATCACTAGTTTAGTTTATAAAATAAAACAACAAAAAATGGAATTGAGTTTGCCTCATATGCTTCATCTTTTTAATATCTTTCATAAAAATGATGGTAAGGAAAATTGTGCTCAAGTGCTAGAAGAAGAAGTCTATAAAATGTTTGGCACTAAATCTTTGAGTGATGAGCATGATTGCGATGTTTTTAGTATGAATTCTTTGAATACCCATGATGCTAATGATATGCAAAGCCACAAGCTTGGGGATGCTATGTTTGATGAATATGATATTTTTTGTCCCCCAAGTTTTGATGAGCAAATTTACTATGATGAAAGCATGCCTCCTATCTATGATGATTATTGTGATGATACGTATGCCATAAAGAATAAACATAAGCATTAAACTTGTCATCATGATTTTAATTTTCCATTGGATTATGCTTCACATGATATTTATTTTGTTGAGTTTGCTCCCACTACTATTGATGAGAATAAATTTGCTTATGTGGAGAGTAGTAAAATTTCTATGCAAGTAGATCATGAAAAGAATGCTTTAGGTGCTAGTTATATGGTTGAATTCATTCATGATGCTACTGAAAATTATTATGAGAGAGGATCACATGCTTCTACATATTGCAATAGTATCAAGTTTCCTCTCTATGTGTTGAAAATATTAAAGATTTGCTTGTTTTACCTTCCTATGCTAGTTGATTATTGTTCCCATAAGTTGTTTGCTCACAAAATCCCTATGCATAGGAAGTGCGCTAGACTTAAATGTGCTAGTCATATTCTTCATGATGCTCTCTTTATGTTTCAATTCTTATCCTTTTACGTGAGCATCATTGAAATCATCATGCCTAGCTAGGGGCGTTAAACGATAGCGCTTGTTGGGAGGCAACCCAATTTTATTTTAGTCCTTTGCTTCTGCTCCTGTTTAGTAATAAATAATTCATCTAGCCTCTGGTTAGATGTGGTTTTATGTTTTATTTAGTGCTTGTGCCAAGTAGAACCTTTGGGAAGACTTGCGTGAAGTCTATGCGATCTTGCTGTAAATAACAGAAACTTTTGCGCTCACGATATTAGCTGCCACTGTTTACAGGAGAGTGATTTTAGGTTGATTCGTTTTGCAGATGATTAATAGACAAGTTCCTCAGGTCCACCAATTTATTTCAGAATTTTTGGAGTTACAGAAGTATTCGAATGATACAGATTACTACAGACTGTTCTGTTTTTGACAGATTCTGTTTTCTATGTGTTGTTTGCTTATTTTGATGAATCTATGAGTAGTATCGGAGGGTATGAACCATAGAGAAGTTGTAATAAAGTATATATTAAACCAATATGAATTTAGAATGAGTTCACAACAGTACCTAAGTGGTGATTTATTTTCTTATACTAACGGAGCTTACGAGTTTTCTGTTGAGTTTTGTGCTGTGCAGTTTCCAAGTTTTGGGTAAAGATTCGATGGACTATGGAATAAGGAGTGACAAGAGCCTAAGCTTGGGGATGACCAAGGCACCCCAAGGTAATATTCAAGGACAACCAAGAGCCTAAGCTTGGGGATGCCCCGGATGGCATCCCCTCTTTCGTCTTCGTTCATCGGTAACTTTACTTGGAGCTATATTTTTATTCACCACATGATATGTATTTTGCTTGGAGCTTCATTTTATTTTGTTAGTATTTGCTTTATGTTATTTAGAATAATGTTTTGCATCTATATTTTTAATAAAAATGTCAAGGATAGCCTTTACCATGCTGATTTTGCAAGTATACATGTTGCTGTTTCAAAACAGAAAGTTTACTGCTGTTGCAAAAATTCCCTAGAAAAGTCAGAGAATGATATAATATTGAAACTTTTTGCATATTGAGATCTTATAAATCTTCTACAGTGTATTATTTTTCTCATAATTTTTGGAGTTAGGGAAGTATGATGAATCTTGCATTCTTTACAGACTATACTGTTTTGGCAGATTGCTGTTATGTTTGGATTGTTTGCATATGTTCGCTTGTTTAATGATTCTATTTGAGGATATGAGTATTAAATATTTAGAGACATTTAGTATGCAATGTTGAATAATAATTTTTGTGATTTGTTACAGTAGAAACTGATAAGGTTTTTGCATTGGTTTATACTAACTTAACTCACGAGTTCTTGTTGAGTTTGGTGTGGATGAAGCTTTCGAGATTTAGGAAACCAAGATATGAAAGGAATTAAGGAGACACAAAAGCTCAAGCTTGGGGATTCCCAAGGCACCCCAAGATAATATTTCAAGAAGTCTCAAGCATCTAAGCTTGGGGATGCCCCGGTAGGCATCCCACCTTTCTTCTTCAACAATTATCAGTTAGTATCAGTTGAACCTAAGTTTTTGCTTCTTCACATGAGTTGTGATATCCTTGCAATGCCATTTTATTTTGTTTTGCTTGCTGTTTGAATAAAATACCAAGATCTGAAATTCATAAATGAGAGGGTGTCTTCACATAGCTACATAATTATTTAACTACTCATTGATCTTCACTTATATCTTTTTGGAGTAGTTTGTCATTTAGTCGTGTGCTTCACTTATATCCTATGAGTAAATGGCTGAATGATTTGAATATCATAAATCTGAAATTATATATGTTTCATATGCTTATCCCGTGGGGAGTAATTACTTCACATATAAGAAGTGGAGGTGGTAAATTTATTGAATGTTAACAAACATTGTATTGGTCACTTGAACAATTCATGAAAGAATATTGAAGGAAGAGAGATTTCACATATAAATATACTATCTTGGACATATTTTGTAATTGTGAGCACTCATTAAAATATGACATGCTAAAAGGTTGATGTTGGACAAGGAAGACAACGTAATGGGTTATGTTTTCCTATATCTGAAAAGTTATATTGTTTGGATCATCCAACATGTTGAGCTTGCCTTTCCCTCTCATGCTAGCCAAATTCTTTGCACCAAGTAGAAATACTACTTGTGCTTCCAAACATCCTTTAAACCAGTTTTGCCATGAGAGTCCACCATACCTACCTACGGATTGAGTAAGATCCTTCAAGTAAGTTGTCATCGGTGCATGCAATAAAAATTGCTCTCTAAATATGTATGATCTATTATTGCAAAGAAAATAAGCTTTATACGAACTTGTGGTAGGGAAGAAATAAAAGCGACGTAGTGCATAATAAAGGTCCTTATCACAAGCAGCAATATAAAGTGACGTTCTTTTGCATTAAAATTTTGTGCATCCAACCATAAAAGTGCATGACAACCTCTGCTTCCCTCTCCGAAGGGCCTATCTTTTACTATTATCTTCTACCCTTGTACAAGAGTCATGGGTGTATAGTACGTAATTCAATCGCAAATGTATTTTTATTAACCGTATGTGTACGTGGCCTTTCGTCCTTCTCTCGCACGTCTTGTCACCCTGCTGCTGCAGACGGCTTACAGCGCAAGCTTGCGCAGCGCGCGGGAGCTTTCTTTTGGCCAAACGGTGGCGCCAATGAATCATCGGTGAGCCCGTTCCCGCGCAACCTCGTAGGTTCCCGCGCAAGCTTCCCGCCCGACTGGGTGTAATCTCCCAAAATCCCAATGCTAATCGGCCTGCTATAAAAACCCTCACGGGCGGCGAGTCATGTGTCGCATTTTCCGCTCCCTACCTATAGCTTATTTCGTGTGCTTCTCCCACAATCGCCAATGGCACCAGTCCATCATGGTTGCTCAGCCACTCCGCCGTCATCAGACGACAGCTCCAACTGGGAGGCTACACCACGGCGGTGGCGCAGTCCCCGACGTAGAGTAGTGCGCGTGGCGTCCCTGTTGGGTTTGCGCGGAAAACCCACCACACGCTCCATGATACGTCTCCAATGTATCTATAATTTATGAAGTATTCATGCTATTATATTACCCGTTTTGGCTATTTAATGGGCTTTACTATACACTTTTATAATATTTTTTGGGACTAACCTATTAACCGGAGGCCCGGCCTAGATTGTTGTTTTTGCCTATTTCAGTGTTTCGCAGAAAAGGAATATCAAACGGAGTCCAAACGGAATGAAACCTTCGGGAGAGTTATTTTTGGAACGGAAGCAATCCAGGAGACTTGGAGTAGATGTCGGGGAAGCTTCGAGGAAGCCATGAGGCAGGGAGGTGCGTCCTACCCCCCTGGGCACGCCCCCCCTCGTGGGTCCCTTGTGGCCCCCCTGACCGACTTATTTAGCCTATATATATATATATATATATACCCCAAAAACCTCCGAGAGCATGATAGATCGGGAGTTCCACCGCCGCAATCCTCTGTAGCCACCAAAAACCAATCGGGACCCTATTCCGGCACCCTGCCGGAGGGGGGTTCCCTCACCGGTGGCCATCTTCATCATCCTGGCGCTCTCCATGACGAGGAGGGAGTAGTTCACCCTCGGGACTGAGGGTATGTACCAATAGCTATGTGTTTGATCTCTCTCTCTCTCTCTCATGTTCTTGATTGTGCACGATCTTGATGTATCATGAGCTTTGCTATTATAGTTGGATCTTATGATGTTTCTCCCCCTCTACTCTATTGTAATGGATTGAGTTTTCCCTTTGAAGTTATCTTATCGGATTGAGCCTTTAAGGATTTGAGAACACTTGATGTATGTCTTGCATGTGCTTATCTGTGGTGATAGTGGGATATTCACGTGATCTACTTGATGTATGTTTTGGTGATCAACTTGCGGGTTAAGTGACCTTGTGAACTTATGCATAGGGGTTGGCACATGTTTTCGTCTTGACTCTTCAGTAGAAATTTTGGGGCACTCTTTGAAGTTCTATGTGTTGGTTGAATAAATGAATCTGAGATTGTGTGATGCATATCGTATAATCATACCCACGGATACTTGCGGTGACATTGGAGTATCTAGGTGACATTAGGGTTTTGGTTGACTTGTGTCTTAAGGTGTTATTCTAGTACGAACTCTATGATAGATCGAACGGAAAGAATAGCTTCATGTTATTTTACTACGGACTCTTGAATAGATCGATCAGAAAGGATAACTTTGAGGTGGTTTCGTACCCTACCATAATCTCTTCGTTTGTTCTCCGCTATTAGTGACTTTGGATTGACTCTTTGTTGCATGTTGAGGGATAGTTATATGATCCAATTATGTTATTATTGTTGAGAGAACTTGCACTAGTGAAAGTATGAACCTTATGCCTTGTTTCCTACCATTGCAATACCGTCGACGCTCACTTTTATCGCTTGCTAGCTTGCTGTTTTTATATTTTCAGATTACAAAAACCTATATCTACCATCCATATTGCACTTGTATCACCATCTGTTCACCGAACTAGTGCACTTATACAATTTACCATTGTATTGGGTGTGTTGGGGACACAAGAGACTCTTTATTATTTGGTTGCGGGGTTGCTTGAGAAAGACCATCTTCATCCTACGCCTCCCACGGATTGATAAGCCTTAGGTCATCCACTTGAGGGAAATTTGCTACTGTCCTACAAACCTCTGCACTTGAAGGCCCAAAAACGTCTATAAGAAGAAGGTTGCGTATTAGACATCAGGTCCCGGCGAGTTGATGTAGATTAAGATGCACGGGCGGCGGTTTGCACACACCCGTTCAACAGCAAGTGGGCGTGGACGCCGGTGCATGATGACACTAACGCACACTCCATGGGCACAGTATGGCACCACCTTTATAATGAATCCTTGTCCTGCACATAAAAAATATACATACCAAAGTAGCTATTCTCTGATGGAAACAATATGTGTTAATAAGATAGAATCAGATGGATATCACCTGATTTGTTCGGACGACCCGTGATTAGTACCGCGCATTGCGCCGGACTTGCCCCGGTCATAGTACTTTTTTTCATAGCCTCTGAGGTCTCTCTTTACCCCACCCGGTCATCCTCTTCTTTCACAAGAGATGAGTCATGGCAGCAATGTTTGAAACCAGGGCTAGCTCAATCCAGCAACTTGTGGCAGCAAAAGACGCGTCGGCGGGTCAAACAAAATGGCCAGCAAAAATTTCCAGTCTGTCTTGATACAATGTTTAAACTGAAACTCTGATCACTTTAAAAGCTTGGAAACAACGACCCAAAACTGTCTGTCCAGCAGCTCACATTTCTGCTCACTCTAGTTACTGACAGAGAGCAGAAGCAAGCAGCGGGTCAAGGAGGGCCGTGGCGAGGCGGGTTACCGCTGCCTCAGCGTCGCGCGGTTGCAATTTTAGACAGATGAAAGGCCGGGTCAGCGCAGCGAAGACAGAAGCTAAGGCCGCAGCGACGGGTTAACCCGGCTGCAGACGAGGCGCACCAGCGATTTGCCGCGATGGCAGCACACGGTTGATGAGGCATCGGCTCTTCCGTCGCTATCTTGGTGGCAACCAGTGACTCAAGCGAGGGTCGCGGCTCAGACAACAACTACTATGACTCACGTTCCGGTCCTTTTGCAAATCGTGATCTTCAGATGAATCTTCAGCAGCAAATTTTGATCCCGTGGACTACTACATGAAGTAGTACTTTTCCTTCCATCATTGCATTAGGAAGTACTAGCAAGTACATATATGGATACCTTGAGACTTGAAGCGCGAGGCTAGCAAGGGCGTGAGATGGCAACGGCGGGCCACGGTGGCGGCGGATCGACGCGGGACGAAGGCGACCCCAAGCACGGACGACGAAGGTGGGTCAGGCGGCCAGCCAGTTTACATGAGTGATACGGCTTTGGGCCACGAGCCTGGGCGACTCGGAGCAGTGCCAGGCCGGGGCGACTCAGCGACAGCAACTCAATACTGTTCATGGTCCAACCGGCTTGTCGCGCAGTGGAAGCAAGGCAGTTTCAAGGTAAAGACGAGCTGCGGCGCCACCAGTGAGGGTAGGCCAAGAAGGCAGGGAACGTCGACGGCTCGCGGACAGCCACAATAAGGGCAGCAGGTCATGGCAGTTTGAAGCGGGCCCACGGCAGCTCAATCGGAGGCAGTAGTGGCTTGGTGAAGAGACCGGTCGATGAAGGTCGGAAGTGACTCTGGCGAGATGAGCTACGACCACGGCATGGCGACTTGTATTGGAGGCGCGGCTACTCAAATGGCCAGTGACAACGACTTGAAGAGAGGCCGCAAGGGCGGCTCATGGTTGGCTTGATTCTAATGGCGAGCTGGAGCCGTTGCCGTGAGGAGTGACAACGGGAGGCCGGAGATGCTCCGGCGAGGGCGGGTCGTGGCTGCTTGTGGACGGTGGCGGCGCAGGTTGAGGGCCAGCAATGAGGCGTCTTAAGAACTCGGCAATGGGAGACTTGGCGTGATGTCAGTGAGACCGCAGATGGAAGCAGTGACTCGAGGCTGGCCCCCACAGGGGCGGCTCTCATCACGGCACGGCTGTGGACGCGCACGACGGCCCCGTTCGGCGGCGAAGTGATGAATCTGTGGTAAACAAGGTTTCAGAGACAACAGCCAAAGCCGGCGACCCCGGAGCAAACCAAGCAGAGGCTATTTGTACGCAGTGGCGTCGAAACCCGACGAACAGCGGCTTGCTGACGGTGATGAGGCGGAGGTGAATTCATGCGCGGCGGGGCCGGCTCTCAGAAGAACACGTGGAGGTGTAGGCGGGCCACAGCGGTGACTCGCAGGAGAGGTAAGACCTACATCAACAGAGGAGTGGCGCCTGCGGACTCCTGGCAGCAGGGGATCGAGGTCGCAGTGGCTTGGCGCAGCCACGGCCAAAGAAAACCCTGGCGAGATGACTCAAAGCCAGAGCAAAGTGCAGCAATAGCGGCTCGTAGTAAAAAATGGGTGACTCAAAACCGGAGCGAGACACGGCAACGACAGCGGGCGGCTCAGGCAGGTCGAGCAGCGGAGGCAAACCACAAAGGTGAAGCAGAGCTAGCGCAGACCCAACGACGACTTGGCCGGGGCGTATGGTGTGGCGCAATGATGCAGAGCCGGTGCGGGCGTGCGAAGGCGCGGAGCGGGGGTGTCCGTAGGAAGGCGCTGGCAAAGCAATCAGGAAACAGAGTCGGGCCGGATTCCTCTTCTGGGTCGTCGTCATTGGTTAACCCACGTCCCGGTCGCTTGGTATTTTCCCTCTCTCCTCTTTTTTTGGTAGTCCACACGCTGTTTTGCCTTTTCACGCGGTAACTCTGCATGTACTGCTTCAAGGAGATTCTTTTGATGGATTTGACTTTGACCCGGAGTGCTATCCTCTGACTGTTTAGGCAACACATAATAGCAACAGTGAAAGTTGACTTTCTGCCAGTTGTAGTGGTCTTTGGACAATCCACGCCTGGGTCATGGTGCTCACCGGAATAGATCTTTTACTTGGCTTGCCCGGCTCAAGGGTAATAGATATCGATTTGTCTTCAAACTCGACGGATCGCCGGGTCACGTTCATCCGCAGCACAATGCATGACCATAATTTTCTCTTGGACTCAAATCTAGAAAATTGTGACCTTCTCAATCTTCGGGAGAGATCCCTCCAAGCACTCATCACCGTCGTGCGCATACCCCACGGCGGGTGCCAACTGTCGTGGAAACGTCACGGCAGATGTCCTAGCGTGAGGACTTAGTCGTGAGGCCAACGTATCTATGTGGTAGCTTGAGAGGGGTTGATAGGTACGAGAGACGCGAGGCGGATCAACACACAAGACAAGGATTTAGACAGCTTCGGGCCCCGGGAAACATCTTTCAGTAATAGCCCTACATGCTATTTGTGGCTAGGTCTCATTATGCTCATGAGGGAGACGCCGCATAACCGGCTCTCTTCTAGTTGTGTCTAGCCTTAACGATTATTCTCCTGCTCTCCCTCTTGGGGTGTCCCGCCCCTCCTTATATAAGTTGAAGGGGCGGCTTACATGTAGAGTCAAACTCGGATTAGGACTTAACCTATTTTGACGTCTTACCATGGGCTTCTCACCATGGGCTTCTTAATGTCTTGGGCTTCTTAACGTAAGCCATCTTTACTGTCTGGCTTAACTGTCTAGCTTAACTGTCTGGCCTAACTATCTCTGCGAGCTTACAATGCTTAACTGTGTTCGCCGGCTTACAATGCTTAACTGTGTCCGCCGGCTTATAATCTGCCGGGTCACCAATGAAACACCAAGTACCAACCGGGTCATATCTCCGGCCGGGTCAAACCGCAGGGTATATCCCCGACACAAAGCATTTTGAGAAAGCAAGCCATTAAGCAACACCTCATCCCCTTTTAATAGTATTGGCTTTTCCTATGGACTCAATGTGATCTTGGATCACTAAAAGTAAAATATAGAGTCTTGAGCTTTAGAGCTTGAGCCAATCCTTTGTCCTTAGCATTTTGAGGGGTCCACATTCCTAATCCATTCCATGCCAATCATTGAACTTTCCTGAAATATTTATCTTGAAGTAGCATTAGTTCAATGAGCTATATGTTGTTAATCATCACTATTAGGGATATAACTATTAGGTATGACCCGCCCAGGAGGGACCGGGTTATACCTATGGCGATTCATCATATGAAGCCCACGAAGACATTATAGATAGCAGTTTAGTCAAGGGCCCAAGGCCCCAAGGCAACTTAAGGCCCGTAAGGGTAAACCGCCATATATGTAAAGACTTGTATTGTAAGGCATGTACAGATAGTCACCGAGCCGGACAGGTTCTATGAGTCGGCCGGGACTTTGTGAGCCGCTGGGCGTCGACCTATGTATATATAGGGACAACCCAGTGGCGGTTCAGGACAAGAAACAACAGATCAAAAGCTAGGTCGAGCGGATTCCCTCACTGGTAATCGAGACATAAGCAATACCACCCCAAACTGGATTAGGCCTTTACCTTGAACGGAAGGGGCCGAACTAGTATAAACTCTCGTGTCCTTTGTCCCGTTTTAACCCCTTTAACACTACTAGGGAAAAGCCTAGCAGCAGCGCGGGTTCTAGGTATATCAGTAGCGTGGGACAGGGCGCTACTAATAAGGCGCTACAGCTAACCCGTAGCAGCAGTGCGTGCCCTCCCGCGCTACTGATATAAAAGTGTAGCAGCAGCATTCTTCTTGGGAGCTCGCTACTGCTAATAGCTATAGCGCTTTTCTGTTGTGCGCGCTACTGCTACTGACGCGTTGCTGCTAACTTTTCTCCACTCGCTACTGCTAATTTTAGTAGTTTTTGTTTTTTTTTCTGCATATTTGTTTTGTATTTGAACAGGCTTTATAGATGAATCTTTAGCACATACAAATGTCATCATGATACACATACAAATGTCAGCGAGACCACAAATGTAATCATAGCATATACATACAAATAGTCTCATCATAATCATCATCCAACACAAAGTGGTATCTTGTCATCATATCGAAAATAGCGATACATGCAAGTCTCAAATACTTGCAACTACAACATCATCCATCCAAACAAAGGTATACGTGAGAAGAGCTATCACTATGAGTGAGAGCGGAACTATGCAGTACATGAGGCGGCAGTTACGAGTCCTCTCTCGCGCTAGCGTGAACCTCAAGTAACTAGCTTCCCCTTCTTGTCTGCTTTTGAAGACTTTATGGCTGGCGCCCTTGAACCCATTTACTTGCGCCTGACACTCAGGCCCTCATTGTACACCCCCAGAACCTTCCCTTTGTACATGAGATAGCACAGCCATCTCTCCATCAAGAAGCTAGGTACCTGTTAGAGATGCATGTTCATCAAGAGGATGCAAAATCATATGCAACAAAATATACTAGAACAACACGAAAAAGAAAGGGTTAGCAACTAGATGCAACATACAGTACGCAAACTAATTAACTAGAGGTACACAGGTCATCATACCCAAACTAACAAAGTAGCGTTACGCAAGTTCGGCAGGGATCGTGGACATCACAAAGTTTCATCGCTACAGAAAATATACAAGTTCAACCGACACATATCATCATCATCGGCATCGTAAATCACTAGAAGTTCCATCCTTCCATATCATCCAGGATGGACCCTACCATCTTGAACGGTGTGAGGTCATGACGTTGCATGCCTACGCGAGTTCGGATGTCAACTCACGATATAGGGCCATGGTGGAACATCCCCTTCTCATCGACGACTTCTTTCATGATGATCGTCGCAATGTCCCTTTGGATGCGAAAGAAGTCATCTGTTCTGAGTATATAATCCGCTTGTCCATGAGATTCTACCCACTTGTGGATATGATCATCATTTCTGCCTGTTATGCGAAGCTTTTGGTGATTCGTGCTGAACTCAATCATGAGATGGAGGATGTAGAATCCATCTTTCTTGCTTGGTTTTGGGACTTGGATGCAACAGAAGTTAGTTTTATGCATGAAACCCATCTTCTTGTTCCTTTGTTTCCTGATCTGCATGTGGCCACCTCTAATGTTGAAGCCTTGGAGAGCATCATCTAGAATATTCATTATGTGGGTGTAGTCCTTCTTCTCGTAATCTCTGGAAGGGTCAAAATACACGGCATGGGAGACTCACAGGTAAATAATGATAAGGACGGCGCGCCCGTTGCTGTGGGGAAAATACACCTCAAATTATTCTCCATATGAGCAAGAAGGAATGATTGAAATGTATGAAAGGGTTGTACGGAACTGACTTACTTTGGATGATAAGGCACAAGGATAATTTCCTGGTCCTTATTCTGTACCATGAAGTTTTGGAGGTAGTCCCTAGCAGTTTCACGCTCAAAGTCGCCGAGACTCAAGAAAGACTCATGCATGTAGTACAGATCCGCCACACAGATTTGTGAGGCTTCTTCACTCTTCATGACGGAGCTCACATGTAGCGCAAAAAGGCGGACGATTGTAAAATTGAGCTACCTTGTCAGAAACATCTCAAAGATATGGTCAAAACGCAGTAAGAACACCTCCGCGGGCCGTGTGTCGGCATAGCACTTCCCCTCAGGCACACGAGCCACGTATGTTGGATATCCTGGATCCTTTGAGGCTAGTAGGCTTTTCTCAATGGACAGCACATGGTCGTGCAGTCTCCTGAGATCCCCTGATAGTGCCTCTAGCGGTTTCGGCGGTAGCATCGGCTCGCCCGTGAGATGGAACATGGCCACACCTTTCACGGGTACCCGCTCTTCAGAATCCATCGTTTGGCTGCTATGTGCTCTGGCTTGTTTGGAGGCAGTTATCTTCCCTGCTCTCTTCCTCTCCTTTTTCTTGGGCACACCTTCCAGACCCTTCCTTAACCCCTGCCCCAGGGTTCCCGGGCTAAGCATTGTACGACCCCCAACTAGCTGAGCCTGTGTTGAGGCGGCATCTTCAGGCGTGTCCTGTGAGGAATTCATGAAGAGAGACTTTTTGCAATCCTTCCAAGGACCTTCCTGCCCGGTCATATCATCCATATCCTAATTAGCATGCTGATAGCCCAATTCATCATATGGTTGACTCATCATATCTATGTCACAGTCATACGCATTTGTATTGAGGAAACCCATAGGGTCGACCTCCGTCTCATCATCAAATCTCTGTTCTACAAGACCGATTGCATCAGCCAGTACTATTGCACCCCCTTCATCACATCGTCCACCGCTCTCACCCAGCACTACAGGAGCTGGTAATTGCGTAGGCGGGGTGGTGGTCTCCGCACATGCTTGTTGATGTGTGGTTATTGGTGTGCTCTCGGCCAGATCCAGACGAATAAGATTCTTCGGCCATAGCAGCACCCAACCCTTGCAGCTTCCAATCTGCCGCGAGGTCTCATCGTCCTCTCCCACATTCTGTACTGTAGGAGGCAAAGCCTTGTGCCCCGATTTCACACTGGACAAGCTAACCCTGAAGTGCCCAGCGAGGATCAGCTGGTTGTGGAACATGGGTTGAAAGGGGTTCATTATCATCCCCTTTCCCACGTCCACCTTCTGGCCTTTGCTCAAGTAGAGTATGGTGCATGGGGTTTCTTCGCCCTGGAAACACATATGTATGTGGCATAAAACATCCGAAAGGCAACGAAAATGGAATATTCTATACATATATATGTTGGTGCAACATGTAATTACCGTGGCAGCGTCGAGCTCTGCCAAAGACGAAGGCCCACCTAGCACGCCAGAGACTGAGTTAGGGCTGCTATGAGCGGGAGCGACTACGAGAGGAGGCCCGGTTGCGTGAGCAAGTGATGGTGCGGTGTTGTTGTTGTTCATGGAGTTGCTCCTGACGAAACTGAGCATCGAGAAATCATGTACCGTCTTGTATGGATTTTCCTTCGTCCAGTTGATGATAGCTGGAACCAAGTTAGTAGCAAAATCATTTCTGCAGGCAGTTACAACTGCATTGACTGCCTGCTATAGCAACTCATTTTTCTCCTCGGCTGTTTTTTTCGCGTCCTCAGCTGCTTTTTTCTCAACCACAAACTTCACCTTCGCGTCGATGTCCGCCTAACTAAACTTCTTTTTCTGCTTGTTGGCCTCTAAGCCCTCATTGTAAAACATCTTCCATGTGGCGCCGTCTCCAGCGCCGTGCACACGACCATAATGCGGCCGCTGGCCCAAAGGGAGTCCCTTAAGTTCGTTCAAGGCCCGGTTGAGAGGGGTGTCCCGCTTCCGCCTCATCGGAGAAGTAGGGCTTTCGGCTTCAAGCTAGTGTTGCTTGTCCTGCAGAAGGAGCGTGAACCATTTAGGAATGTGTAGTCGACTAGATATGGAGCTAAATGTAAGGTGGTAAAAGAATAATTACCAGTAGTCTAATCAATTTCCTCATGATCTGGTCCGTGTAAAAAACCTTTTTTTCCTTGTCCCACTTGTAGCGGGCCCTGATGAAGTCACGCTCCAAGGCGTTGGTGAACTTCGTGAAGGGGTCTGGGATACCCGCGGCTTCACGTTCCGTGTCCTCCTTATCCCATATGGGCCTTTTACCGAGGTAGCCACGGCTTCCGAGGCAATGCTTCCCCGTGTTCTTTGCTGAAGGCTCTTGAATTTCGCAGCCTTAGCCTTGGCTGCCTCGGTAGCGCAAGTGTCCTTGAACTTTTCGAACTCCTCTTCCGTAAGTGTCGGATTTTCCTCGAGAATCTTGGACAGGGGTTCCTCAGCATCAATAGCTCGTTTCACCCTCCCTTTCTAGGAGGCCAAATCATTGCTGAACATGCCCATGGCGTGATTGTTAATCTTTTTCATCTTCAGGTCATCCCACGGTTGTTCTATGTTATCATCCCGGTCGGGGAACTTGAATCTCTTGTGCAACTTCGTTAGGAGCAACTGCGTCAAATGTTCTTTACTCCTTAAGTCATCGTCGTTGATGCTCGCGCATTCTCGTAGGATGCATCCTACTTGGTTCCCATAGCACTTGCGAGGTTCTTCCGGCTCTAATGGCTCAAACTTGCCAGGTGGCATCTTTGTGATCACTAGTCGTCCAATCCCTAGTTTGTTAGGTTCTCGTATGCTCTGCTTCTTATGCTTCTTCTTTTCAGTAGCGCCATTGGTACCGGCGCCATCGGTGCCGGTACCTTCCCCGCCGGTCTCGGCGCCGCCATCGGTGCCCGCACCGTTGGTGTTGATGTCGGCGTTAGTACCATCATCGAGGCCGACCTGCAAACCTTGCTTAGCAGTCAAATAGTCGAGGTACTCTTGTTCACCCTCATAATCCATCTCGTCTGCATCTTGGTCAGAAGGCTCAGTTTCTTCGTTGTTCGACATGTTTCCTATGATTAAGTCTCCTCGTTTATTTCTAAAAGTATGAAAAAATGAGAAATGACATAAAAAAGAAATCTATGTGCCAAAATTCACGTAAAATTTCGGCATGACCTTTGCTAAAAAATGGACATATCGAACGCCTGAAATACACCGGAACAGAAATGAATCAACATTCCGGCGTAACATAGGCCACTCGATCATTTACCAAAATTGAACCAAAATATCACATGTCCAAATGACATGTCCAAATTCCAAACATGACATGTCCAAAACATGACATGTCCAAAACATGACATATCCACATATCACATGTCCAGTTCAAATTTGCATATAAATTCAGCCTACCTAAATTTGCTTTAACAAGGGATGTTGATTTGGACAATTGCTTAAATGCTAAATTCATAACTAAATAGATAACCTAATTAACCTACTGCTCTAACTAAAACCTAAGTAAATTAACCGAAGAACCCTAGCTAGTAGAGAGAGGGGGGTTTACAGAGGGTGCAGGGGCGAGGAGGCAGGCCCGACGACGGCCGAGGTTGGGAGGGGAGGAAGCAGAGGAGGGAGGCGTGGCGTGTCGGGGTCGGGGGCGAGCGCCAGGACGGGGGCGAGCGCCGGGTCGGGGGGGAGCGCCAGGGTCGGGGGCGAGCACCGGGGCACGGCGGTGCGACGGGGGAAGAGATAGTGGGGATTTGGGGGGGAAAGAGGCGGGATGAAGCAGAGAGAGTGAGGATTTTGGGTTAAGTGGACTTAGTAGTAGCGCATTTAGACCAAACGCGCTACTACTGTTACAGGCAGCTATAGCGGTTTTATAGGGAAACCGCTACTGCTACTTTGACTAGCTGTAGCCCTTTTTCAGTAAACCGCTACTACTATAACCAGTTTTCCTTTTTCTTTTCCTTTATTTTCTCTCACTTTTCCTTTTTTTCCGAGATCAATGAACGGAGGGAAGGCGATATATATTTCATCATT
The DNA here is from genome assembly GCF_018294505.1 of Triticum aestivum. Classification (NCBI taxonomy): domain Eukaryota; kingdom Viridiplantae; phylum Streptophyta; class Magnoliopsida; order Poales; family Poaceae; genus Triticum; species Triticum aestivum. The sequence continues at coordinate 89,325,208 of NC_057804.1, forward strand.
TGACGGTTAAATATGTATACAAAATAGGAACATATATATATATACATACATACATACATATATATATATATATATTACATCATTTGACCGATAACATATGGTTCCTCAGTGTTTACGTTTTCGTTTTTGAGTCAGCTTCTTTCCCTTCTTGTTTGTTTAAGAATAATTGAGCCCCTCATTGTGACTTTGCCTTTTCCATGGAGTACGATTTTTCTTAGGTAATGTAGTATTGATTCTTCTTTTGACGTATACTTCATCATCATCGTCATCTTCCCTCATTGGGTTGCCATACTGATTGTAGTTTCCTTGTTGGCGACTCCATCCATTCCAATGATGTTCCTTTTGCCTATCCTCACGGCAACACGGCTGGGATTGCGCGGGTCGGTTATGAAGAAACATTGTGTCACGTGCTTAGCGTGTACCCATGGCCCATTTTTTGCAATAGCATTCACGGTAGCGCTCTTGGTGTCGGGTATAGTCATGGTAGTGAACATCCAGCTTTCTCTTTCGACATTCTTAGCCCATATGACACAGAACATGATCGTGTTGTGCAGTCCAGAGTAGTCAAGCTCCCAGATCTCCTTGACCCTTCCATAAAATCATTCAGTTGCGCCGTTGTCGCTGCCGGTCATGCATTCCATCGCCACCCCTGAGTTCTGATCATCACTATCCATAGCTTAGGCCTCCGTGTAGAACATGTATCTGTTGATATCATATGCCTGATAGGTTACGAGGTTGGGAGAGGGGCCATGTGCTAAGGCGTATATGAGCAATCCGTTCTTAGAGCCCTCCTCCAGGGGATTAGCAATAATATGCTCTTTGAACCAATGCAGGAAAGTGGAGTTGTGCTCTCTAGTAACTTTGGCGTCCGTCCTGCATACCCCCTGATCACGATACTTCTTTGTGATAATTTCTTTGTGCAGTGCCGAAAGGATCTACCTCATCTAGGTGTTGTAGCACTACCAAGTTTGCTCTGTCAAAGTCATTGCGTCAATCTGAGTATGCCACGTGCAGTTCCCTGCGACAGTTGCAGTGACCTTCTCCTTCGAGCCTCCATCGTGCTTGTTAACGGGCAAACCAACACTAACACCAGGCGGCTACTCTGCGCCATATAGAAAATTCTCGCAGAAAGAGATGCACTCTTGTGTCACATAGCCCTGGACGATGCTTCCATCCGGACGGGACATGTTACAAATGAATCCTTTGATGATCCCATTCATCCTCTCAAACGACATCATGTTGTACAGGAATGATGGCCCCAGGTCTATTATGTCATCCACAATATGGACACACAGATGCACCATCATGTCAAAGAACGCGGGTAGGAAGTACATCTCAAGCTCATTTAGTATCACAACGATCTCTTCCTGTAGCCTTTGGAGCTGCTTCACATTGATCGCCTTTCGAGAGATGACGTCGAATAAGTTGCAGAGACCAATAAGCGTGTCACGGACGTGCTTGTCCATTATCCCTCTAAGGGCAACAGGTAGTATCCGCGTCATCATCACATGACAGTCATGGGACTTCATCTCGCTGAACCTTTTCTTGTCCATGTCTAGATATCTGCTTATCTTGCCACAGTAACCGGAACTAACTTTGACTCTGGTAAGGCACTTAAAGAATTGATCGATCTCGGCCTGACTTAAGGTGAAGCAAGGGGGGAAATAATCCTCTTTCTTTATTTTCTTGCCCTTCTTCTCCTGTGCCTTTGTCTCTGTCTCTGTCTTCTTTGACATTTTACGAGGCGACATGTGTAGATCTTCCCTGATTTTCAAATCTTGCAAGTATTTTCTTGCCTTCGGCCCATCCTTGGTCTTATCCGGCATGTTCATCAGTGTTGCGAGCAAGCTCTCAAGGACATTCTTACAGATATGCATTTGATCAAGGCAATGAGGTGTATCAAGTTTGTGCCAGTACTACAAGTCCCAGAACACAGACCTCGTCTTCCATACCTTCAGCAGCGGCTCCGGCGCCTTTCTCATCATCTTTCCCGGCGCGGGGCACTCCTTCCAGTTTTTCAACACCTCATCGATTTCGGCACCACTCCGCTTACGTGGAGGTCCTCGATGCTCAGCGTGACCATTGAATAGATCTCCACGGTTTCTCCACGGGTCATCCTATTCAAGCCATCTTCGATGCCCCATGTAAACGATTTTCCCAGACCCGCCATCTTTCCTTGACGTTTGCTGTTGAGATGTCGTATCATCCATGCACAGCGTGCATCCGCAATATCCATGGCACACCTAGCCTGCGACATATCTGTAACCGAGATAGTCGTGCACCGTCGTGATTAGCGCGGCTCTCATGTAGAAATACTCACCTTTGCTGGCGTCCCATGTCTTGGCTGGTGATTTCCATAATGTGTCTAACTCCTCTTGAAGTAGCCCCAGATACAAATTAATATTATTTCCTGGTTGTTTTAGCCCTTGAATAAGCATGCTCATGTGAATGTACTTTGACTTCATGCGCAACCAGGGGGAGGTTGTACATCCATACAAACACGGGCTATGTGCTATGGTTGGTGTTCTGGTTGCCAAACGGATTCATGCCATCAGTACACGCGCCGAGCACGATGTTCCTTGCATCACATTCAAAATACCGATAGAAGCTGTTCAACGCTCTCCACTGGCTTCCATCGTTGACATGTCTCACCTTCAGATCATCTCCATCGTCGGGCTTCTTCTTCTCCGCATGCCAGCGCATTAGCTTTGCTTCCTTGGGATCTACAAAATACCGCTGGAGACGGGGAGTGATCGGTAAGTACCATACAACTTTCTGGGGACATTTCTTCCCGTCCTTCTTGTATCGAGAAGCATTGCACACCGGACAGCTTGTTTTTTCCGCGTGCTCCTTCCGATAAATTATGCAATCGTTGATGCATGCATGGTATCTAACGTGTGGCAGATCAAGAGGGCACACGATCTTCTTGGCCTCATCAATACTAGTAGGACGTAGATTCCCCGCGGGAAGAACATCCTTTAGGTACTTGAGATGCTCATCGACGCTACTGTCGGTCCATTTGTTTTTAGCCTTCATCTTCAGGAGTTGGAGCGTGAAACTCAAGCGGGTCACCTCAGGATTTCAACCATCATACAATGGAGTGTTTGAGTCTACCACCAGTTGCTCCAGCTTAGCCTCCTCTCTAGAAGCAGCTCTCTCAGTACTCGTCTCCTTGCGAAGCAATGCTTGAACATGAGGGTCCCACACGATTGAACTTAGTACCGTTGAACTATGCTGCGTGGAGTCCACGTCCTTCTCTCCGCCACCATGTCCGGCCCCTTCTCCTCCGCCATGTCCGGCCCCTTCTCCGCCACCATGTCTGGCCTCTTCCCTGCCACCATTATCGATCATCTCTTCGTCTTGCCCCGTGTCATCATTGTCTGCCCCATCGGCAACATCGTCATCCTCATCTTCAATTATCCACTGAGTATAGCCATCCATGAAACCAGTCATGAGCAGGTGCACTTCGACACGACCATCGTCATGGGGGTCGAGCCAAACTATTCCTTTGCATTTTCGACAGGGACATAAAACCTCTGTCCGGTTATTTTCTTTCATGTCCTGCACCGCCGACCGCAACCACCTGTCCACCATCGTTCCAGTGTCCATCGTGAACGTCTGCACGGTAATAATAAACAAATTGATTATAAAAATGCGTGCATGCATCAAAGTCATACAAAAATTCGGCATGACCTTCCCTAAAATAGGACATATATAGATCTAGAGTTTGCCCGGAATTCGCCGAAACGAAAATAAATCGGCATTTCGGCAAAACATAGGCAACTCAAAAGCACAATTTGGCGTCAACTCATGCCACACACACAATTTCCATCATATCTCCCAATTATCATATCACACACATAAACATATTTCCATTTTGCAAAAGCATGAAATTTTAATAACCTCTATCTCGAGATCAAGCACACGGTGGAGATGATGATGTAGAAAGATCAAAAGTGCACAAAGCTCTTCTTGACAAAGATAGATCTAGTTAAGGGGCAAATAGGTCACTTAACTAAATGCTACATCTACCTAGCTAGCTAATTTGGGAGGAGACAACTTCAACTAGTGGAGAGGGAAGGAAAAAGAGAAAGGAGATGCATTAATGGAGGTGGTGTAGTTAGCTAGGAGTAATGAAGAGAGAGAAAGGTAGGTAGAAGAGGGAGAGTAATGGGGGAGAAGTATTGAGGAAGAAGAAGAGTGAGAGAGGGAGGGTGTGGGAGGTAGGGGTAAGGGAAGAGAGGAGATGGGGGAGGGGAGGACGGGTGGGGAAAGGTGGTGGGTTGGTGCGGCTTAACAGTAGAGCGGGACGCAAAACGCGCTACTGATAAGAAAGTAGCAGCAGCATGCTTTCCACACATGCGCTACTGCTAATCGGGACCAACAGTGTGCCCAATTTGAAAATTAGCAGCAGTGACCTCAGAAAAAGCGTGCTACTACTACAGCTTTAGCAGTAGCGCGTGTCGTGACAACGCGCTGCTGCTAAATGTAGGTGGGTGGGCACTATCGGTCGATATTTGTAGCAGCGCGGGTTGTTCCGAGCGTGCTATTGCTAACGCCATGTCAGTAGCGAGTTTTGCGTGCACGCGCTACTGCTAATTAGCAGTAGTGCTTGTTTTTGAACCGCGCTGCTGCTAAGATTCTGTGTACAAGGTTTTCCCTAGTAGTGTAAGCTTCTTAGTTGCGATGGCTCCATGACTAAGTCCTTTTGCTAGGACATCTGTCGTGACCTTTCCACGACAGTTGGCGCCCACTATGGGGCCAGCGCATGGTGGATTTAAGTTCTTAAAGGGCAACTTCGAAGGTCTCAAGGGATACGCTGTGGGCAGGATGACCAAAAGTCATCGCGGCAAACTCTACATCGACGATGCAGGATGGGGCCCCGACACCGGCTCAATTGAGTACGGGTACCGGGTCCCCTTTAGTGGAATCCACGTTTTCATTGGCAAGATCGGCGAGTCGGGCCCTGAGCCGGACATCTGCACCGACATCATCGAGACGGCTCAGCCTGCGAGACCTGCCTGGCTTTAGCCCACCGCGAAACGTGCCTTCGTGGGATGCATCCATGGACCGGAATTTTCTGAAGGATCTATGTCTGGCGGTGAGTCATCCACGGGGGAGACTACTTTGTTGTATTAGTTGCAAGATGGTGGACTCGGGGGCTATTCCGATGGCTATAATATTCCAGACCCCTATGAGCCGCCGAATAGAGTAGGGATCTTCATGGCTGGTACCCAGCCTGGGCAAAATTCTTCAACCGTGGCGGTGATGACTTCCGGGTCAGCAGTGGTGATGGCAGCCGGGGCAGGAGGCCCTGCGCGCCCATCGACTCAGGTTCTGATGGCTTTAATGGATAAATTGACGGCTCTGCTAACAGTCGTGGTCAACACGGCGAATCAAGCTCAGCATTATGCGGAGGTGGCACAGTTACGTGATGAGGTAGCACTAGCCACGGAAGGCCTGGCGGCAGAGGACGTCAGGATGGCTGTAGAACGGGCTGCTTTGGATGCTCAGGCTCAACGGATTCAATCGGAGGCTTTCCAGCTCATGATGGATCAAACGCTTCAAACAAGATCATGAGGAGGAGGCACCAGTCCCGTCTACCTCCGGTTTACGAGGCTAGAAACCTTTTCCGCATGCCTGGTGCAGGGCCCAGTAACCCGCCAGAGGTAAATTGGGCTGCGGCACCTGAGGTTGGAATGCCAGTTCAACCACGCATGACGGAACCCCCTCGTTTGAATACCGCTCCGCCTCAGCATGTACCAACGCCGCTGGGTCTTTATTCTAATCCATTGGAGAACATGATTGATGCGGTGGCACGGTTGGCAGCTCTCCCGGTGGATGGTGACTCTCCAACGGCGGTTGAAACATGAAGGGTTAGAGAACTTCTCCAGACAGCCTTAGCGCAGCAGGAGGCATATTCTTACAATTGATATAGGATTCACTCGACCCCTTGCCCAAGCCGAAGCCGGGGTTATAGCAGGCACATGGACTCACCAGCCATTTCAAGCAACACCCAGCGCCATGACCAGTCGCGCGGGCATGACCCTACGCATGATGGAGCGCTTAACTTGGTTGATCAGGACAGAGTGCGTCAAGAAGCCGAGCGGGCGGCTCAGCGGGCAGCGCACCAGCCCCTTCCGGTTTATCCAATGACTTCGATTGAGGCAGGCGTGACCTCTAGGTCTACAGGTGTACCCTGTTTGGTGCCGGCTCTGCGTAATGAGCGTTTTCCCAAGGATTTCAAAGGACCTCAAGAGGTGCCTAATTACACAGCCGGCTTACCCCCGAGGCGTGGATTGAAATTCATGAGATGGCCATGGAGCTACTGGAGATCAGTGACGCTGCGTGTGCCAAATACTTCACCATGATGATGGACGGAACGACCTGTACTTGGTTAAAAAGGGTGCCGGTTAATTCCTTCGGGTCATGGGTTGATTTAAAAGTTCGGTTCATTCAGAACTTTAAGGACACATGCAAGCAGCCCATGTCGATTGTGGACTTGGCTACTTGCAAACAAGAGGAAGGTGAATCAACGATCCATTGGGTGCGCGGGGTCAAAGCTATCATACATTCATCTGATAACATGAACGCCGGCTCTACGGTCTTAATGTTGGAGAAAAATTGCTGTTTTTTGCCTCTTAAACAGAAGCTGGGGAGGCTCAAGCGCGATTGTAATGATATGGGCCAGCTAATGGCGGCTCTAATCAAACATGTCGATTCTGATAGTACCAAGGACCCCGAGTCTGAGGACGAGAAGACAGGGAAGGGAAAAAAGAACGGCAACGCCATGGGTCAGCAGCCTAACCTAGCAAATCAGGGGGGCAACGGTAAACACAAGGCGAATGGTAGCTCGGAGTTTGTGGCTAACACCAATGCACGGGGAAATAATCAACGTCATAAGAGGAGGCCGCCTCCTTGGGCCAGCGGATCAGGTCCTACTCTTGAACAGTTGCTAAACGAGCCCTGTCCAAAGCATGGCTCGTGGGAGAACCTAGCTACTCACCTTTGGAAAGATTGTACAATTATGAGGGATTTTAAAAATTCTAACTCATTTGACGACAATCATGGGCTGGGCGGCGGCTGAGGCGGCGGCGGTTTCCATGGCCCGGGTTATGGAGGTGGCGGTTCTAATTCCAACTTCGAGGGCCCCCAAGGTAATCAGGGCGGTTTTAATCAAGGTAATCAGGGTGGTTAAAATTAGCAATCCGGCCAGGGAGGTCAGCAGCAGCAGCAATCCAGCGATCAGAGTAATCTGAAGCAGCTGAATAGTGGGCAGTATCATGTTTTCACCACAAGTTTGTGCAAGAGGGATTGGAAGCTCCAAAAGCGGGCCGTGAACGCCGTTAAGCCAGCAGTTCCTCATTACTTGCGATGGTCTGAGCAGCCCATTACGTGGAGTAGGGCTGATCACCCTCCCCGGGTTGACAATCCGGGTCACTTAGCTTTGGTGGTGACGCCTCAAGTTGGTGGATACAAATTCACTAATGTACTCATGGATGGATGTGGTAGCATCAACATTCTTTATTACGAGACCTTCCGTCGTATGGGGTTAACTCATAAAAATCTTAAGACATCCAACACTGTTTTCCATGGAGTGGTGCCTGGTAAGTCAGCGTACCCGGTGGGCAAGATTGAGATGGAGGTGGCCTTTGGAGATGATCATGATTCCAGGGATGAGAAGTTAACCTTTGAAGTGGTCAAAATCAGGACCTTGTACCACGCTCTGTTTCGACTGCCGGCTTACGCCAAGTTCATGGCACAGCCGTGTTATGTTTATCTATAGCTCAAGATGCCGGGTTATAAAGGGACCATCACAGTGCATGGGAGTCGGAAGATAGCCCTGGAATGTGAAGAAGGTGATGCTACCTATGCTGAGTCTGTCTGTGCAACAGAGGAATTGAAGTTTTACAAGGACAATGTTGACCCGGCGGACATGACATCTTTGAAAAAGCCAACCACAGAACATGATCCGGTGTTGAAGTTTAAATCGGTTGATGACACCAAGCTGGTTGATTTCGTTCCTGCCGACTCATCCAAGCAGTTCAGTATCAGTGCTAACTTGGATCCAAAATAGGAAAGCGCGCTCATCGAGTTCATCCGTGAGAACCAGGACATCTTTGCATGGGCACCTTCCTACATGTCGGGTGTACCGAGGGAACTCGCTAACCACACTCTCAATATTGATCCAAAATTTAAGTCGATTAAGCAATTACTTCATCACTTCAATGAGGAGAGGCGTAAGGCCATTGGTGAAGAGGTGGCCCGGCTCTTGGTAGCAGGGTTTATGGTTAAAGTTTTTCATCCAGAGTGGTTGGCTAACCCGGTGCTAGTGCTTAAGGAGAATGGCACTTGGCGCATGTGTGTCGATTACACGGACTTAAACAAGGCTTGTTCGGCTGATCCTTTTGCTCTCCCTCGTATTGATCAAATCATTTATGCTATGACGGGTTGTGAGCATTTGAGTTTTTTGGATGCTTATTCTGGTTATCATCCGATCAAGATGGCATTTAAGCACCAGGAGAAGACAACTTTCATTACTCCCTTTGGAGCCTTCTGCTATGTATCTATGCCTTTTGGGCTCAAGAGTGCCTAGGCGACTTATCAGCGATGTGTGCAGAATTGTCTTCACAATCAGATTGGGCGCAATGTTCATGCTTATGTGGACGATATTGTGGTGAAGTCCAGAGAGAAGGAAACTTTGATGGATGATTTGAGGGAAACCTTTGATAATCTCCGGGTCTACAAGATGATGCTTAACCCGACCAAGTGTGTTTTTGGCATGCCAGCGGGCAAGCTTTTGGGTTTTCTGGTTTCTAACAGAGGCTTTGAGGCTAACCCGGAGAAGATCAAGGCGATCACCTCCCTGGCAAAGCTGGCATATATCAACGATGTTCAATGTCTGGCGGGTCATATTGCTGCCTTAAGCTGGTTCATAAGCCGGTTGGGCAAGAAAGCCATGCCGATGTATCAGATGATGAAGAAAACAGATGACTTCGTCCAGAGTGATGCTGCTAACAACGCGTTTGAAGACTTGAAGAGGCATCTCGCTGAGCCGCCGGTCCTTGCTGCTCCCATTGATAAGGAGCCATTATTGTTATATGTGGTTGCTAACTCCCATGCCATCAGTGTGGCCATTGTGGAGGAACGGAAGGAGGCCGGCAAGGAGTATCCAGTTCAACGGCCGGTTTACTATATCAGTGAAGTGCTCATTGAGTCCAAGCAAAGATATCCACATTGGCAGAAGCTTGTTTATGGGGTGTTCATGGCCAGCCAGAAGCTTAAGCAATATTTTCTAGGTCATCCCATCATTGTGGTCAGTTCTGCTCCTTTGGGGGATATTATTCAAAACAGAGAGGCCACATGACGAGTCGCCAAGTGGGCCATTGAACTTGGGCCTCATGGTTTAAAATATATGCCTCACACAGCCATCAAGTCTCAAGCGTTGGTGGATTTTATCAACGACTGGACAGAACTGCAGATGCCTGAAGAGAAGCCAGATAACACATATTGGACTATTCACTTTGATGGGTCCAGGCAATTGGAGGGCTCGGGGGCTGGAGTTGTCTTAGCTTCCCCTCGAGGTGACAAGTTTTGTTATGTTCTAAGGTTGATGTTCCCCTGTACTAACAATGCAGCTGAGTATGAAGCCTTGCTCCATGGTCTTCGGATGGTTAAAGAGATGAATTTAAGCCGGGTGAGATGTTTCGCCGACTCAGATTTGGTGGCTCAACAAGTCTCATGCAAGTGGGATTCTAAGGACCCGCTCATGGCGGCTTATCGCCGTGAAGTTGATGCTACTGCTGGTCATTTCAAGGGTTATCAAGTGAAACACATCTATCGCAGGAAAAATGAGGCGGTTCATGCCTTAAGTCGGTTGGGGTCTCAGCGTAAGCCGGTGCCACCTAACACTTTCTTGGATATTCTGCATAAGCCTTCTATCAAGTTGCCTAGAGAGGAAGATCTGGCTGTTCCTGACCCGAAGGCACAATTGGTGGCGGCTCTTCATACTATCCTAGATTGGACAGTACCCTATTTGGCTTATATGACTCGGGGCGAGTTACCTGAGGATGAAACCTTGGCCAGGCAGATAACTCGGCGGTCTAAGTCAATGACAATTGCCAATGGCGAGTTACACCACCGTAGTGTTACAGGAGCGTTTCAGCGTTGCGTCTCTCCTGAGGAAGGTCGTGAGATTCTTCGTGAGATCCATGAGGGTGACTGTGGCCATCATGCCGGTTCAAAATCCCTTGTGGCCAAGGCCTTTCGTCATGGGTTTTATTGGCTGACGGCTCATGTTGATGCGGAGGATTTGGTCAGTAAATGTGACGGTTGTCAGAGATTCTCACGGCGAGCTCATGTGTCGACTCAAGAAATGAGGATGATTCCAATCACTTGGCCGTTTGCAGTCTGAGGGCTCGATATGGTTGGGCCTTTCAAAAGGTCCAAGGATAAAAAAGCCCACCTTTTGGTGGCGGTTGACAAATTCACAAAGTGGGTCGTGGCAGAGCCGATCAGTAAGTGTGATGCGGCAACGGTGGTTCAATTCATCAAAAAGGTGACTTTTCGCTTTGGCTTTCCACACAGCATTAAAACTGATAATGGCACTAATCTGTCCAAAGGAGCTATGGAAGAATTTTGTCAACGTGAGCATATCCAACTGGACGTCACATCAGTAGCTCACCCCCAAACCAATGGTCAAGCTGAACGGGCCAATCAAGAAATTTTGAGAGGCATCAAGCCCCAGCTTATGGTTCCGTTGCGACGGACACCAGGTTGTTGGGTAGAGGAGTTACCTTTAGTGTTATGGAGTATTAATACTACCCCCAACAGGTCTACGGGTTACATGCCTTTCTTCATGGTTTATGGAGCAGAGGTGGTTCTTCCTAGTGACATCCGTCATGACTCGCCCCGCGTGGCGGCTTACATTGAAGCTGATAATGAACAAGCACGTGAGGATGCACTGGACCTGTTGGATGAGAAGCGCGACCTTGCGACAGCCTGCTCGGTGATTTACCAACAAGATCTGCGTCGTTACCACAGCCTCCGGGTTAAGTCCAGAACTTTTCAAGAAGGTGATTTGGTGCTCCGGCTCGTCTAGGATCAAACTAATGCGCACAAGTTATCCCCGCCTTGGGAAGGACCCTTTGTGGTCAGCAAGAACTTGAACAATGGGTCATACTACCTTATCGATATTCGAGAGCACAAAGACTCACGTAAGTTGGAGGAGGAGACCCATCAGCCATGCAATATTGCTCATCTTCGGCCTTACTTCACTTGAGCCGCTGGCTCTTATGATGTACATATTTTTATGATGTATATATTATTATGAATATAATAAAGCGTGACCTCTTTCATTTTCATCTTCACTAATGATTCCTCTTCATCATAATTCAATGACCATTGGGGGCTGATCGTATTCGAATCTAGCTTAACCCCTTTGGCACGGCTTCCTGGTCGTATTCGAATCATAGTTGTTCAGACAAAATGATCATTTGGGGGCTGGATCGTATTCGAATCATAGCTTAACCTGTTTTGGTATGGCTTACTAATCGTATTCGAATCAGAGTCATCAAAAACTTCAAGGTCATTTGGGGGCTTCCTGTTCAAACATAGGTGTATTCACCAAAGAGAACATAGATGTCGGTACCCTCTTGATCGGCACAATGCCAACACTTCAAGGTCATCTGGGGGCTTCCTGTTCAAACATAGGTGTATTCACCAAAGAGAACATAGCTATTGGTACCCTCTTAATCGGTGCAATGCCACCATTTCAAGGTCACTGGGGGTGTCGGTGTCAAAACCGGCGGATCTCGGGTAGGGGGTCCCGAACTATGCGTCTAGGCGGATGGTAACATGAGACAAGGGACACGATGTTTTTACCCAGGTTCGGGCCCTCTCGATGGAGGTAAAACCCTACTCCTGCTTGATTAATATTGATGATATGGGTAGTACAAGAGTTAATCTACCATGAGATCAGAGAGGCTAAACCGTAGAAGCTAGCCTATGGTATGATTGTTCTTCGTCCTATGGACTAAAACTCTCCGGTTTATATAGACACCGGAGAGGGCTAGGGTTACATAGAGTCGGTTACAATGGGAGGAGATCTTCATATCGAATCGCCAAGCTTGCCTTCCACGCCAAGGAAAGTCCTATCCGGACACGGGACGAAGTCTTCAATCTTGTATCTTCATAGTCTGGGAGTCCGGCCATCCGGACACCCCCTAATCCAGGACTCCCTCGGGGGGGCTTCCTGATCGTATTCGAATCATAGCTGTCGGTACCCCTTTGATCGGCTAAATGCCAAAAACCATTTGGGGGCTTCCTGATTGTATTCGAATCATAGCTATTAACCCTTATGGTCCGGCTTCCTGCTCGTATTCGAAGCATAGCCTCGCTTTTTGACATTTGACTTGATTTTTTGAAGATTTTTTCCAGTTCTTCTTGATACTATCTTATCTTTGGTTAAAGTGGTTTCGGCCATATAGCTTTCACTCTTACAGCTCATATTTGAAGCTCACATGTGGTTTACATTACCCAGCTTAATAAGAGGCGACAAGTTGCCCGTACGTAATGATATCCAGCACTTGGATATATTGGCTTCTAAAGCTTTGGGTATTCACCCTTACTTCACAGGTGTTATAAACCGGCAGCACAGTTCAATATCACAGGTATGATATTGTCATTGTTATATTTAAACTCTAGTTTAACTAGCCTCATCTATAACTGTGTTAAAACATCAGTCGTTATATGCGAGGTATCATGACCCGCCCCTGCGGTAAACTGCCGAGGGATCTTGTGATCTATTTCTGTGGGCAGGATAATTCAAGGATTTTTCATACGCATAAGTCAAACACAATGATAAGTGTAAAGAGGATAAATATAGGATGGCGTCTTAACAGTGTCGAGCACCAAAACATGCATGATGGCACGACAGAGCAAAGTCATCGCTACCTTATTACATGACTCCCCGAGTCCAAATGATCAACTGTTTTTTAAAGGTCACAGGTATGAACCGCCCCGCGATCAATCTTCTTGATCTTGTTGGCCAGATGCTTCTGGATCATCCTTTTCTGATTCTTCGTCCTCTTCTACGTCCTGGAAGGTTGGCGATGACTAGTCAATGCCACTTAAAGCTTGAAATTCAACCTCATCATCAATAAGCTCTTCCGGGTTAACTTCATGAGCGAAAGTGTGCTTACGGATTGGGGGTATCAGATCCTGCACTTTACAAGAGGGTGTTGGCATTCTCTGATTCTCCAAATCATAAGCCGGCTGATATTTGGACAGATCGGTTTCATTGCCGATCAGGATAGCCAGGGGACGGATGTCCTTCACACAGGCGGCAAAGTCCTTCTTGTTAAATGGGGTACCGTCTTCTTTGAAGCTCGGGTACCCGGTTGATATATCAGTCGGGTCTAGCTCTGGTAGCCAAGCTTTGGCCCAGCTTAAAGCAGTTACAGCCCCGACTATAGCACATGATCTCTTCATCTCACTAACCCTCTGAGGCAGCACAGAAAGCTTTCTCAGCACGTCAACTAAAAGTGTCGGTGCTTGGATCGATGGAGAAATTTTGGCCAGTGCATGCTGCATCCCAGTATAAAGCTGTTCTACCAGCATGTAAACCGCCTTAAGGTTCACAAGCATGTCTTGATTGAGGTTGGTGCTCTGCCTGCATAGTAATCACGGATGAGTTAAAGGCAGTTCATATGATCAAGAGGGATATTCAACATTTGACAGTCATAAGGCGACTTACCAAAGATAGCCGAGACCATCTAAGACACATGGTGTTTTAAGACGGACAATTCAGTTGTCACCTCTTCAAGAGCCGCCTCTGCTTTCTCAACTCGTTGGGTCAAGGCAATTTTCTCTTCAGCCCAGGCATTTTTCTCAACTTCAAAGCCGACCTTCAGTTTTTCTGTTTCAGACACGCTGAATTCAAATTTTGAGTTTGCCCTCTGGGTCTCAGTCTCCTGCAGCTCCAGGCAATTCTTCAATTCAGGCAACTCTGATTGAAGTTGAGTAGTGGTGGTCTGTACATATATCGGGTCAAAATCATAATTCCATATTAGTACACAATATTAAGTCCCAAGCCTTTTGCAAGCAACAACACTTGGCACTTGGGGGCTAATGTCTGCCAAAAGATTTATTTCTGTGGCAGCTTATGTGAATAAGTCCCAAGTACTTTGCAAGCAAGAGTACTTGGCACTTGGGGACTAATGCATATTGCTGTTGAGAACTACACAAGTAAGTATTGTCTTCTACACAAAAATATAAAGGACCGGCTCATTCATGTTGATTAAACCGGCCCTTGGGGGCTACGGATTCAGTGTTAACCATTACAGCCACATTTTAAGTTAAAGGACTTAAGCTGGATTTTTAAAGGATTCTACCAAAGGATATTACTTATGCTCATGGTTCATCTAAGTCTACAACATATTCATCATAAACAATAGACTTGGAGGTTGGCATAGTAAGCATAACTCGGTAAAGGAAGAATTCATACCTCAAACTTATGGTGCATTTGTTTCACCATGTCAACTTCAAGATCGCGGCTGCTGTGTACTTGGCTAAGATAACCAGAAAAAACTTTGCCAATGCTCAATTGGGAGTAGTCAGCAACATCAAATCTGACTTTACATCGTTCAATGTGTTCCTCCTTGGCAGAATGTTTGGCCAGCACAGTGGGCCTTCCCGATTCTCTAAAGCCGGTGGCAGTGATCACCACGTCCTCATCATGAGCATTAGCCGTCTTTGGTGGACTAGAGACTTTAGGATTTAAAGACTCATCAATGGCTCGCTCCATAGGGGGGTCAGAAGTTGCTGGCGGGTCATCAAGAACCGGCTCAAATGATTGGGGGATGGAGATTTCAGGCACTGGGGTCTGCTGCTCTAGCTCCTTGACCTTTGGATCTTCGACCGGTTTGTTCTTCTTTGCCCTCTTACTGGCCTTTTCTTTTCCACTACATGAGTCAAAAAGGGCAGTATAAGCATAAAAATCAGAATGAGTACATGATAAGTAAATCGCCATTACCCAGGAGCGGTCTTGAAAGTCGGCATGTTGGATTGAATTGAGTCATCGGAAGAGGAATGAGATGTATCCTGATAATTTGAGTCGGAAGAGTTAAGTGGTGGACGAGTAAGACCTGCCAAAGGATAAAAAGAGTTTAAGTCGGGGGTGACCTCATTTCGACACTTCCTCGGCATGTTCGGTAAGCCGGAGGAGAGTTCCACATCCTTGCTTGTCCGAGTCTGCCATCGGCTCTCGTACTGCTGTTGCTTCAAAATAAAGTGAGGATCCAGATGAGCTAAGGGGTGTGAAACTCTTCAGATTCTTTGTCTTGGCAAAGGCTCGGAGTCGGAGGAAACAATAGTTACCTCTTCTTCCACTCCCTGACTCGTTCCCATGTCATCCTGATGATAATCAGTGTCAATAAGATGGTTAAAAAAGGAGCCAAGAGAGTCAAGATCTACCTCCGACTCAGAGGAGTCGTCCAGTTGAAGCAAGTCGGAAGCACTAGGCTTCTTTCCCCTCTTTTTGGTGGCTTTCCTGGTGGCTTTCTTGGCCTTCCTGGCTCTTTTGCAGCCTCATGGTCATATTCTTTCTTCCAAAACTCATCATCATCCTATGAAAGTCATCAAAAGTGAATTAAGATAAAGTGACAAAGATGAAGGAAAATTAACTAAGGTTGGCGGCTTACCGTTGGTGCCGGGTTAGACTTGTAGAAAGGGCTCGATCCCACCTTGCTGCAGTCTGCTAGGCTCTATTCAGAAGAGATTTTGTCATCTCATTGATGGCATCGTCAGTTAAGTCCTCAGAACTATGGCGCAGTGGATCCTTCTTCTCGCCCGTGTAGCTACACATTAAGCCAGAGCGGCGGCTCAAGGGAATGACCAGCTATGCAACCCAGCACCGGACCAAATCAATGTCATTTAAGCCGTTACCCAACAGATCCTTGACTTCGGCAATGGTAGGGGCGAGCTTCTTGCGTTCAGCCACTGTCAACTTGTCAGGGAGAGGATGTCTCGATTCAAGACGCAGGGCACGAAAGCCGGGCAGAGGGTTCTCATCAGCCGGAGAAGTGTCCTTGTAGTAGAACCATGTCTAGTTGCAGTCCTTGGGATGACTTGGCAGTTGTGCATAAGGGAAAATGGCGTCTCTCCGTCGTTGGATTGAGACTCTGCCAAGTTCCAAACTAGGTCCATTGGAGTACTTGTTTTGGCGGTTCAAGTAAAAGTACCATCTGAAAAGTTCTATGTTGGGCTCTTCTTCAAGGTACACCTCACAGGACACTTGGAAGTTGCATATATTTGACACGGAATTGGGTCCGATGTCTTGAGGATGGAGGTCGAAAAAGCTCAGAACATCCTTGAAGAACTTAGAGCCAGGCGGTGAAAAGCCCTGGTTCATATGATCAGTGAAGACAATGACTTCCCCTTCTTTGGGCTGAGGTTTCTCTTCTGTCAGCTTAGGGGCGCAGTAAGACATGACAGACTTCTCTAGCAGATAAGAAGTTTTCACAAAGTCTTCAAGTGTATTCTCCGTGCCGATTGAGCGAACCTAGTTACATGAGGTGGTTGTTTTGGGCGGCATTGCAAAGAAGGAAGCCTAAAAGGGAAAGGGGCAAATTTTCCCGTTCAAAATTAAGCCGGATGAAAAGTATTACAGCACATATTCAAAATGGCGGATTAAAAGGGGCCTAATGGTATATGACTAGCTACAGCGGGTTATGTAAGCTGCCATGAACATTTTGATGTCTATCAGAAGGAAAATCGATTGAGCATTGAATTTAACTACAGCCGGTGATATGAGCCGCCATGACTAAGTGGATCTATTAAGATGCATTTTTTGGCTAAGTACTGTACAAACAGGTTTCACAGATTGCAGCTATTATTTTGGATCAGCGGCAGTCTAGAAAAAGGAAATAAATTAAGACCTAGAACCAGTGCAGGGGAGTTCATAAGCTCTAATGAGATCTATTTGCAAAGGAAAAGGGATCCGCTGGTATTGAAAGTAAAGGAAAAACTACCACCGCACGAGTTCTATGCCATTTATGGATCAAAGTGTGCTTCGGTGGAAGAACTATGAAAAAAACTATGAAGAACACGACGAACAATCTAAACCCTAATGTGATCTGATGCGCTGGAGGAGAAGCACTTACAGGTGTAGATTCAACTGCGGTGGAGCACCGCCGTACTCTGATCCGACACAGGTTGATGCAACGGCCAAGGTTGAGGAGGACAAGGTGCTTCGCGGTGGCGGCGGAGCTCGAGCAGCAGAGGGTCACAAGAGGAGGAAGACGATAGAAAGGGGGGAGAATGAAAAGAAGACCAGTCGTGGCTATTTATAAGGAGAAGGCTAATAAGTGGGCGCAAAAAACAAGGAGGCCAAAACATGGTTATCCAGCTGCCCATGCGCCTTAATTCTCAGGACGGTTATTAAGATAAAGATCCATTGAGATATGTTGGATATTGTGTGAATGTATGGAAGGTGACGTCATGGCGGGTTATCACAAATCCAGAAGATGACATTATAGCGGGTTATGAGTTCTTTCACAGATGAAGGAGAGAAGATTTTTGTCTAAGTATTGAAGATTGACATGAACCAGTTCAAATCAATCTAGGGCCTAATGTTGGGGATATAACTATTAGGTATGACCCACCCAGGAGGGGCCGGGTTATACCTATGGCGATTCATCATATGAAGCCCACGAAGACATTGTAGATAGCAGTTTAGTCAAGGGCCCAAGGCCCAAAGGCGACTTAAGGCTCGTAAGGGTAAACAGCCATATATGTAAAGACTTGTACTGTAAGGCATGTACAGATAGTCACCGAGCCGGACACATTCTATGAGCCGGCCGGGACTCCATGAGCCGCTGGGCGTTGACCTGTGTATATAAAGGGACGACCTGGCGGCGGTTCAGGACAAGAAACAACAGATCGAAAGCTAGGTCAAGCGGATTCGCACCCTGGTAATCAAAACATAAGCAATACCACCCCAAACTAGATTAGGCCTTTACCTTCATCGCAAGGGGCCGAACCAGTATAAACTCTCGTGTCCTTTGTCCCGTTTTAACCCCTTTAAGCTTCCTAGTTGCGATGGCTCCACGACTAAGTCCTTTTGCTAGGACATCTGCCGTGACCTTTCCACGACAATTACCAAAACCACCCAGGGATAGTTGCACTTTCAATCTCCCCCTTTTTGGTAACTGATGACAACATATAGATCAAAACTTTGACAAATGATAATAAGATTGAAATACACCGTTGCTTTGAGAAGTATGTGATAAGCAAGAGCTCCCCCTAAATTTGTGCATTATTTAAGATTTGCTTTTGAATGCAAATGCACAATCGATTAGTATCATGGGTTACTATTCCATGTCACATACATCTTGGTGGAGCGTTCAAAATGATAGCAATTAATAGGATGCACTCATCACCAAGCAAAGTGAATGATCATATATGGATATAAGAGATAATGTCATCCAAGCAAACATTAAAGTAGCATATGATCAAACACATGATCATACAAGTATCTCACACACGGACATAAGGTATCAAACAAGCACACAATAAAGTTCAAATAGCAAGAGAGACAAAAAGCAGCACCCTCTCTCGAAGCCTATGATCTATACATATTTCTCCCCCTTTGGCAACAAGTTACCAAAAAGTTCAAATATGCATAGTGCTATGTGTCTCTCAGGCTTCATCTTCATAAGGTGGTGTAGAGATAACTCCAAGGACGAAGGCATCAGCCGATGTAGCTGGAGCTGGTGGAGTGGCTGCTGGAGGTGTCACTCAAGCTAGCTGTAGTTGCTGGTGCTGATGTGGTAGCTCTAGTATCACGTACTAGCACTGCAACTGACCTCTAACCTCTTGGCACTCGCTGAAAAGCTTCTGTAGTTTCCTTCCCTTTCTTCTCTTCTGCATCCTCCTGGAGCCTCTCTACTGTTGTCTGCATCTCAGTCACTTTTAGATCAAGATCATAGAATTTTTGTTCAATGATCCTCTCCAAACTCTCCTAATTCTGAGTCAGGGTGGCCAAGCCCTTCTCAATCCTCAAAGTGGATTGGATCAGATATCCCAGTTGATCTTGTTTGCTCTTCAAGAACACTTGAGATGCATCTTCAGCACTTGGCATATTTGCAGCTTTGTCTATCCTTGCCTTAGCTCTATTCTCTTGTGCTTGCACTATTGAAGGTTCATTCTCAATCATTACAACTATGTTGTCTTCAAATTCAGGATGGAGAGGTAAATGCTCCTTGTGCAACAAGTAAGTGCATGTGCCCATCTTTGAGTTGATGAGAACCTGAATGTGTGGAGCATACCCACAAGATCTCTTTTGATCAGCAGTTGTCCTCTTGATTGTCTCTACAATCAGACTCATGACCTTGAATTTTTTAGGCACGTCAAAAATATGCAGCAAGTTGGTTTAATGTCCTCTTACCATCCTATGATCTCCAGATTTAGGCAATAGAGTATGCCTCAAGATGGTGTTGATAGTTGGCAGACCAGACACAAAGTATTTCACTGAGCCCAGCTTATGAGTTTCCAGGGCTTCATCAGGAATTGCCCTATACATACTTGCCATGGAGTTGTGGTATTTCTTCTTCTTGGCATACACATCCAAATCATCCTCATGGTCTTCTGGAGCATTAATCAACTTTGCCCATTCTTCAACAGTTGACTCGTACCTTGTACCTTCAGAGATCCACACTATCTTTCCATCTGGATAGAAATGAGCAGTGGAGCGGAATTGCATGATTAGCTCATCATTCCATTTGTTGAGCTTCTGTCCAACAAACTTGTCAACTCCACAAGATTTGAAGCTATCATATACACCTAGAAAGTGATCTTCATTCTCTCTAATATATTCCCAATCAACCCATATCATATCATAGACAATTAGCTTCTTGTCAAGCAGAATGGTCTCATAGAAATCTTGTTGTTCTTTGGTGTGGAACCTGTAGTCCACAACAGTTCTCCTTCTCACAGCATATGGATCAAACTGTCTCCAAAGTCTCAGACCTGCATCCTTCCGGGTGCTCATATCCTCTGCCACTAGATGAGTGTCATTATGGTCTGGAATCTTTGGTTTCAGTTTCCTGAGCACTCGGGCTTCAGCATCTTCTTTTTCCACTTCAGGCACTGGGGCCTTATTTCTCTCCTCAGCAAAAAAAATCTGGTGCTTCTCTTGGCTGCAGACTTGGTGGTTTGAGCAGCAGCTTTGGGAGTAGGTTTGGGCTTAGAAGCAGCCTCTGACTTGATTGCATCTCCCATAAGCTTTTGTGACTTGGGTGCTAGTGTAGCATCCTCTTCCTCTTACTCTGAATCTCTTACCATAGTTGACTTTCCAAGAACTTTTGCATGTGTGGTTCTTTCCCTCTTCTTCTTGCCATCGCCAACTGCCTCACCATCATCTGATTCAATTGTGAATTTCATGGTTTGTCCTGTTGCAATTTTCCTTGGCTTTGACGTTGGGACTCTCCTTGCTGGTGCCTTCTTGTTCAACCCTGGCTTGGTTGTAGCAGCAGTGCCATATTCTTTCTTCATCACTTTCTTCTTTGAAGTGGCCTCATCCTCAACAGCAACATAGTCCTCATCCTCAGAGTCTGAGGTTCTCTTCTTTCTTGTTCTAGTGTCTGCCTTGGGCAAGTTACTTGGTGTGCTCCTACTGCCCTCATCATAGCTGCTTGAGGTACTAGTTCCCTCACTCATTTGCACTTGATCTTCAGAATTATTCTGGCTATCACTCTGGTCAGACATCTTGGCAGGCACACTGACAGCAAACGCTGTGAATAGATATAGATGAGGTAGAATAGATGAGCATCACAAAGTGCAGAGATTTTTTCAAAACAAATGAGTCAAAAACTTAGTTTTAGTTCTCTACTGAAATGATTTCGGAGCTACTGAATTGATAAACTCAGTGATACCGAAGAAACATTTGGAACCTAAACTAGTGAACTCGGTCAGACCGAGTCATAGTTCGGTGGCACCAAGATTGCTAGGGTTTCACAGAGAATTGAACTCGGTCGCACCGATTTCATTTTCTGGTCAAACCGAAAAGCGCATGTGCAATGCCCTAAGCCAAATCGGTGAGACCAATTTCTACGATTCGGTCGGTCTGAGATGAGTTCGGCAGAGACTTAACCCTAAATTTTTGAATCAAACTAAGCCTAAAGGAATTGTTTTATCCGGATAGATCGATTTCATACGTGGCAAAGATTAAGGCATTGACCTCGTGATTAGAATCGGAGGTTAATTGAGAGCACAAGGGGTCGAACTCATACCCTAGTTTGGCGGGAGTTCGCTACGGCAGCAATGGCGGAGCAGATTCCCATTGACGATGGCAGAAACTAGCAGCGGGAGGTTGCTGGTGGCGAGAAGACAATCCAGATACCCGAGGAGGCAGAGCAGGACACGCGCGGGCTGAGGGGTTTTGAAGAAATTTCGAAAATCTCACTTGTGGGTATATATATCCCGACCCTGTCGGTGTGACCGAGTGGAACAACTCGGTGGCACCGAGATGCAGAATCAGAAGCGGTTGCTGCAACTCGGTGTAACCGAAATGTTCAAACCGGTTGCACCGAGATGAAAACCTAGATCAACTTAGTGAACTCGGTGTGACCGAAATGGATGACTCAGTCATACCGAAATGCACAAAGAGGTTTTGGAAGTTTAAGTCTATGACGAATCGGGGACACCAAGTGCTCCTCACACAGAGTGGTTTGAATCTGACTTAATCAAACTTTGTGATGTAGCATGAATAGAGTTTGAGATGACAAGAGCATAGATAGCTAGAGGAGGTTCTTAGACATTCTTGTCCATCCACTTGGCAAAAGAGAAAGAGCCAAACAATCAAAGCAACAAGTGGATGTCCTTGAATGAGTAAAATCTGCAATCAACATGCTCACACAATAAAATGGCAAATGAAATATGTGGCAAAGCATGCACAAACACTCTAGCATCTATCAAGCAATTGGCGATGACTAGGTCATCTATATATGGGTATATTGACTTAGGAGTCAAATGAGAACATTTGATCGTAGGTCATACTCATCATTTAAGCACAAGTGGGGTTACCACTTTTACATAAAGCATTGTTGTGTTCACACCGTTAGAGTTGCTTTAGCTCAATTCTTAGAGTAAAGCTCCCCCTAGATGTGAGATCCCCCTAAGAGGGATGAACTAACCTTGGGTTTTGTCAATGATGACTTCATGTAGGTGTTGAAGATGTGGATGCTCAATTTTGATGTTGATCATTTGGAGTAATCCATTGGAATGAGTTGCACTTTCAATACCTACACAGGTTAGTCCCACAAGGAACACGCAAGGATATCCATAGACATAGAATGATGTACACACAAGATGATGTCCATAAAGCATTAGGTTACCTTGTCCCTTGTCTTACCAACAAGAGGGTTTGTGACTCCTTGAACTAGTGCAATATATGGAAGTTGTTTGCACTTGTTCTTGCCAAAATGATATGAGTGAACTGTGTTGGCGGAGTCACCCTCAAGAACTCTCTAGTTCTTCTTCTTCAGGATCAACATCATCTTGATGTGAATCCTTGGGGTTGTAGTCTTACTTGATGAAGTAGAACTTGATGTAGTCTCGGGAACCCACTTGACCAAGGCCTTCAGAGCATCTTCAAATGCATCAATCTCTTCTTGAAGCTTGTCCTTGCCTTTTTGCTTGTGGTCTTGTGGTGGAAGATTATCTTGAGCTTGTGTCCCTTGGAAATAAGTAGGATCATACTTCTCTTGTTGAGGAACAAACTTCGTCTTGGGATATTGATCTTCTTCCCACTCAACTCCATTGGCATTGAACTTTCTTTCAAAACCAACACCTTGATTCTTCCGGTGCCTTCCTTGTTTGCGTACAATTTCCTCAAATTGCTTACTTCTGGAAAGGCTCTTGTAAACACCTTTCTCTATAATTCCATTCAATAAGCTATTTTCTTGCTCAAGTGTAACTTGGCTAAGAGAATCATCAGTGGAATCAAGAGAACTACTAGAAGCAACAACATTGGATTTAGCATGATTATTGTTACTACTAGAAGAAGAATCTTTCTTGTTCTTGTTTCTATATTTTACTTGTGGCATGTAAGTAGACAAGAGTAAACGCTTGCCAATGTAAGAAGAACTTTTCTTTCGAAGATCATCATTGATGGCCTTTAAGAACTCATGCTCTTGCTCAAGATTGAGCTTTTCGAAGCGTAACTTCTCATGAGTTTTTAAAAGTTCTCGATGATCTTCTAAAGTAGTTTCATGAGCTAACTTAAGAGTGTTTAGTTCTTTAGTTAGACGCTCAATCTCCTCCCTATCATTGTCATTCATTTTAGCATGATTAATTGACGTTTCATCATAGTATTCATCACTAGAGTTGTCAACAAGTAAATCATCATCACCTAGCAAGTCATCTTCATCACTATTGAAATCAACATACTCGGGGTGTGATACCTTTGGGCCTTTTGCCATGAAGCATCTTCCAATTCCTTCATTTGGTGAGTCAAATATGTCGTAGGAGTTGGTTGACACAAGTGCTAGATCAGCAACACCTTCATCTTGAGTATATTCGGAGTCAAAGTGATAACTTCTCTCGGAGTGGTGATCGGAGTCAGAGCCAGATACCCATTCACCAACATGAGCTTGATGTCTTCATTTTGTGTAGCTAGCTCTTTGATGATTTGTCCTTCCTTTCCGAATCCTTGCTTCTCTGGGAGGTTCTTCGTTCATAACGACCATCTCTACTCCTTCTCTCTCTTGGTGGTGATTCTTCTCTTCTAATTCTTCTTTTAGGTGAATCTTCTCTTCTTTTGTAGGGAGTCGTACAGTCATTGGAATAGTGTCTGGGTCTTCCACAATTGTAGCAATTACGTTCATGACTCGAAGATCTTTTGTCATTGTAGGACCTTGACTTGGAACTTCTTTCCTTGCTTCTACTCTTGTATAATTTGTTGAAGTTCTTCGCCATCAGGCTCAATTCTTCATTGAAGGTTTGTTTCTCACTTGATGATGTAGGAGCATCACATGAGGCTTTGTAAGCACCACTTGACTTGTTGTGAACCTCTTCTTTATCCTTGAGTGTCATCTCATGAGCAACAATTCTTCCAATGACTTCCGTTGGCTTGAGATCTTTGTAATTGGGCATCATTTGGATCAATGTGCACACAGTATCATATTTTCCATCCAAGGCTCTTAGGATCTTCTTGATGATGAATCTATTGGTCATCTCTTCACTTCCTAAGCCGGTAATCTCATTTGTGATGAGAGCAAGCCTAGAGTACATTTCAGTGACACCTTCACCATCCTTCATTTTGAACTTGTTTGACTTCGAAGCACATCCCATTTGGATTCCTTGACAGAGTCGGTACCTTTGTGCATATATCAATCAAAGTATCCCAAATTTCCTTTGCATTCTCAAGACGGCTGATTTTGTTGAATTCTTCGGGGCACAATCCATTGAAGAGGATATCACAAGCTTGAGCGTTGTATTGCAGCATCTTCAACTCTTCCGCGGTAGCTTCACGGTTCGTTTCTCTCCCATCGAAGAATTCACCTTGCAAGACAATACACACAATAGCCCAAACGGCGAGCTTATGTCCAAGAATATGCATTTTCATCTTATGCTTCCAACTAGCAAAATTAGTACCATCAAAGTAAGGACCTCTACGGTGGTAATTTCCCTCGCTAGTCGCCATACTCTCCTAGGTTTTGAAACCAAGGCTATGATCACCAAAAGCTATGAAAATCAAGCAAATAGAGACTGCAGCTTTGATACCACTTGTAGGATCGAAAGTATGTCTAGAGGGGGGGTGATTAGACTACTTGACCAAATAAAAATCTAACATTTTCCTAATTTTAAGTCTTGGCAGATTTTAGCAACTTTACACAAGTCAAGCAATCTTAACTTAATTAAAACAAGCATGCAAAGAGTATATGAGCAGCGGAAAGTAAAGCATGCAACTTGCAAGAAAGTAAATGGAAGGAGTTTGGTGGGAGCAAACGCAATGTTGACACGGAGATTTTTGGCGTGGTTCCGATAGGTGGTGCTATCGTACATCCACGTTGATGGAGACTTCAACCCACGAAGGGTAACGGCTGCGCTGAGTCCACGGAGGGCTCCACCCACGAAGGGTCCACGAAGAAGCAACCTTGTCTATCCCACCATGGCATCACCCACGATGGACTTGCCTCACTAGGGTAGATCTTCACGAAGTAGGCGATCTCCTTGCCCTTACAAACTCCTTGGTTCAACTCCACAATCTTGACGAAGGATCCTAAGTGACACCTAACCAATCTAGGAGACACCACTCTCCAAAAGGTAATAGATGGTGTGTTGATGATGAACTCCAAAAGGTAATAGGATTGGATTTGGTGGAAAGATGATTTGAGTGGAAAGCAACTTGGTGAAGGCTAGAGATCAAGATTTATGTGGTTGGAATGGAATATCTTGGTCTCAACACATGAGTTGGTGGTTCTCTCTCAAAAAATGAATGCTGGAAGTGTAGGCATGTTCCGATGGTTTTCTCCACGAATGAAGAAAGGGTGGAGGGGTATATATAGCCTCCACACAAAATCTAACCGTTACACACAATTTGCCAAACTCGGTGGGACCGAATCATGAAACTCGGTCGGACCGATTTAGTTCATAATGTGACTGTTAGGCATTTCGGTGGGACCGATTTATTTAGGGTTAGGGCATAACGTAATCTCAGTAAGACCAATTGCACAAACTCGGTGGGACCGACTTTGGTAATAAGCTAATCAGAGAGTTGGTCAGGCAAACTCGGTGGGACCGATTCGCTCATCTCGGTGAACGTTACGAAAGGGAAACGGGGAGTTTGCATTGCGAACTCGGTGGGACCGATCGCTCATCTCAGTTAGACCGAAACGTTACGAAGGGAAACAGAGAGTTTGCAATCCCATCTTGGTGAGACCGAGATCCCTATCAGTGAGACCGAAGTGACTAGGGTTTCTGGAAGTGGCTATGCCAAGTGAACTCGGTAGCGCCGGATAGATCAAATCGACGGGGGCGAGTTTGACTTTTGGTTTGGGACATATGTGGATATGAGAGAGTGGTTGAGGGTTTTTGGAGCATATCACAAAGCTTTTTTTGCAAGCAGGCCATTAAGCAACACCTCATCCCCTTTTAATAGTATTGGCTT
Source organism: Triticum aestivum (assembly GCF_018294505.1). Taxonomy (NCBI): domain Eukaryota; kingdom Viridiplantae; phylum Streptophyta; class Magnoliopsida; order Poales; family Poaceae; genus Triticum; species Triticum aestivum. The sequence goes on from NC_057804.1 coordinate 89,351,378, forward strand.
TTCCTATGGACTCAATGTGATCTTGGATCACTAAAAGTAAAATGTAGAGTCTTGAGCTTTAGAGCCTGAGTCAATCCTTTGTCCTTAGCATTTTAAGGGGTCCACATTCCTAATCCATGCCCTGTCAATCATTGAACTTCCCTGAAATATTTATCCTGAAGTTGCATTAGTTCAATGAGCTATATGTTATTAATCATTACCAAAACCACCCAGGGATAGTTGCACTTTCAAAAAGTTAGAACCCAAAATGCACGGCTGCATCAGGATGGCCGGACACTCCAGGGATAATCATCCGGGTTTTGGATTTCTCTAAGGATGGCCGGACACTCCGGGGATGTTCGTCCGGGTTTTGGATTTCTCCGCTGTAGACTTCGGAAAACAGCAGGAAAGCCCCTCAAGATGGGCTCTGATAAAAAACGTTCAACATGAAAATTGTTCATCTCGTCGAAACAGTCAAGATTTCTTGTGGGCTCATTTCCATCCGAGGTCGTTTACTGCCTCAAAAGTGACGAGCAAGATGCAGCCAGGTTGTAAACCGAACAGTTTTGGAAAGTTCGGATTCTGAGTTCGGACCCGAACTAGGGTTTTGAACGTGAATTCTAACCTTTCCTTCCACGGGAAAGCCATCCGCTTCTTATATACCAAAGGGGTGACGGCCGATTGAATACCAACACACAATCGCAAAACTCATCTAGTACTTTTTACCCTAGTTTTATATCTCTCTCTTGTTCTTTCTCTCTCATTCTTCGTATTGAAGAGCAGCGATCCTCGAGGCTCTAGGGGCGGGCGAACCGACCTAGGGCAGCCCATAGCCGCCCCGCGTCTAGACTGGGTCCCTCCCGGGCGCGTGGGGTTTCGGGTGCTCAAAAGTGCCCGCTGGATTGCTTGTGTACCGCGCTTCCGGACTGGTCTCCTTCGACGTGACCTGCGGTGCATCACCGTCGGTGTTGGAGGTACACGGTGATGGGTTCGTGTGTGAACAGGTATGAGATGAATAAGCTTGCGGATGCAGGAGCGTATCCAAATTGAGCTACCGGGTGCACAGGACACCGGATGAAAGATGTTTTCTTTGTAAGTTTCATGTAAAATATAGTATATGACACCTCATCAAAAATATGAGTGATCATATGCTAGAACACGGAGTCATTTTCTATCTAGATCCGCCCCTGTGCGGATGAGCACTTAAGAAGAGGTTGTTCCTGCAGCCAGACCTACCTAGACCAGCGGTCGCGCCGTGGAACGGGCTGCAAGCGAGTGGGAGGACGCCGAGACACGACCAATCCTCGAAGCAGGCGGATGACGGTTTGCTTCTTGTTTAATTCTTATTAATTGTTTTTCTAGCGATTACTATTATTAGCCTATTGATTGATCGTCCAAGAGTCAAAGCAGCAAACTGACAGCTCGTTTATCCTCGCGTTTATCGTTGTGTTGCAGGACACGCGACGCACACCTTTTTTGATGGTGTTTTGCCGTGACGTAATTAAACACTCAACTCCACGATTAGCAACGTACCTCCGTCAATCTCAATCCGCAGCTGCATATTAATGCCATGAACGCAGGGTTGCAATACCACAATTACCCACCCGATCGTAATCATCATCATCATAAACTCACACAGATATCGTCCAATCGCCGAAACAAAAGAACCAGAGGATGAGCGGCCATAAGCTGTCGCTACTGGTTGCCTTGACGGCATTGGTGGCGTTGACGGCGGTGGAGGCGGAGTACAATGTCGTCGACTACGGCGCGAGGCCCGACGGCGGGGCGGACTCGGCTGGGGCGTTTTTGGCCGCGTGGGGCGCGGCGTGCAACGACACGGGGAGCTCCGGCTCCCGGCCGGTGCTGCGCGTGCCGGCGGGCAGGTTCCTGCTCAGCCGGGCCTACTTCAAGGGCCCATGCCGGAGCGCCGGCGTGGTTGTCGCCATCGACGTCAATGGCACCGTTTTCGCGCCGCCGACCGTGGACAGCAGGGCGTGGATCATGTTCCACCACGCCGACGGCCTGGCGATCCGCGGCGGGACGTTGGACGGGCAGGGGCAGGAGTACTGGGCGTGCAAGAAGGACGGCAGGTGCACCGGGCAGGGCCCTACGGTGAGTGATGACATGACCTTTTCTTGGTTTTCTCTTTGCAATGCGATTGCGTTCGGTTTCCTTGTGACGGACGCCGTACGTACGTGCACTTGCAGACGCTGGACATTAGTCAGTCCAAGGGCGTGAGTGTGAAGCAGCTGACGCTGCTCGACAGCAAGAACGTCCACATGGTCATCTTCGACTCCACCGGCGTGACGGTCCAGGGCGTCAGGATGGTCGCTCCGGCCAACAGCCCCAACACCGACGGCATCCACGCCCAGCTCTCCCGCCACGTGAGCATCCTCAACACCACGATCAGCACCGGCGATGACTGCGTCTCCCTGGGGCCCGGCTCCTCCGACGTGCTCATCAGGGACATCAAGTGCGGCCCGGGCCACGGCATCAGGTGCCACCTTCAGTTGCCAGTTCATCAGCCATTATTATTGTGTTTGCTTGTGATTTCATTTGATAGCATTGGTTTTGTGCTTGCGTTGGATGGATGATGGCAGCATCGGGAGCATGGGAGGGCAGGCCGGCGAGCAGGGGGTGAGGAACGTGACCGTGGAGAGGGCGGTGCTGACGGGCACGACGAACGGCCTGCGAATCAAGACGTGGGGGATGCCCAACCCAGGCTCCGTCACGGGCGTCTCCTTCTCGCAGGTCACGATGCAGCGCGTGGCGAACCCCATCGTCGTCGACCAGAACTACTGCCCCCGCAGCCGCAAAGTCGAATGCCCGGGCAAGGTACGTACGTAAGAGATGCCACCATTCCGGAGCATCTTCATCTCAAAGTTGGCGAAGCCATTGACTACGACTGTATCACGAACCCTGTTGTTGTCGGTGCATGCAGAGCTCGGGGGTGCAGATCAGCGACGTGTCGTACGAGGACATCGAGGGCACGTCGAGGACGCCCGTGGCGGTCAAGTTCGACTGCAGCGACACCAACCCCTGCAGCGGGATCAGGCTCAAGAACATCAGGCTGACGTACCGGCACAAGCGGCCGGCGCAGGCCAAGTGCCGGAACGCCGGCGGGTCCGCGTCCGGGGAGGTCACGCCGCCGAGCTGCTTCTGACGACCGAGCCGCCGGAGTTCCCCGCCCGGCCGGAGAAGCGTGCGCGTCTCCTTGATTCAATATTCATTGGTTTCTGTAAATACTTCTTTGTGTTGATTGGTTCGTGAACTACTACTAACACCTTGCACAGTTGCGGGAGTGTGCCAAGTGCTACCAAATCCAAGTTTTTTTTGGAGGGTAATGCTACCAAATCCAAGTAATCATTGCTTGGTGTATCTCAAAGCGACCCTTACATGTAGCCCAAAGTTACTCCTTCCGTTTCAAAATAGATGACTCAACTTTATACTAACTTTACTACAAAGTTAGTGCACAGTTGGATCATCTATTTTGGAACGGAGGGAATACTTAGTAATTTTCGCGGATTTGCTCATTCTCAATTGATTGAGAAATAGTTAAACCACAATTAACGGCATCAATTTTACGTGGTTGTTCTTGTGGATTTTATTTTTGAATTTTCTGTTTGTTTTTTTGAGATATTGAATCTTCGTGTATGGTTATAATTTGTGAGCGTAGAGGGGTGGCGGAAGCGACCGAAATAGCGAGCTAGTTCTTCTAATGCATTTCACAAATACCTTGTGTGCATGCAGAAATCTGAACCATATAATAAAATCCACAAACACCAAGCTATATAATGTTCACCATAACAATATACACCAGAGAGCAGCTGACAACAACATCAATACCCTAACATAAGTGTCAATGCATCAAAAAAATCATGTATATCATGCCTCCAATATCAACCCAATCAAACTATACTTGAGCAACAGAACCGAATAGCAAGCAAGCACTTGAAAAGCAACCGATATGACAAAAGAAACACCAAATCAAAGGGACGGCTAGTAACCCTCCACTATAGCGATGAATCAAGTACAAGGCAGAGGCTCCAAATCTTCAATTTTAACACTCAAATTTGGATGTATTTTTAGATCAAAAGGCCTCACTTCTCTCCCTACTCTAGAAACTCTCTCAAGAACAGAAAAACTCCAAATCTCTATTCCCGATCTTGTGAAAACAGTTTTACCGAAAGCCCCCGCAACTTGCTAATAATACCAAACAACTGGTACTTCAGCCTACAATATTTCTATCTGTTGTAGTGACCAAAATGGCTTCCAGATGATGAAATAAGAGATGCACATCATCATATAACTTGATTGATATATTTACTAATTGAATTAGCAGATCTGTTAAAATAAATGAATGCAGCCCGGGCGTGCGTGGTGGAAAATTATGCTTAATTTAGACAAAGCCTTTTCAAACCTTAGCATCTAAAACATCGCGATTAGTTTGGGTGCAATCTATATTTAAAACTGTGGTAATGTAGAACCTCAATATTCAGTTTCGACAATGAATAGTTCAGTCTGCCAAAACTAGTTTGGTTTATAAAAAAGAGGTCAATACCTCTTTTTAAGATAATGTGAAAACACTACAGTATTGGAGATACCACGTTTTATTAGGATGTGGTATTTTTTGATGTAAAAAAAGGATGTGGTATTTATTGATAGCTAAAGCATAAAAGTTTAAAACTACAGTTTTGCTAAAGCACGTCTAGATGTGCCATAAGTATTGCACATCTAAATCTTATATCGTTGATCTTACACGGAGATTCGTGAGGGTATTTTCTTCTTTTTTTTCCTTTTTCTTTTCTTTTTTATGCTTGATCGAGTCATTTAGATCTGCAATAATTAGGGCACGTCTAGATGTGCCCTAGATAGACTATGATTCCTTAAAAAAACACGGTAAATTCTTCAAAAATTCTAGAAATACTTAGCTGCCAAATGCAGCCTTGGCATTTCAATCTTAGGCAATGAATACTTCAGTTTTTAAACCCCCACACTTATATAACAAAAACAGGTGAAGAGCTCTTTCTCATCAAATACTAAAGAAAATACAGTCTTGTGAATACAACGGTTTGTGTGAAAGATGCTGGGCAAGGATGAGCCTGAATACAACGGTTTGTAAAACTGTGACATTTGCAACACCCTAAATTATTAATCTGTGATTTCTAGAAAAAAAAAAACTCTTTTTCAAATACCTAAAAAAGGTCTGACACGGAAATACTTAAAAAAACGTCGGTACGGTTCGAACCTGGTCTGATTGTTCATCACGAAGAAAAGGAATGTCCGTTTTTCCATACATTCCTTTCGTTATTATATGTGCGCTAGCCAAGCCACATGCATGCATGTACGGTTAAAAACCCCAACCGATCTGGCTGGCGATCGTCAAGATCCATGCGAGAGAAATTCCAATCCAATCCAGTCCAGTACAGACGAAGCCAGGTACTACGATGGATGCGTATCATGCTCCTCAGGCGGGGATTTCGCTGGGTTCGCTGGCTCCGCCCGACGTCGACGCTGGCGCCGCCGCTGATCCCCCCAGGAGCTGCCTTCTTGACAGCAAGCCCTTCTTTGGCGAGGGCACAAACGCCACCACTGCCAGGTACCACACCACCGACCCGGACGACAGGCACCGCGCCATGGCCATCCAGACCACCTTGTTCGTCGCCCGCCCGCCCCGCGTCTCCTACGTGCTCGCCTGGGCCACCGGCACCTACTTCACCGGGGAGCCTCTCGTCCTCTCCGCCGACGGCGGCCTTGTCCTCCTCACCATCGCCGTACGCATGAAGCTATGGCCGTTCCCAGAATACTACATCTACCAGCCCGGCGGCGGCGCCTGTGCCGCTCCGTCGCTCTATCTAATCCCGCAACCGAACGGCACGCGCTTGGTCAACGAAATCTGTGCGGTCGGCCTCCTGTCTCATGGCGGCGGCGGAGGCTACCACGTCGCTGCACTGGCCTTGCCGGAGAATGGAGAGTTCGAGCTCTTCGTCTTCAGCTCCGAGACGCGATCCTGGACCGTTAAGAAGCCCGTCTTATCGTCACAGGCAGACGAGGCCGCCGACTTTGGCTACTACACGCCGGACAAGGCGATCGTGATTGGCGGCGGCGGCGCCATGGCGTTCGTCGACGTGTGGGACGGCATCCTCTTCTGCAACAACGTCCTTGACGGCGGCGAACACCCTGAGCTTCACTATCTCCGGCTGCCATCTGCAGATCTCCCCGGCCGGGCCCCAACTACTGGCCGCAACCTCGTGACGTCGCATTCGACGTGTCGGGCGACACAATCCGCATCAGGTTCGTCGAGGTGGTCTGTCCCTCCTCCTCCCCGGGTTGGTCCGTTTCCACCTGGACCACTACCACCACGGTCACGAGCCCTTGGTGCCAACTGGATGCCTGGCAGAAGGACTGCGTGCTCTATGATTCTGAACTCTCGGTGGCTGACGGCGTCGGCATTGACGGGCTGCTGCAGCCTGACGCCTTGGAGGTGGACGACGAGCCGAGTTTTGGTCACCTCTTCGTGGATATGCCCATGTTGAGCTTGCACGAAAGCAAGGTCGTCTGCTTCTTGGCCAAGCACCATCTCTCGGACAGTGAAGTGTGGGCGGTTGCTGTCGACATGGAGACGAAGAGGATAACAGGAGTCAATCTTCTTCAGGTCGGAAGATGCACAAGACTATTCTACAGCACCATCTCCAGCCATCTCATTATGCATGACTGCAGCAGCTAAAGGTGAAAAGAGGGATCTGGAAATGCCACGAACGCAACGCAGCTAGAGTCATATCCTCACAAATAAGCAGCAGCTACTCATGTCTCATGGTGTCATCCGCCGGTTGGTGAACAGGAGCTCATGGGATCGACATCATGATGGGGATAACGAGTAAAGCAAGACCGAACATCCAGTTTCTTTTTTTCGAAACCGAACATTCAAAAATTGGAGGACGTCCCCTATAGCATGACAAAACATATTCCCATTTCCTTTCTTTTTTTCTGAAGAAATTTGGGATGAATTGTTAGATTAAATTACTGAGATTATGCAACCGTTAAGATCTTGTCTAATTCAAATGAACACAATTTCAACTTATGCGGAATTTAGGTGTAGCAGAATAATACCTCCATTTGTAGAGGCCATCTTTTTTTTAGAACAAAGTCTCACACAAAGCCCGAAACAAAGTCTTCAACCGTCTAGGATTACATCGAACAAAGTTGAAACCAAAGGAAAAGGAAACAACAAGAATATACATGAAGTTGTGTAAAGGATTATATTGAACAAAGTTGAAACCAAAGGAAAAAAGAAACATCGAGAATACATGGTGTTGCATAAATAGCTAACAGGCTATGACAAAAACCTGGGCAAACGTCGGGCCGGGCCGGGTTTCGGGCCGGGCCTGTAAAAGCCCAACCTTCATTTCTCAAGCCCGAGCCCGGCCCGAAGCCCGAAATACTCCATATTTTCAAGCCCGAGCCCGGCCCGAAATCAAGCCCGAAGCCCGAAAACCCGGCCAGAATGCTGTTTTTTAGTACGCGCACGTGCAAGCCCGCCCCGAAGCCCGAAAGCCCGGCGCGAAATACGGAAAAATTGAAGCCCGAGCCCGGCCCGAACTATCTTTCGGGCTGCAAAACAAAGCCCAAGCCCGGCCCGAATGTCAAGCCCGGCCCGGCCCGGCCCGGGTTTTTCGGGCCGGGTCGTCGGGCCGGGCTGCCCATGCCCGTGTTTATGACAAACTACTAGAAAAGATATGAAAAACTGAAGCACTAATGCAGCTAGAAGTTGGAGAAGGATAAATGAAATCAAGAAGGCAACATGTGGCCACGGTGGAAGTCTCCTCTCCTCTCCACTCCTAGGCTCTCCTAGGGGATAGTCACGCCGGTGTCCACTCCGGCCCCGGCGGCCACCCTCTCACACGACCGGTGGCCACTCCGGCCCCAGAGGCCACTCTATCACCTTGCCGGCGGCCACCTTGGCCCTGGTTACCACCTCACCACCTCACCACCTTTTTCACTCAATTTTGAGCATGGCAAGAAGTTTCAAGCAAACATGAGAAGCATGTTTGGACATCCAGTGGTCTTCTCTCCGGGTTTTTGTCAGAAAGAATTCACTATGGTGGTCTCATTCTGTCATGCCACATTAAAGTTGGATACACACACGGTAAGTGTTGCTCTTCAAGCCACTTTTGGGGGATATCCACAAGGTTTTAGAGTTTCTTCTCTTAAGGATCGTTCGTTCAAGTTTTTGGTTGCTTCTAAATCAGTGGGTTTTCATATTTACAATGCTGACAAAGTGGTTGAAAAGGAATTTGAGATGGTCTTTAGTCTTTGGGGGAATGGGGGGCCAAATTGGTGTCGTGAGGAAACACTTTTTTACAAGGAATCGGATGCAGAATGGACTGTTGTTGGCCGTAAGGGTAAGGCCATTGTTCCTAATTCCGGCGATCGCCGGAGTAGCTCTCCGGTGAGGGAAAATAGGTCAGTTTTTCAGCGGTTATCGCGTGCAGTTGATGCAGGACATGGTTTGGGTCAGCAAATTAACGGGGATATTAATAATACAGTTAATGTGTCGGTAAGTGAGGGGAGGAGCACTTTTCAGAATCATATAATAGCGCACGTTATTTTGAACGTGCATGCTTTGCATGTGGCGAAGTAGGCCACTTGGCTCGCTTCTGTCCCAAGCCCAAGCTTACTGGGCTTTGGCTTTTCATCCCAGTTGCAACATTCAGTAGCCCACCGGCCGATGCGTGGGCGGAGGGAGATGTCGAGGACTGGTTCATGCGTATTGGGTCGGCCCAGGAGACGAGATATGTTGCCTCATTTAGGGAGTTGGTCTCGTGGTATTTCCAAAACTTCCAACCGAGACCACAGAAAGATTCCTCACATTTCACTCATACTTCCTCTTCTGTGCTCGCTTAGTCGAGCTCTCCGCCATTCTGACAGATTCCGAGCACCAAACCACAGAAGAGGCGACAATGGCCAATATTCCCATTGACCCGCAGCCATTTGTTCCGCATGGGTTTCAAATTCAGCATATTGAAGGAAGAATAGGGGTAACCAGGGTAGTACTGCCACCTCGACCGCGTCGCCATGAGGATTGGGCCATCGCCACCATCCAGCCGCTCCCAGACGAGGTACATTTCCCCAACGTTCGTGAAGTTTTGGAAGATTTTCTGCACAATGATTCAGATGCACAAGTAGGTTTTCGGGAGATTCAGCCTTTCCCGTTTGAGGAGGCATATGTTCAGTTTAGGCACATCAGAGACAGAGACATGATGGTTAGGGATAGTCCTCATGCTTTTGGTGATGTTTTTATTACATTTTCCAAACACAATGAAGGTAGAAACTAGAGGAGAGTGAAGTTTAACAGGGTCTGTTGGTTGCTCATAGTAGGTGTTCCATTTGATCACTGTAATACTGAAGATATAGCCACTTCAATAGCTAAATTTGGTAGAATCATCAATTGGGAGAGGAAGATGCTTTAAAGGGCAAGATTCTTGTCAAGGCTCTCTTACTAGTTCAGTTGAGGTGTTGCTGGAAGAAATGCAGGGGGTTGCGCCTGCTGATGAAGATCATTTCCCCCCTTCTAGTGTGGACCCACATCTAGTGCCTCAGAATGCACATGTGTAGGATCAAAAGTATGTCTAGAGGGGGGTGATTAGACTACTTGACCAAATAAAAATCTAGCCTTTTTCCCAATTTTAAGTCTTGGCAGATTTTAGCAACTTAGCACTAGTCAAGCAAACAACCTACACATGCAATTCTAAGAGTATAGCAGTGGAATGTAAATCATTGCATATGAAGGTAAAGGGGAGGAGTTTGGAGGGAGCAAATGCAATGTAGACATGGAGATTTTTGGCGTGGTTCCGATAGGTGGTGCTATCATACATCCATGTTGATGGAGACTTCAACCCACGAAGGGTAACGGTTGCGCGAGTCCACGGAGGGCTCCACCCACAAAGGGTCCATGAAGAAGCAACCTTGTCTATCCCACCATGGCCATCGCCCACGAAGGACTTGCCTCACTAGGGTAGATCTTCATGGAGTAGGCGATCTCCTTGCCCTTACAAACTCCTTGGTTCAACTCCGCAATCTTGACGGAGGCTGCGAAGTGACACCTAACCAATCTAGGAGACACCATTGTCCAAAAGGTAATAGATGGTGTCGGCGTTTTGGGAACGGGGGTCCACATACTTGCCTGCCTGCGGCCCACTACGTGGCTCCACCAGGGGCCTAGTACGGCCCATCTTCGTCAACCAACACTCAAGACCCTCACGAGGGGCCAAGCCTCGTGGGGTGGTCGACACAAGGCCTCCTCAGGAGCGGCCTCACTAGGCAGGCTCGCGAGGGGGCGGAGAGATCATGGCAAGGGGTACCTCATGAGGTTTCCCGTGACGCAAGCCATGACGACCAAAGCCAGGTGGGCGCCAGCGCGCACAGTGTCCTTGTTTCCCCTTTGGTGCTAAGGGGGCAAGCGCAGGCGCGGAGTACCGAGGCATCAGGCATAGGTTTCCATATCGGTGCAACAAGACCAAGACCAGCAGGATGGCATGACGGAGGTCACTTTGGAGCCCAAGACGGCGTCACCACCAGAGCCTTTGGCAGGCGAAGACCACCTTTAGTCAGGAACTAGCTATTCCCCTTCAAATTGGCCGTTGTTGGCTCCCTTCCCGCTCAATATTTGGGGAGAGGACCAAGGCCTCTATATAGGGCTAGCCACCACCAAGGTGAGGGAGATCAGAGATCGGACCTAGAGCAGAACCACCCACCAAGCGCAAGAACACCTCGCCTTTGGAGGTTGTTCTTCCCCTTGTATTGTTCATCATCAGCCCAAGAGGTAATCCACCACACCACACTGGAGTAGGGTATTACACCACAATGGTGGCCCGAACCAGTATAAATCTTGCGTCTCTTGTGTCGTGAGTTCATCGAGCTTAGCTTAGAGATTGCGGCGAGGCTGAGAGCGAGATTCGGTAGGGGGAAATCTTCGTGCGCACCCCAGTGATCGGACCTCAAGGGTTTTGCCGGAACCCGAAATCCAACATTTGGCGCGCCAAAGAGGGGTGCACCGAAGCCTTCCTTTCACTGATCTGCGTCCCATCGCTTCATCGCAACCATGTCCCACGCCCGCCGAGCCCGCGCTGAGCGTCAGGCCGCTCTCGCCGCACGCGTTGCCCAGACGGCTCCTGTCGGTGGGCCTCCTCGTCACTCTACGTCGCCTGCCGCCAACGCCGCCACCGGCCCGGCGGGGAACGAGCAGCAAGCATCCTCGCTGCACCCCTCGATGCGGCGGGACGGCCGCACCGCCACTCCGACTCTGACCCCAGCCGGTTCATTGTCCCATGCTCGTCGCGCTCCCACGGACGTGCAGGCTGCGCTGCTTACGGCGCACGAGCTCCTGCGTTACTGCCATGTCGACGACCTCTACGAGGAGTGGCTCGCTTGCATCACCGAGCTCGTCAGCGCTGCAGGGGGCTTTCCTGCGCCATCCCTCTTGTTGCCTCGCCCTCCGCCAAGCACGGGCGACGTGGCCCATGGAACGCCTCCACCACCTCAGCCCCAAGACGGCGCACTGGCACCAAGGCACGCGGCCCCTGGACGTGACCCACCGCGTCCGGCGCCCGCGCGTGAAGAAGGAAGCTCTCAAGAAATCCCTCGGCCTCGAGAAGGCGCCCCCGTGCTCCCTGGACCGGCGTGACAAGGCTGCGCGCTGCCTATGGCAGCAGCGCGCGGGCACCATGAAGATCAAGCTCCACGTCGGCAAGGGGCCCCGGTGACCACAGCAGGCTGTCGCGCCTTCACCTCCGAGCTGTGTAGCGTCGCTTGGTCGGGCAAGTTCAAGCCAGACCTGCCTCCTCACTATGATGGCACCCCCAACCCTGCAGAGTTCTTGCAGCTCTATGAGCTGAGCATCGAGGTGGCCAAAGGTGATGAAAAAGTCATGGAGAATTGGTTCCCCATGGCGCTCAAGGACGGAGCCCGATCGTGGCTCCTGAACCTGCCTCTCGGCTCGATATCCTCCTTGTACGAGATGCGCAGTTGCTTCATCGCCAACTTCTAGGGCACTCGTGACCGCCCCCCGGACGCGGGTGACTTGCGCCGCATCAAGCAGCAGTCTGAGGAAACCCTACAAAAATACATCCAGCGCTTCAACAGCGTCCGCCTGAAGATCCCCAAGGTGACGGACGAGGCCATCATCTCAGCGTTCTCTGATGGCGTCTGTGACGTCAAGATGAAGGAGGAGCTTGCCATCCACGAGGAATTGTGCACATCCCTGGAGCTGTTCAACCTGGCGACCAAGTGCGCAAGAGTTGAGGAGGGACGCCTCTCCCTCCTCGAGCTCCTAGCTGCTGACCTGGAAGAAAAGAAGACCAAGGCCAAGGACGTGAAGCACAAGGGAGTGGCCATGCTCGCTGCGGAACCAGATACGAAGTGCGGCAGGGACCAGCCGGAATCGTCCAAGGGCAGCCGGCCGTTCTGCCCTACCACAACCTCCACACCCACAACACCAACGATTGCCAGGAGCTTCGAGCCGTTCGAGAAGGATGCTTCGGTCGATACCCCGAGCACAATGACCGGGGCTACGACCGAGTAGGAGGACATGGCGGAGGACGATGGGACGACCGTGGCCCTCGCCAGGAGTGGCGTGATAGACCTCGTGAGGATCGCTGGCAGGACCAGCCTCGCGAGGGCGCCTGGAGGGACCAGCCTCGCGAGGGTGCCTGGAGGGATCAACCTCGCGAGGACCGTCCCCAGGGTAACGCATGCCTTCCACCACTGCCGCTGCCGCCAAGAAGGAATGAAGACCATCATCAGGACGAGGGGGCTGGGGGCTTCCAGGAGACACGTGCTATCGCTTGCATCTTGGGCAGAGCTCAGGCCCCAGCCTCTCAGCGTATCTTCACGAAGTTTTCTTGCGAGGTGAACACAACCCTTCCTAGGATCGAGTCCATGCGCCCGCTCAGGTGGTACAAGTGCGCCATCAATTTCAGCTCTGCAGACCAACTCAAGTGCACGACTACTGCTGGCGTTCTCCCGATGCTCTGTTCACTAGTCATCAACAATGTGCAAGTCACTAAGACCCTCATCGATGGCGGTGCAGGGCTTAACGTCCTGTCCGTTGGGATGTTCGATCACCTCCGAGTGCCATATGACCAGCTCCAGCCTACCAAACCCTTCTTAGGAGTTACTCACGGTTTCACAACCCCGATAGGGTAGGTCCGCCTCCCTGTCACCTTCGGCTCCCGCGACAACTACCGCACCAAGCTCATCGACTTCGAATGTTGCCCACATCCACCTGCCGTGCAATGCCATCCTCGGGTATCCAGCCCTGGCCAAGTTCATGGCAGTGACCCATCACGACTACAACGTCCTCAACATGCCAGGAAGCAGCAGAATCATCACAGTTCCCTGCGAAGAGAGAGATGTGGTGTGCTCCCTTGAGCGTGCCTTCTAGGCCGCAGCAACCGAGGACCCAGACAGCAAGGGCGAGAACCCTCCTGAGGCCACCCCCAAGAAAAAGAAGCATCCGCTCCGTGCACGGCCTCAGGAGAAGGGGGCCTCAGGAGGTGCCGTGTCAGGATCGGCGCCCGTGCTTGGGACGCCTCCTTCCATCGCATAGGAAGGCGCACCCGGCACCCTCCTCGGGCAGGGCTCTGGGGCTCCATTCTGGAGGGCCTCAGATCTTGTCAACATCACGAGGGAGGCGCTCGGGCACCACTTGGAGGCGTGCTCCACGGCACGTTTCCCTCAGGAAGGTACAGGGCATGAGAAGCCCAACGTTCAGGAGTTCATCGCGGAGACCACTCAGGAGCTTCAGGAAGCAAGGGCCGTACGCGGCGACCGCCGTCCTCCTGGTGTGGCTCCCCATCCAGGCAAGGATGGTGGGCTGCATGTCTACATCGATGTCCTAGGGCTCAACCGAGCCACATCTCAGGAGCACTTCTGGCCTTCGCGCGTGGGACGCTGCGAGGGTCCGTGAAGGAATTATGCCCTAGAGGCAATAATAAAGTTATTATTTATTTCCTTATTTCATGATAAATGTTAATTATTCATGCTAGAGTTGTATTAACCGGAAACATAATACATGTGTGAATACATAGACAAAATAGTGTCACTAGTATGCCTCGACTTGAGTAGCTCATTAATCAAAGATGGTTAAGGTTTCCTAACCATAGACATGAGTTGTCATTTGATAAACGTGATCACATCATTAGGAGAATGATGTGATTGACTTGACCCATTCTGTTAGCTTAGCACTTGATCGTTTTAGTTTACTACTATTGCTTTCTTCATGACTTATACATGTTCCTATGACTATGAGATTATGCAACTCCCGATTACCGGAGGAACACTTTGTGTGCTACCAAACGTCACAGCGTAACTACGTGATTATAAAGGTGCCCTACAGGTGTTTCCGATGGTACTTGTTGAGTTGGCATAGATCAAGATTAGGATTTGTCACTCCGATTATCGGAGAGGTATCTCTGGGCCCTCTCGGTAATGCACATCACTATAAGCCTTGCAAGCAATGTGACTAATGAGTTAGTTGCAGGATGATGTATTACAGAACGAGTAAAGAGACTTGTCGGTAATGAGATTGTTATGCGGTTTTGATCGATAAAGATCTTTGTAGAATATGTAGGAGCCAATATGAGCATACAGGTTCCGCTATTGGTTACTAACCGTTGATGTGTCTCTGTCATGTCTACATAGTTCTCGAACCCGTAGGATCCGCACGCTTAACGTTCGGTGATGATCGGTATTATGAGTTTATGTTTTTTGATATACAGAAGGTATTTTGGAGTCCCGGATATGATCACGGACACGACGAGGAGTCTTGGAATGGTCGAGACATAAAGATCGATATATTGGATGACTATGTTTGGACTTCGGAAGTGTTCCGGGCAAGTTCGGGCATATACCGAAGTATTGGGGGGTTACCGGAACCCCTCGGGGAGTATAATGGGCCTATTGGGCCCTAGTGGAGAATAGGAGCGGCGGCCAGGGCAGGGCCGCGCGCCCCCTCCCCCTCTAGTCCGAATTGGACAAGGAGGGGGGCGCCCCCCTTTCCTTTCCCCCCTCTCTCTCCTCCTTCCCCCTTCTCCTACTCCTACTAGGAAAGGAGGAGTCCTACTCCCGGTGGGAGTAGGACTCCCCCCTTGGAGCCCCCTCCTCCTGGCCGGGCGCCTCCCCCTAGCTCCTTTATATATGGGGCAGGGGGCACCCTAAGACACCCAAGTTGATCATTGATCTTTAGCCATGTACGGTGCCCCCCTCCACCATAATCCACCTCTGTCATATCGTAGCGGTGCTTAGGCGAAGCCGTGCGTTGGTAGCTTCATCAACACCGTCATCACACTGTCGTGCTGATGGAACTATCCCTCGAAGCTCTACTGAATCGTGAGTTCGTGGGACGTCGCCGAGCTGAACGTGTGCAGATCGCGGAGGTGCCGTACGTTCGGTACTTGGATCGGTCGATCGTGAAGATGTACGACTACATCAACCATGTTGTCATAACGCGTCCACTTATGGTCTATGAGGGTACATGGATGACACTCTCCCCTCTCGTTGCTATGCGTCACCATGATCTTGCAGCGTAGGAATTTTTTTGAAATTGCTACATTCCCAACAGTGTCATCCGAGCCAAGTTTATGCGTAGATGTTATATGCACGAGTAGAACACAGGTGAGTTCAAGTCATACTGCTTACCAGCATGTCATACTTTGGTTCAGCGGTATTGTTGAATGAAGCGGCCCGGACCGACATTACGCGTACGCTTATGCGAGACTAGTTCTACCGACGTGCTTTGCACATAGGTGGCTGGCGGGTGTCAGTTTCTGCAACTTTAGTTGAACAGGTTCTGGCTATGCCCGGTCCTTGTTGAAGGTTAAAACAACACTAACTTGACGAAATATCATTGTGGTTTTGATGCGTATGTAAGAACGGTTCTTGCTCAGCCCGTAGCAGCAACGTAAAACTTGCAACAACAAAGTAGAGGACGTCTAACTTGTTTTGGAGGGCATGTTGTGATGTGATATGGTCAAGACATGATGCTAAGTTTTATTTTATGAGATGTTCATGTTTTGTAACAGAGTTATCAGCAACTGGCAGGAGCCATATGGTTGTCGTTTTATTGTATGCAATGCAATCGCCCTGTAATTGCTTTACTTTATCACTAAGCGGTAGCGATAGTCATAGAAGCAATAGTTAGCGAGACGACAACAATGCTACGATGGAGATCAAGGTGTCGCGCTGGTGACGATGGTGATCATGACGGTGCTTTGGAGATGGAGATCAAAGGCACAAGTTGATGATGGCCATATCATATCACTTATATTGATTGCATGTGATGTTTATCTTTTATGCACCTTATTCTGCTTTGATTGACGGTAGCATTATAAGATGATCTCTCACTAAATTTCAAGGTATAAGTGTTCTCCCTGAGTATGCACCATTGTGAAAGTTCTTCGTGCTGAGACACCATGTGATGATCGGGTGTGATAAGCTCTACGTTCAAATAAAACGGGTGTAAGACAGTTTTACACACACAGAATACTTAGGTTAAACCTGACGAGCCTAGCATATGCAGATATGGCCTCGGAACACTAAGACTGAAAGGCCGAGCGTGAATCATGTAGTAGATATGATCAACATAGTGATGTTCAGTATTGAAAACTACTCTATCTCACGTGATGATCGGACATGGTTTAGTTGATTTGGATCATGTGATCACTTAGATGATTAGAGGGATGTCTATCTAAGTGGGAGTTCTTAAGTAATATGATTAATTGAACTTTAATTTATCATGAACCTATTACCTGATAGTATTTTTTGCTTGTCTATGTTGTTGTAGATAGATGGCCCGTGCTGTTGTTCCGTTGAATTTTAATGCGTTTCTTGAGAAAGCAAAGTTGAAAGATGATGGTAGCAATTACACAAACTGGGTCCGTAACTTGAGGATTATCCTCATTGTTGCACAGAAGAATTACGTCCTGGAAGCACCGCTGGGTGCCAGGCCTGCTGCAGATGCAACTGCAGACGTTGTGAACATCTGGCAGAGCAAAGCTGATGACTACTCAATAGTTCAGTGTGCCATGCTTTACGGCTTAGAACCGGGACTTCAACGACGTTTTGAACATCATGGAGCATATGAGATGTTCCAGGAGTTGAAGTTAATATTTCAAGCAAATGACCGGATTGAGAGATATGAAGTCTCCAATAAGTTCTATAGCTGCAAGATGGAGGAGAATAGTTCTGTCAGTGAACATATACTCAAACTGTCTGGGTATAATAATCACTTGATTCAACTGGGAGTTAATCTTCCTGATGATAGTGCCATTGATAGAATTCTTCAATCACTGCCACCAAGCTACAAAAGCTTCGTGATGAACTATAATATGAAAGGGATGGAAAAGAATATTCCCGAGCTCTTTGTGATGCTAAAGGCTGTGGGGGTAGAAATCAAGAAGGAGCATCAAGTGTTGATGGTCAACAAGACCACCAGTTTCAAGAAAAAGGGTAAAGGAAAGAAGAAGGGGAACTTCAAGAAGAACGGCAAACAAGTTGCCGCTCAGGAGAAGAAACCCAAGTCTGGACCTAAACCTGGGACTGAGTGCTTCTACTGCAAACAGACTGGTCACTGGAAGTAGAACTGCCCCAAGTATTTGGCGGATAAAAAGGATGGCAAGGTGAACAAAGGTATATGTGATATACATGTTATTGATGTGTACCTTACTAATGCTCGCAGTAGCACCTGGGTATTTGATACTGGCTCTGTTGCTAATATTTGCAACTCGAAACAGGGACTACGGATTAAGCGAAGATTGGCTAAGGACGAGGTGACGACGCACGTGGGAAATGGTTCCAAAGTCGATGTGATCGCGGTCGGCACACTACCTCTACATCTACCTTCGGGATTAGTTTTAGACCTGAATAATTGTTATTTGGTGCCAGCGTTGAGCATGAACATTATATCTGGATCTTGTTTGAGGCGAGATGGTTATTCATTTAAATCAGAGAATAATGGTTGTTCTATTTATATGAGCAATATCTTTTATGGTCATGCACCCTTGAAGAGTGGTCTATTTATATTAAATCTCGATAGTAGTGATACACATATTCATAATACTGAAACCAAAAGATGCAGAGTTGATAATGATAGTGCAACTTATTTGTGGCTTTGCCGTTTAGGTCATATTGGTGTAAAGCGCATGAAGAAACTCCATACTAATGGACTTTTGGAATCACTGGATTGTGAATCACTTGGTACTTGCGAACCATGTTGTCGGTGTACTAAAATAGGGACTCTATTTTGTACCCCTTACTAAGTGCACGGGCAGTCGGAGCCGTGCGGCCACAACCACACTAAGCAGGGCAAGGGAGAGGGCCGGAGCCACAGAAACGATCAGCG
This sequence comes from Triticum aestivum, assembly GCF_018294505.1. NCBI lineage: Eukaryota > Viridiplantae > Streptophyta > Magnoliopsida > Poales > Poaceae > Triticum > Triticum aestivum. Next base: position 89,369,754 of record NC_057804.1, read on the forward strand.
CAGTGCCAAGACCAGAAAACCAAGAGGACAAGGTGATTCTCCCCGGCAAGAGTCTTGCCGGGGCAGGATCCACAGCCCCGACATGAGTCTTGCCGGGGCAACTTTCCCAGCTCCACGCCAGCAGGACGCGCCGCCCTTGAGCCCAAATTCCCCAGCCTCATTGGGACCAGGGCTCGGGAGGCACTCCTGTCGTATCATGTAGATCTTTGTGAAGACAAGAGGCATTCTAAGACAGAGGAGGAACAGAAGGCAACAAAACCGCGGAAAGATCCTTGCCAAAAGAAGCACACAAGGCCTCCGGCAACACCCTTGCCGGGGACGACTACAACGCCGCGGCAAGACCCTTGCCGGGGCCCCGACAAGGCCCTTGCCGAGGACATCCGTGGCATCTATGCCAGGCCTACACCAGCCATGATCCCGCCCCCGCTCCCTATGTAGCTGCCAGCCCACCAGCTGGGAAGGCACCTGCGTGTCAACCAGGGGCTTCTGGACCAATTCAGTGCATGCCTACATGGAGGCACAAATCTTCATGAAGGCCCTGCCATCGCGCCACCTCAGCCGCCAGCCAGCCCCCATGGCGCCACCTCAGCTGCCTGCTAGTCTACATGGCGCCGCACGCCTCGCTAGCTCAGGCGCGTGTCGAAGCAGGGAAGAGCGGTGGCGGACAGGACGTGGGTTTGCATTTAATGCGCCTTGTCCCATACGGCTTTCGATAGACTTAAACACAGTACCCCGATGCCACCTCCTGGTGCCACTGTGGTGATGCCCTTGCTTATAAAAGGAGGCCCAAGGCGCCCAGGAGAAGCATTCGGATCTTTGGACAAGTTACGCCCATTGTAGCTAGCTCCAGAACAAAAACACTCAACAGAGATCTTAGGCAGGAGTAGGGTATTATGCAAGTCGTGGCCCGAACCTGGGTAAATGCCCTGTGTCCACTGAATTGGCCCCCAATCCTGCTCTCCTCTCAACCCCGCGCCCCGCAACCATAGTAGGGATTTCGTTTTTAGTCCCATAGGTGTCGTTGCCACCGACACATGCCTCATGGGCAAGATGACTAAAACGCCGTTCTCTAGAACAATGGAGTGAGCAACAGATTTGTTAGAGATCATACATACTGATGTATGTGGTCCGATGAATATTGAGGCTCATGGAGGGTATCGTTATTTTCTCACCTTTACAGATGATTTGAGCAGATATGGGTATATCTACTTAATGAAACATAAGTCTGAAACTTTTGAAAAGTTCAAAGTATTTCAGAGTGAAGTTGAAAATCATCGTAACAAGAAAATAAAGTTTCTACGATCTGATCATGGAGGAGAATATTTGAGTTACGAGTTTGGTCTTCATTTGAAACAATGCAGAATAATTTTGCAACTCACGCCACCCGGAACACCACAGCGTAATGGTGTGTCCGAACATCGTAATCATACTTTACTAGATATGGTGCGATCTATGATGTCTCTTACTGATTTACCGCTATCGTTTTGGGATTATGCTTTAGAGACGGCTGCATTCACGTTAAATAGGGCACCATCGAAATCCGTTGAGACGATGCCTTATGAACTGTGGTTTGGCAAGAAACCAAAGTTGTCGTTTCTTAAAGTTTGGGGCTGCGATGCTTATGTGAAAAAGCTTGAACCTGATAAGCTCGAACCCAAATCGGAGAAATGTGTCTTCATAGGATACCCAAAAGAGACTGTTGGGTACACCTTCTATCACAGATCCGAAGGCAAGACATCTGTTGCTAAATTTGGATCCTTTCTAGAGAAGGAGTTTCTCCCGAAAGAAGTGAGTGGAGGAAAGTAGAACTTGATGAGGTAACTGTACCTGCTCCCTTATTGGAAAGTAGTTCATCACAGAAACCGGTTCCTATGACACCTACACCAATTAGTGAGGAAGCTAATGATATTGATCATGAAACTTCAGATCAAGTTACTACCGAACCTCGTAGGTCAACCTGAGTAAGATCCGCACTAGAGTGATACGATAATCCTATTCGGGAGGTCATGTTACTTGACCATGGCAAACCTACGAACTATGAGGAAGCGATGATGAGCCAAGATTCCGCAAAATGGCTTGAGGCCATGAAATCTGACATGGGATCCATCTTTGAGAACAAAGTGTGGACTTTGGTTGACTTTCCCGATGATCAGCAAGCCATCGAGAATAAATGGATTTTCAAGAAGAAGACTGACGCTGACGGTAATGTTACTGTCTACAAAGCTCGACTTGTTGCGAAAGGTTTTCGACAAGTTCAAGGGGTTGACTATGATGAGACTTTCTCACCCGTAGCGATGCTAAAGTCTGTCTGAATCATGTTAGCAATTGCCGCATTTTATGATTATGAAATTTGGCAAATGGGGATGTCAAAACTGCATTCCTGAATGGATTTCTGGAAGAAGAGTTGTATATGATGTAACCAGAAGGTTTTGTCGATCCGAAAGGTGCTAACAAAGTGTGCAAGCTCCAGCGATCCATTTATGGACTGGTGCAAGCCTCTCGGAGTTGGAATAAATGCTTTGATAGTGTGATCAAAGCATATGGTTTTATATAGGCTTTTGGAGAAGCCTGTATTTACAAGAAAGTGAGTGGGAGCTATGTAGCATTTCTAATACTATATGTGGATGACATATTGTTGATGGGAAATGATATAGAATTTCTGGATAGCATAAAAGGATACTTGAATAAGAGTTTTTCAGTGAAAGACCTCGGTGAAGCTGCTTACATATTGTGCATCAAGATCTATAGAGATAGATCAAGACGTTTAATTGGACTTTCACAAAGCACATACCTTGACAAAGTTTTGAAAAAAGGTTCAAAATGGATCAAGCAAAGAAAGGGTTCTTGCCTGTGTTACAACGTGTGAAGTTGAGTCAGACTCAATGCCCAACCACTGCAGAAGATGGAGAGAAAATGAAAAATGTTCCCTATGCTTCAGCCATAGGCTCTATTATGTATGCAATGTTGTGTACCAGACCTGATGTGTGCCTTGCTATTAGTTTAGCAGGGAGGTACCAAATTAATCCAGGAGTGGATCACTGGACAGCGGCCAAGAACATCTTGAAGTACCTGAAAAGGACTAAGGATATGGTTCTCGTTTATGGAGGTGAAAAAGAGCTCGTCGTAAATGGTTACGTCGATGCAAGATTTGACACTGATCCGGACGATTCTAAATCGCAAACCAGATGTGTTTATATTGAACGGTGGAGCTGTCAGTTGGTGCAGTTCTAAACAAAGTGTCGTGGCGGGATCTACGTGTGAAGCGGAGTACATAGCTGCTTCGGAAGCAACAAATGAAGGAGTTTGGATGAAGGAGTTCATATCCGATCTAGGTGTCATACCTAGTGCATCGGGTCCAATGAAAATATTTTGTGACAATACTGGTGCAATTGCCTTGGCAAAGGAATCTAGATTTCACAAAAGAACCAAACACATCAAGAGACGCTTCAATTCTATCCGTGACCATGTTAGGTGGGAGACATAGAGATTAGCAAGATACATACGAATCTGAATGCTGCAAACCCGTTGACTAAGCCTCTATCAGGAGCAAAACTTGATCAGCACCAAGACTCCACGGGTGTTAGAATCATTACTGTGTAATCTAGATTATTGACTCTAGTGCAAGTGGGAGACTGAAGGAAATGTGCCCTAGAGGCAATAATAAAGTTATTATTTATTTCCTTATTTCATGATAAATGTTTATTATTCATGCTAGAATTGTATTAACCGGAAACATAATACATGTGTGAATACATAGACAAAATAGTGTCACTAGTATGCCTCTACTTGACTAGCTCGTTAATCAAAGATGGTTAAGGTTTCCTAGCCATAGACATGAGTTGTCATTTGATAAACGGGATCACATCATTAGGAGAATGATGTGATTGACTTGACCCATTCTGTTAGCTTAGCACTTGATCATTTTAGTTTACTATTATTGCTTTCTTTATGACTTATACATGTTCCTATGACTATGCGATTATGCAACTCCCGATTACTGGAGGAACACTTTGTGTGCTACCAAACGTCACGACATAACTGGGTGATTATAAAGGTGATCTATAGGTGTTTCCGATGGTACTTGTTGAGTTGGCATAGATCGATATTAGGATTTGTCACTCCGATTGTCAGAGAGGTATCTCTGGGCCCTCTCGGTAATGCACATCACTATAAGCCTTGGAAGCAATGTGACTAATGGGTTAGTTGGGGGATGATGTATTACAGAACGAGTAAAGAGACTTGCCGGTAACGAGATTGAGCTAGGTATTGAGATACCGACGATCAAATCTCGGGCAAGTAACATACCAATGACAAAGGGAACAACACATGTTGTTATGTGGTTTTGACCGACAAAGATCTTCGTAGAATATGTAGGAGCCAATATGAGCATCCAGGTTCCGCTATTGGTTATCGACTGGAGACGTGTCTCTGTCATGTCTACATAGTTCTCAAACCCGTAGGGTCCGCACGCTTAACGTTTGATGACGATCGATATTATGAGCTTATGTGTTTTGATGTACCGTTGGTTGTTAGGAGTCCCGAATATGATCACGGACATGACGAGGAGTCTCGAAATGGTCAAGACATAAAGATCGATATATTGGATGACTATGTTTGGACTTCGGAAGTGTTTCGGGCAAGTTCGGGCATATACCGGAGTACCGGGGGGTTACCGGAACCCCCCGGGGAGTATAATGGGCCTATTGGGCCCTAGTGGAGAAGAGGAGGGGTGGCCAAGGCAGGGCCGCGCGCCCCCTCCCCTTCTAGTCCGAATTGGACAAGGAGGGCGGGCGGCGCCCCCCTTTCCTTTCCCCCTCTCTCTCCTCCTTCCCCCTTCTCCTACTCCTACTAGGAAAGGAGGAGTTCTACTCTCGGTGGGAGTAGGACTCCCCCCTTGGCGCGCCCTCCTCCTGGCCAGCCGCCTCCCCCTTGCTCCTTTATATACGGGGTTGGGGGGGCACCCTAAGATACACAAGTTGATCATTGATCTTTAGCCGTGTACGGTGCCCCCCTCCACCATAATCCACCTCGGTCATATCATAGCGGTGCTTAGGCGAAGCCCTGCGTCGGTAGCTTCATCAACACCGTCATCACACCGTCGTGCTGATGGAACTCTCTCTGATGCCCGGATAATTAGGCTACAGTAATCCCGTGTTAACTATGCCATGTCACCTCGGCTATTGTTGTTAAACTCGCGTTGGTTCGAATTCGGTTCAAATTCAAATTTAAAACAAAGTCGAGAACAAAAGTTTTCAAATGACAAAACTAAAATGTTCATGATATTCTATAAATTCCCCTGATCATTTTCATGTGGAACCAAAATTCACTAGACACACAAATAAATTCCTAAGAAAATAATAAATGGTCCAACCACAAATAAAATGGCCTTTTAAAGAAAAATAATTAATTAAACTTTTCCAGTTGACCCCAAGCCTTGTGTGCACCCTTATTATATGGCCTAATATTTATGTGCCAGTTACTTTGTAGAAGAAAAGTCTTTTAATATTTCAAAAGAAAAAGTGCAAACAGAAAATAAAATGGAAAACAAAACAAAAAAATACACCCCACGCCAACTGTGGTCTAGCCACTGCCGCCTCCTGCGGCCTCTCCCTCCCCGCTAGCCCCTTCCGGCGGCCTCACCGTGGCCGTGGCCCGCACACCCGCTGGCCGCATCGAGCACCCGCACCCGTTCCACCAACTGCCAACCCACACGCCCCTTAGCGCCCGAAACCCACTAAGGCCCCGAGGAGCCTATGACAAGGGGGGCCCGCCCAGAACGTTTTTAGAAATAAATATAATAAAAATAATATCAATTAATTAATTAATTAATTAATTACGTTTAGACTAACCTAATCATTAGGTAATCTAATTAACTTTGTTTAATTAAACTGCTAACTGAACAACCTATGACATGCGGCCCCCACATGTTAGTTTGACCATGTCAACACCTCTATTGACTGCTGACATCATGCTGACGTCATGCTGATGCAATAATACTAATCTCAAGTTAATTTAATAATAATAATTAGAAAATGATTTAAAACTATAAAATTTAATAGAAAATAAACCGTAGCTCAGATGGAAAAACTTTGTAAGTTGCTCAGAACAACGAGACAAATCCAGATACGCAGCCCGTTCATCTGCCACGCGTCCCTAGCATAGTGAACCTGCAACATTTCACCTCTGGTTCATCTTTCCGAAAACGCGAAACACCGGGGATACTTTCCCGGATGTTTTCCCCCTTCACCGGTATCACCTACTACTGCGTTAGGACACAACGAACACCGCGTATTGCCTTATTACTCTTTGTGATGCTTATGTTTGCACTATATTTATTATTTCTTCCCCCTCCTCTCTTTGGTACACTAGAGACTGACGCTGCTACTACCCAGTACGACTACGGAGTTGGCGACCCCTCATTATTGCCAGAGCAACCAGGCAAGCCCCCCCCCCCTTGATCACCAGATATCGCCTATTCCTTCACTCTACTTCTTGCATTAGAGTAGTGTAGCATGTTACTGTTTGGTTACTCCTATTCTGTTGCATAGCCTGTTATTGTTACTACAGACATTGATACCTTACCCGCAATCCTAAATGCTTAGTATAGGATGCTAGTTTATCATCATTGGCCCCACATTCTTGTCATTCTGCCTTGCTATATTATCGGGCCATGATCACTCGGGAGGTGATCACGGCTATATACTATACATATATACATACTATACAGATGGTGACTAAAGTCGAGTCGGCTCATTGAGTACCCGCAAGTGATTCGGATATGGGCACTGAAAGGACAGGTGGCTCCATCCTGGTAGAGGTGGGCCTGGGTTCCCAACGACCCCGACTGTTACTTTGTGGCGGAGCGACAGGGCAGTTTGAGACCACCTAGGCAAGAGGTGGGCCTGGCCCTGGTCGGTGTCTGCGGTTACATAACTTAACACGATTAACAAGATCTTGATATTTGATCTGAGTTGGGTCGTTAACCTTATACGCACTAACCACCACGTGGGACAAGATATGGGCAACCGGCGTCGTGGTATCAGCCGAAGCCTTCTTGACGTCAGCGACTGAGCGGCGCGCGCCGGATTGGACCATAATCCTACGCTTGTATTAAGGGGGCTAGGTCTGCTTCCGGCTGCGTTCGCAACGTGCAGGTGTGCAATGGGCGATGGGCCCAGACCCCTGCGCGCGTAGGATTTAGACCGATGTGTTGACCTCTCTGTTAGGCCTAGGTAGGGTTGCGACGTGTTGATCTCCCGATGCCGGACATGACCCAGGAAAGTGTGCCCGGCCAGAGGGATCGAGCATGTCGGGTAATGTGGTTATCACGCCCAATATGCGATAATATCCTAAAGAGACTCAAAGGTCCCACCAAGGATAGAAACGCATATTGAAACGCTTTTGCAAGGTGGATATCATTACCTCAACATTACATAATAGATGGGGATACATACATAAGGCATACAATGCCACTCGAATACAACATCACAATACATAAGATCAACATCCGACTACGGATGAAACACAAACAGAAACTCAAACGACATCCACCCTGCTAGCCCAAGCTGCCGACCTGGAACCTATCCCCTGATCAAAGAAGCAGAAGAAGAACTCAACGCAAGCAAGCATCGCTCTCGCGTCATGATCATCGCATAACCTGTACCTGCAACTGTTGTTGTAGTAATCTGTGAGCCACGAGGACTCAGCAATCCCATTACCATGGGTATCAAGACTAGCAAAGCTTAAACGGAAAGGAAGGGTGATGCGGAGCATCCTTCCATCACCCCCATGGACTCTACTTCGACCACACTTGCCCCAAGAGGACCCATGACAAGAGCCCGAGCACGTGCCATCCAATCCGAGGTTAACTCTCTCCTTGTTGAATTTCCCTTTGACCCATTTGAGACATGGCTACTACCTCAAACGGAGACACTTTGTGTGCTCAGGTACCATGAAAGCAGCCAAGGAGAAGGAGTGGTGCAAGATGGACATACAGATCAAGGAGGCATTCCACCCAGCCTGGGAGGACCGGTACAACCGCCCAACCACCGCCCAGGCGGAACAACCGGCCGGCCACCGCCCAACAACCGGCCGCTATTCTGTGGGCAAACGGTGCAAGGCCGGTACAGCACCGGTTCTACCGGTTTCTGCCCAAAGACCGGAACAACTGCCCCAACCTCTGGTACAACCACTGGCTCCTTCGACGCCCACCTCCAGAAGCCAGCGCCCGACCTCCAGCGGTAGTACCGCCTTCCTCGACCGGAACTACCGCCCCTCAGGAGCTCTCAGCGGTACTACTGGCCCCCTGACCGGTACTACCGGCCTGCCTGCGCGCAGTGCACTTACCCCTTCGTGACTTAGCACTATATATACTCGTCTCCTAGCTTCTTATTAGGGTTAGCATAGGTTTAGCTCATATTTTGTGTGAGAGCCTTGCTCATCCACTTGGCTACTTCTCCTCGGAGTTCAGGACCTCTTCGGAGAAGATCCCCCAAGCGGATTCAAGACCCCTTTCTAGGGAAGACCATCAAGACCTCCGTTAGGAGATGAACTGTCCTTTGTATCCTTACCTTTGTTGATTGTGGATCTTATGTATCTTTTTGTGTTCGGTGATCTAGCACTCGTGTGATCTATTCTTTGTCGGTTTTGTGATTCTCTCTCGTCCTTCCCGTGATTTCCCCTTTGTGCTTCCGCGTGTTCTTCGTGTTTCTCCCGTGGGATCCCTCCAAACGTGAAAGATCATCCACCTAGGGTTCTGCCCTACATCATCTTGGTATCATGAGCCACGTTGATCATGTTTTTGGAGCCCCTACCCCGTGTTTTCTAGCTTGATTTTGTTGTTTTCTTCCTAAATTTGAAAATCTCCACCAAAAATAGCCCCAATTTTTTTGGTGATTTGTTGGTTTGATGATGTTTTGTTGATTTTGATCCGTGGATTTGCTTGGTTTCAAGTGGATCTAACATTCCCCAAGTTTCCCCTCTTTCCTTCCACGAAATCCACCCAATTTTGCCCCGAAACCATCCAATTCCGCCCAAAATCGCAGCCAGCTTCGTGCTGTGTCGAATCCCGACACGAGTGGTACAACCGCCCCTCCGAGCGGTACCACCACTGAGTACCACAAGCGGTACAACCGGCCATCCGAGCGGGACTACCGCCCAGGCCATTTTCAGCATAACTCCCACATCCACCTCCACTTTCCGCTTCCACAGTTGTTGTTTTGGTCTTTGAGAATTTGAGTTGTGGTTCCCGTGTCCTATTGTGTTTCGGCTATATAGGTACGGTTCGACGTCAACATCACCACCGCTCATCTTAGCCAAGGACTCATCTTCGTCAAGGACGGTAACCTCGACGACATCTTTGTCATCTCTTGCAATTGCATTGATAACCACATAGCCTTACTTTTGCGTTGCTTACCCATCGAGACTAGCCTTTGAGTATTGCCGACAACGTGACTTGTGCACATTAGTGATCATACAACATAACATACATATCATACCATAGTGGTGCATATCTTGAGATCAACTTGTGTGTCACAAAGTTGTCATAGCATACGCAATTGCTATCTTGGTTCGTGAAGTTTTGCATGAGAAAAGAGCTCAAAACTGAAGAGCCACCCAAGCTTTTAAGCAAAAGAGAAAGATAAGCAAAGAGCTTATAAGCGAGAACCATAGCATCTTACAACATTAAGATTGTCATATTCGATCATCTTGGATCATAGCACCGAAATATCATACATATAGCATACTTGGGATAGAGATCGTAGCATTTTTGTCTAGTAGGTTGTGCACAAGTTTGCGTATCCGCCTATTGTGCAATTCTGCTAGCGTCTCTCTAGTATTGTGCAACAAGAGCATTTCGTGGTTTCCACATTTTGGCTCACTTTTGGTTTGCACAATCCCAATTATCTATTTGCGTGTGTGTTTCCGTGTACCATTACTTACTTGGTCTACTTGTTACATTTGCGAATTTGCGAATCTTTTTCAACATCTTTGAGTCAAACTAACGATTGCAATCAATTTTGTGCCACCATCCTAACCAAGATCCACCATAAGATTTTACTTGTGTAGGTGTGAGAACCGACAAGAATTGGTACCAACAGTGCTATTTCATTGTCCGCATTTGAGTGAACTTGATTCATCTTCAACATTGGTCAAGGTACATTTGGTACACGTTCTTTTCCTTCTACCACTTACATTTTGCTTGGTATGATGGATAGGCCAAGTTCTTCTAACAATCCACCTCTCATCGAGAACGGCGACGACATGTCATCATTCGTCACAAAGAGCCACCTCTTTGGTGCTCAAAGGGCGTTACACCAAGAGCAACAAGCTATGAGCGACCGCATCGACAACCTCGCCACCGACTTGCGACTCTCCGAACAACGTACAAAAGACTACTTCGACGACAAGTTCGACTCTCACAAGCAAGAAAATGATGCAAGAATGGACGAGATCCGCGCCTTGGTGAGGAACCGGCATCATTCCACTTCTTCCTCCTCAAGACGGAGCCGCTCGAGTCGACACACCGATGACACCTTCTCCGGCTCAAGTACACCGTCTTCGACCATTCTTCAACGAGCCGCGCATCAAGACCGTCATGCACCTCGCAACCCGCTACATGACAAGCATTCACAAGAGCAAGACGCTGAGCAAGTCCCTCGTCCTCAATCAAACCAAGTGGCTTTTGCTCAAGCTCAAGAACGGCAACGACTTCGGCACCAAGAAGAAGAACGAGTGCGTCTATACCAAGAAGAACAAGACGCCGAGGCTCAACGTCTTCAACAATAACAACAAGAAGCACAAGCGCTTGAGGCGCAACGTGCCCTTCAAGAATCAAGTCGAGCCATCGCCAACCGCAATCGCGAACGGCGCAATCAAGAGGAAGCTCTTCGAGAAGAAATCCAAGAGAGAAACTACCTACCGCGTGTGCAACGTCAAGCTCCACAAGCCCCTCCACAAGCTCGTCAAGCTCCTCTTCAACCTCAAGTTCAACAAGAGCAAGTTGATCATCGACTTCCTCCGCGCCAAGAGCAACATGAGGATGACTATCGCCCACGTCAAGGACGTCATCACCACCATCGCCAACAACACAATGAAGAGCAACGCTATGGCAAGCTCAAGTTCACAATGCCCAAGTTCAAAGGAAGCAATGATCCAGAAGAGTACCTCTCATGGGCATCGAAGGTCGACAAAATCTTTCGTTTGCACAACTATGAGGAAGAGAAGAAGATCGCTATGGCATCACTTGAGTTCCAAGACTATGTGCTCATATGGTGGGAACAAGTCCTTGAACGCCGTGAAGCAAGAGGTGAACCTCCAATCACCACTTGGGCTCAAATGAAGGATGTCATGCGGGCATGCTTTGTACCAACCTACTACAACCGTGATCTCTTCAAGAAGCTACAACTCCTCAAGCAAGGAACAAAGAGTGTTGAAGAATACTACAAGGAAATGGAGATAGCCATGATTCAAGCCAATGTCAAGGAAGATGATGAGCAAACAATGGCACGTTTCTTGAATGGACTCAATCATCCCATCAAGAAGATCGCCGACTTCCAACCATATTCCAACCTCATTGAGCTCGTGCATCAAGCAACCAAGGCGGAACGTCAAGTGCAAGATGACTTCAAGTACGCCAAGTACTCATCCAGGACCTACGGCTTCTCCAACATCCAAGCGTCAACGACTCCTCCAACATCTACGTCAACCAAACCTTCTACAAGCAACGACGACATGTCAAGTTACAAGAAAAATCCGACAAGTTCTAGTCGTCTTCCTCCTACTACAAGCAAATTCAAGCCGCGTGCTTCATCATCTACTCCGACCGATGAGACCGTCAAAACAAGCTCCTTCAAGTGTTTCACTTGCGGCGGCCGAGGCCACAAGTCCTATGAATGCACGAATAAGCGCACCATGATCCTCAACGACGACGGCACATATGACTCAATGAGTGAAGAGGAGATGGAAGCCCTTGAGCAAGTGGCCATGCACCGGCGCGTGAACGAAGATGAAGATGATCAAGTCTTTTGTGATGAGGATTCGAGCCCCGCTCTCGTTGTCTCCAAAGTCTTAACACTTCAACATCAACAAGAAGAAGACCAAAGATGCCACATCTTCCACACAAAGGCCGGCATCAATGGAAGGTCCGTCAAGGTCATCATCGATGGAGGTAGTTGCCACAACTTGGCAAGTGAAGAACTATGTTCAAAACTTCAATTGGTCAAGAGCAAGCACCCACACCCCTACAAGGTTCAATGGCTAAGTGACTCCGGCACTATACGAGTCGAGCATACGGTCCAAGTCTCTTTCAAAATAGGTGCTTATGAAGACACTTTGGAATGTGATGTGGTCCCAATGACGGTTTGCCACCTCCTTCTTGGTCGACCATGGCAATTCGACCGTGGTGTCATCCACAATGGGCGAACCAATCACTATAGCTTCAAGATGAAAGGGAAGGAGTATGTGCTACGACCTATGTCTCCTAGTCAAGTGATAGCCGACAAGCAAGCCACCCACCATGGAGAGAAGAGTGAGAAAGTGACCCACCCAAAAGTGAGTGAGAGCCACAAGCCAAACTTGAGCGCCTCTTCGCCTAGAGAGAAAAACCTCATCCTATTTGCCACCAAAAGTGAGACAAGAGAAGTGTGTGAGAACCCATCGAGTGTGATACACTTTGTCCTTTTGTGCAAGGATGGAGAACCAAAATCTAACACTTCTCACGAGCTACCTTTAGTGTTTCAATCTCTTTTGCAGGAATTCCAAGATGTTTTTCCTGATGAGCTACCTCCGGGTCTACCTCCACTTCGAGGCATTGAGCATCGAATCGACCTCATCCCCGGAGCACCACTTCCAAACAAAGCTCCATACCGTGTCAACCCCGAAGAGACAAGGGAAATCCAATGGAAAGTACAACAACTCATCGACAACGGTCATGTACGTGAAAGCTTAAGCCCTTGTGCCGTTCCCGTTATTCTTGTGCCTAAGCCCGATGGAAGTTTCCGCTTGTGTTCCGATTGTAGACCTATAAATGCTATTACCGTTCGCTATAGGCATCCCATCCCTCGTTTAGATGATATGCTTGATGAACTTAGCGGAGCCAACTTTTTCTCAAAAATTGACCTTAAAAGTGGCTATTATCAAATTCGCATTCAAGAAGGTGATGAATGGAAAACCGCTTTCAAAACCAAATTTGGCTTATATGAGTGGTTAGTGATGCCTATGGGTTTGTCCGAACCTCCCGGAACTTTCGTGTGTCTTATGCATCATGTGCTTAGACCTTACATAGGAGTCTTCGTTGTGGTTTACTTTGATGATATTCTTGTGTTTAGCAAAACAATGAAAGACCATATTAATCATGTTAAATCTGTTTTGCAAACCCTTCGCAAGGAAAGCCTTTATGCAAACTTGAAAAAATGCACGTTTGGTGTTGACAAAGTGGTTTTCTTGGGATTTGTTGTCTCTTCAAAAGGTGTTCATGTTGACGAAACTAAAATTGAGGCAATTAAAACTTGGCCCGAACCAACCAATTTGCAACAAGTGCGTAGTTTCCTTGGCCTTGCAGGATTTTATCGCCGATTTGTGAAAAACTTTAGCACAATTGCCGCTCCTTTGCATACCTTGAGTAAGAAGAATTCTCCTTTTGTTTGGGGATCTTTGCAATCCACCGCTTTTAATGAGCTCAAGTCTTTGCTTACTCATGCTCCGATTCTTGCTTTGCCCAATTTTGACAAAACTTTTGAGGTTCATTGTGATGCAAGTGGTACCGGAATTGGCGGAGTTTTGATGCAAGAAAAACGAGCCATTGCTTATTTTAGTCAAAAACTCTTCGGTGCCCAACTTAATTATCCCATCTATGACAAAGAATTGTATGCTCTAGTGCGTGTGCTACATGTTTGGGAACATTATCTTAGACCTCATGAGTTTTTCATCCATACCGATCATGAAACGCTTAAGTACCTAAAAGGTCAAACTAAATTGAACAAGCGTCATGCCAAATGGAGTAAATTCATTGAATCTTTTCCTTATGTGATCAAGTACATTAAGGGTAAAGAAAATGTTGTTGCGGATGCACTTTCACGCATATGCATGCTTGTCACTCAACTTGAGTTGAATGTTATTGGTTTTGAGCATATAAAAGACTTGTATGAGCATGATCCTTCTTTTGCTAATCCTTACACTAAGTGTTTGACACACACGTCTTGTGAACGATACTACCTAAAGGATGATTATCTTATGAGTGCTAACAAACTTTGAATTCCCGAGTCTTCTCTTCGTTTGCTCCTTTTGCAAGAGGCTCATGGAGGCGGACTCATGTGACACTTTGGACGAGACAAGACTTTCGCTACGCTCTCCAAGAACTACTTTTGGCCCAAGATGTTTCGTGATGTCTCACGCTTCACCAACCGTTGCTCTACATGTCGCAAAGCTAAGTCAAAAGCTCAATCCCATGGTCTTTACATGCCCCTTCCCATTCCTTACCAACCTTGGGAAGACATTAGCATGGATTTTATACTTGGTTTGCCTAGAACTCAAAATGGCAAGGATTCCGTCTTTGTTGTTGTGGACAGATTTTCTAAGATGGCACATTTCATTCCTTGCAACAAGATAGACGATGCTTCACATATTGCAAATCTCTTTTGTAGGGACATTTTGCGACTTCATGGAGTGCCAAAGACGATCGTATCCGACCGTGACATCAAGTTCTTGAGTTACTTTTGGAAGACGCTATGCGCCAAACTCGGAATCAAGCTCTTGTTCTCATCCGCATACCACCCTCAAACCGACGGCCAAACGGAGGTGACGACCCGGACACTATCCACTCTACTTCGCGTGTTGATCAAGAAGAACATCAAGGAGTGGGAGGCGTGTCTACCCATCGCCGAGTACGCCTACAACCGTGCAAGACATTCGACTACCGGCAAGTCTCCCTTCGAGGTCGTCTACGGCTTCAACCCATTGTCACCATTGGACATTCTACCTCTTCCTCTACAAGAGTGCACCAACATGGATGCGAGTGCACGGGCAAGCTACATCAAGAAGATGCATGAAGATACAAGACACACCATCGAGCGCCAAGTACAACGACTAGCGACCAAGCTCAATAGCAACAAGCAACCCATGGTATTCAACGTTGGTGATCTCGTGTGGCTACACCTTCGCAAGGACCGCTTCCCCAACGAACGCAAGTCTAAGATTCTCCCTCGAGCCGACGGACCCTTCAAGGTGCTAGCACGCTACAACGACAACGCCTACAAGATTGAACTCCCACGAGACAAGTACATCGTGAGCGACACCTTCAACGTCAAAGACCTCTCGCCTTTCCATGGTGATGCAGATTTTGATCCGAGGTCGGATCTTTCCCAAGGGAGGGGAGATGATGCGGAGCATCCTTCCATCACCCCCATGGACTCTACTTCGACCACACTTGCCCCAAGAGGACCCATGACAAGAGCCCGAGCACATGCCATCCAATCCGAGGTTAACTCTCTCCTTGTTGAATTTCCCTTTGACCCATTTGAGACATGGCTACTACCTCAAACGGAGACACTTTGTGTGCTCAGGTACCATGAAAGCAGCCAAGGAGAAGGAGTGGTGCAAGATGGACATGCAGATCAAGGAGGCATTCCACCCAGCCTGGGAGGACCGGTACAACCGCCCAACCACCGCCCGGGCGGAACAACCGGCCGGCCACCGCCCAACAACCGGCCGCTATTCTGTGGGCAAACGGTGCAAGGCCGGTACAGCACCGGTTCTACCGGTTTCTGCCCAAAGACCGGAACAACCGCCCCAACCTCCGGTACAACCACTGGCTCCTTCGACGCCCACCTCCAGAAGCCAGCGCCCAACCTCCAGCGGTAGTACCGCCTTCCTCGACCGGAACTACCGCCCCTCAGGAGCTCTCAGCGGTACTACTGGCCCCCTGACCGGTACTACCAGCCTGCTTGCGCGCAGTGCACTTACCCCTGCGTGACTTAGCACTATATATACTCGTCTCCTAGCTTCTTATTAGGGTTAGCATAGGTTTAGCTCATATTTTGTGTGAGAGCCTTGCTCATCCACTTGGCTACTTCTCCTCGGAGTTCAGGACCTCTTCGGAGAAGATCCCCCAAGCGGATTCAAGACCCCTTTCTAGGGAAGACCATCAAGACCTCCGTTAGGAGATGAACTGTCCTTTGTATCCTTACCTTTGTTGATTGTGGATCTTATGTATCTCTTTGTGTTCGGTGATCTAGCACTCGTGTGATCTATTCTTTGTCGGTTTTGTGATTCTCTCTCGTCCTTCCCGTGATTTCCCCTTTGTGCTTCCGCGTGTTCTTCGTGTTTCTCCTGTGGGATCCCTCCAAACGTGAAAGATCATCCACCTAGGGTTCTGCCCTACATCATCTTGGTATCATGAGCCACGTTGATCACGTTTTTGGAGCCCCTACCCCATGTTTTCTAGCTTGATTTTGTTGTTTTCTTCCTAAATTCAAAAATCCCCACCAAAAATAGCCCCAATATTTTTTGTGATTTGTTGGTTTGATGATGTTTTGTTGATTTTGATCCGTGGATTTGCTTGGTTTCAAGTGGATCTAACATTCCCCAAGTTTCCCCTCTTTCCTTCCACGAAATCCACCCAATTTTGCCCCGAAACCATCCAATTCCGCCCCAAAATCGCGGCCAGCTTCGTGCTATGTCGAATCCCGACACGAGCGGTACAACCGCCCCTCCGAGCGGTACCACCGCTGAGTACCACAAGCGGTACAACCGGCCATCCGAGCGGTACTACCGCCCAGGCCATTTTCAGCATAACTCCCACATCCACCTCCACTTTCTGCTTCCACAGTTGTTGTTTTGGTCTTTGAGAATTTGAGTTGTGGTTCCCGTGTCCTATTGTGTTTCGGCTATATAGGTACGGTTCGACGTCAACATCACCACCGCTCATCTTAGCCAAGGACTCATCTTCGTCAAGGACGGTAACCTCGACGACATCTTTGTCATCTCTTGCAATTGCATTGATAACCACATAGCCTTACTTTTGCGTTGCTTACCCATCGAGACTAGCCTTTGAGTATTGCCGGCAACGTGACTTGTGCACATTAGTGATCATACAACATAACATACATATCATACCATAGTGGTGCATATCTTGAGATCAACTTGTGTGTCACAAAGTTGTCATAGCATACGCAATTGCTATCTTGGTTCGTGAAGTTTTGCATGAGAAAAGAGCTCAAAAGTGAAGAGCCACCCAAGCTTTTAAGCAAAAGATAAAGATAAGCAAAGAGCTTATAAGCGAGAACCATAGCATCTTACAACATTAAGATTGTCATATTCGATCATCTTGGATCATAGCACCGAAATATCATACATATAGCATACTTGGGATAGAGATCGTAGCATTTTTGTCTAGTAGGTTGTGCACAAGTTTGCGTATCCGCCTATTGTGCAATCGTGCTAGCGTCTCTCTAGTATTGTCCAACAAGAGCATTTCGTGGTTTCCACATTTTGGCTCACTTTTGGTTTGCACAATCCCAATTATCTATTTGCGTGTGTGTTTCCGTGTACCATTACTTACTTGGTCTACTTGTTACATTTGCAAATTTGTGAATCTTTTTCAACATCTTTGAGTCAAACTAACGATTGCAATCAATTTTGTGCCACCATCCTAACCAAGATCCACCATAAGATTTTACTTGTGTAGGTGTGAGAACCGACAAGAATTGGTACCAACAGTGCTATTTCATTGTCCGCATTTGAGTGAACTTGATTCATCTTCAACATCGGTCAAGGTACATTTGGTACACGTTCTTTTCCTTCTACCACTTACATTTTGCTTGGTATGATGGATAGGCCAAGTTCTTCTACAAATCCACCTGTCATAGAGAACGGTGACGACATGTCATCATTCGTCACGAAGAGCCACCTCTTTGGTGCTCAAAGGGCGTTACACCAAGAGCAACAAGCTATGAGCGACCGCATCGACAACCTCGCCACCGACTTGCGACTCTCCGAACAACGTACGAAAGACTACTTCGACGACAAGTTCGACTCTCACAAGCAAGAAAATGATGCAAGAATGGACGAGATCCGCGCCTTGATGAGGAACCGGCATCATTCCACTTCTTCCTCCTGAAGACGGAGCCGCTCGAGTCGACACACCGATGACACCTTCTCCGGCTCAAGTACACCGTCTTCGACCATTCTTCGACGAGCCGCGCATCAAGACCGTCATGCACCTCGCAACCCGCTACATGACAAGCATTCACAAGAGCAAGACGATGAGCAAGTCCCTCGTCCTCAATCAAACCAAGTGGCTTTTGCTCAAGCTCAAGAACGGCAATGACTTCGGCGCCAAGAAGATGAACGAGCGCGTCTACACCAAGAAGAACAAGACACCGAGGCTCAACATCTTCGACAACAACAACGAGAAGCGCAAGTGCTTGAGGCGCAACGTGCCCTTCAAGAATCAAGTCGAGCCATCGCCAACCGCAATCGCGAACGGCGCAATCAAGAGGAAGCTCTTCGAGAAGAAATCCAAGAGAGGAACTACCTACCGTGTGTGCAACGTCAAGCTCCACAAGCCCCTCCACAAGCTCGTCAAGCTCCTCTTCAACCTCAAGTTCAACAAGAGCAAGTTGATCATCGACTTCCTCCGCGCCAAGAGCAACATGAGGATGACTATCCCCCACGTCAAGGACGTCATCATCACCATCGCCAACAACACAATGAAGAGCAACACTATGGCAAGCTCAAGTTCACAATGCCCAAGTTCAAAGGAAGCAATGATCCAGAAGAGTACCTCTCATGGGCATCGAAGGTCGACAAAATCTTTCGTTTGCACAACTATGAGGAAGAGAAGAAGATCGCTATGGCATCACCTGAGTTCCAAGACTATGTGCTCATATGGTGGGAACAAGTCCTTGAACGCCGTGAAGCAAGAGGTGAACCTCCAATCACCACTTGGGCTCAAATGAAGGATGTCATGCGGGCACGCTTTGTACCAACCTACTACAACCGCGATCTCTTCAAGAAGCTACAACTCCTCAAGCAAGGAACAAAGAGTGTTGAAGAATACTACAAGGAAATGGAGATAGCCATGATTCGAGCCAATGTCAAGGAAGATGATGAGCAAACAATGGCACGTTTCTTGAATGGACTCAATCATCCCATCAAGAAGATCGCCGACTTCCAACCATATTCCAACCTCATTGAGCTCGTGCATCAAGCAACCAAGGCGGAACGTCAAGTGCAAGATGACTTCAAGTACGCCAAGTACTCATCCAGGACCTACGGCTTCTCCAACATCCAAGCATCAACGACTCCTCCAACATCTACGTCAACCAAACCTTCTACAAGCAACGACGACAAGTCAAGTTACAAGAAAAGTCCGACAAGTTCAAGTCGTCTTCCTCCTACTACAAGCAACTTCAAGCCGCATGCTTCATCATCTACTCCGACCGATGAGACCGTCAAAACAAGCTCCTTCAAGTGTTTCACTTGCGGCGGCCGAGGCCACAAGTCCTATGAATGCACAAATAAGCGCACCATGATCCTCAACAACGACGACACATATGACTCAATGAGTGAAGAGGAGATGGAAGCCCTTGAGCAAGTGGCCATAAACCGGCGCGTGAACGAAGATGAAGATGATCAAGTCTTTTGTGATGAGGATTCGAGCCCCGCTCTCGTTGTCTCCAAAGTCTTAACACTTCAACATCAACAAGAAGAAGACCAAAGATGCCACATCTTCCACACAAAGGCCAGCATCAATGGAAGGTCCGTCAAGGTCATCATCGATGGAGGTAGTTGCCACAACTTGGCAAGTGAAGAACTATGTTCAAAACTTCAATTGGTCAAGAGGAAGCACCCACACCCCTACAAGGTTCAATGGCTAAGTGACTCCGGCACTATACGAGTCGAGCATACGGTCCAAGTCTCTTTCAAAATAGGTGCTTATGAAGACACTTTGGAATGTGATGTGGTCCCAATGACGGTTTGCCACCTCCTTCTTGGTCGACCATGGCAATTCGACCGTGGTGTCATCCACAATGGGCGAACCAATCACTATAGCTTCAAGATGAAAGGGAAGGAGTATGTGCTACGACCTATGTCTCCTAGTCAAGTGATAGCCGACAAGCAAGCCACCCACCATGGAGAGAAGAGTGAGAAAGTGACCCACCCAAAAGTGAGTGAGAGCCACAAGCCAAACTTGAGCGCCTCTTCGCCTAGAGAGAAAAACCTCATCCTATTTGCCACCAAAAGTGAGATAAGAGAAGTGTGTGAGAACCCATCGAGTGTGATACACTTTGTCCTTGTGTGCAAGGATGGAGAACCAAAATCTAACACTTCTCACGAGCTACCTTTAGTGTTTCAATCTCTTTTGCAGGAATTCCAAGATGTTTTTCTCGATGAGCTACCTCCGGGTCTACCTCCACTTCGAGGCATTGAGCATCGAATCGACTAGGCATATTGCAAGCATCAAAACTATATGCTAGAGCACCCCAACATAATAACAAAAGGCATGGACATGATGTACAGGTAAAGCATTACAAAACATGAACACTGAGCTATCTCCAGAAATCACTAGAACATGCTCAAACACATGGCAAGATTGCAAATAATAACAGTTCAGACTTTGCAGAAAATAACATCAGGTTGCAATGTTTAGAGCTATCAAACAACATGTTACAGGAACTTATCATGGCAAACAAAGGCATGTCATGAATCTACTAATAGCATAGAACAAAAGTCCCTTACTGACCATAAGCCAAAAAGGATCAGAAAATATGATGGCACCCATGTAAACATAGCAAGTTATATTACAGATTCATACATGGCAGGAACAACAATAAGTAGGCATGTTGGTGAGCTTGTACCACTCACCATAGAGCAATACATGGCATGGCAAGGCACCCAACAGTAATAAGGCATGTTTGTGAAGGCTAAACATGGCAAGAGCAAGTCCATAGGGTGCATGGAACACTAGCAACAATCATGGCAACAACTGAACTTAATGTTAATAGGCTGACAGCAACATTATTTAGAAACTTTGGAGCAAGTTTACAACAAGCTACAGCAGGCTATAATTGCAACCAGGGGCATGTATGGATAGTGTATGACATGTAGAACAAAACACCCTTAGTGAACATCTCCAGATTATGCATAGAATGACTTGTAGCAGCAGGTTTACATAGCATCATGAAATAATAGATTCAGCCTAGCAAAACAGTAACAGCAAGTACACTACTTAACAAGCTTGATTCACCCACCACAAGTCATTGCATGACAAGATAAGCATAGCATCAGCAAGAAGACATGTTTATGAAACAAATCAAGTCAAGAACAAGTTTATAGCATGCAAGGATCAACTACAACAACCTTGGCAAAATTGAATAACATGTAAACAATCTGCCAGGAAACATTTTGAAGCAAAAGTACAGCATGAAAATGACATGCTAGACTACTCCATAATTGCAAACAATGGCATGAATGGATAGATAATAACCATATGTTCAAAACACCCTTACTGAAGTATCTCAAAATATACATGGATCTCTCTGTAGCATCAAGTTTACAAGGCATCAAAATAACAGCAGAACGGGGACTAAAATCAGTAACATCACGAAGCCTAGTTTACATGCTTGTGCTAGTCACCACATTGATCATAAAAATACACGGCAAACACCACTGTAAAGATGGCATGACATAGATCAAAACACATGTAGACATCAACCTCATAGGATGCACACATCAATCATGGCAAAAATGACAAAAGAGCAAGTTCTGTTAAGAAACAGGAACTAACATTCTGAAGCACTCTTGAAACGATGATTCAAGCATCAAGATGAACTCAAATGAACATGATGCAATGGAACAAAATGAAGTACTCGTTGAGACGAACAATTTGACATATTACACGCACAAAACGGAGCTACGGGTGCAGAGATACGATGCGATGAACATGGCATGATAATGTCAAAATATTTCGGGACTTGGTGGAATATTACCATCTCAGAAAAGTCAACGGCGGCGCGGGAGACGAGGATGGCCGGAGAACTCGCCGGATATGTCGAGGGAGGGGCCCGGGGTGGCCGGATCGGAGGCGGGGCGACGGATCCGGGGCGCTCTCAGCCGGATCTCGCTGGATCCGGGCCGAAGAGGCACGGGGGCGGCCAGGGGCGCGGTAGCACGGACGGAGGCGCGGGCGGCGGCGGCGGACGGATGGCGCGGGCAGGGCGGCGGGGAGCAGCGGGGATGAGTCGGCGAGCAGGGGTGGATCGGCCGAGGCGGCGGGCTGGCTACCGGCGGCAGCGCAGCACGCCGGCGGCGGGGAAGCGGCGGGCGAGGCGCGGGAGATCCCGGGCGGCGGGCGGCGATGCTGGGCCCGCGGGGGCCGGACGCGGGCCTGGCAGGCCGCGACGGGCGCGGGGGAGAGAGAGAGGCGGCGCGCTGACGTGGCGCTCACGGGTTGGCTGCGGCGGCGGGGCAGACATGTCCATCGGCGGGCGAACGTGTCCGGCGGCGTGGGAAGGAGCGGGGCTAGGGTTTGGACTGCGAGAAATCCGGAGGGGAACACATATTTATAGGTAGAGGGAGCTAGGAGAGTCCAAAAGAGGAGCGGTTTTCTCCCACACGATCGTGATCGAACGACCGAGAGCATGGAAGGGGTTTGGATGGGTTTTGGGCCACTTTGGAAGGGCGTTGGGCTTCAAAGAGAAAGGGGGGTTTCGGACTACGCAGTTAACCGTTGGAGTACCAAACGACCTCCAAATGGCACGAAACTTGACAAGCGGTCTATCGGTGCTATACCAAGGCCGCTTGGCAAGACTCGGTCCATTTCGAGAATGTTTAACACCCGCTCACAACGAGAGACAAGAGGGGGACGCCGGAGGGCATAGGAGTGCCGGATTGCAAAACGGACAACGGGGAAAATGCTCGGATGCATGAGACGAACACGTATGCAAAATGAAATGCACATGATGACAAGACAAAATGCAGCATGCAAGAAAATGACATGACAACGACGGCGAATAACTGGCAGACACCTGGCGCATCGAATCCGGGGCGTTACAACACTCCTCCACTAACAAGAGATCTCGTCTCGAGATCTTAGGACCGAGACGGAAGAGAAAAAGGGATGAGGTGAAACAAGAACTCAAGAGAAGAAGCAAGGAATCGAGAGAACTCAAGAAGAAGAGAGGAACGACGAGAATGACGAGAATCGAAAGCTCACGGAATCAGGTAGACTATGAAACCACTCTGGTTAGCACGAGATAAGAAGTGAATAAGACTGAAAGAATTTAGGCATCACTCCAGCTGAAAATGGAAGGAATAGGACACAAGCTTGAGAGGATGGAATGATACTTGACGAGATGAACAATGCAATGCCTCCGGAAGAATTGAAAGAAAAGAACTTAGAAGGAAGGATTGAATGGATTTGAATATCTGAGAAGAACGAAGAAATGCAAAACTCCAATTCAAAAGAATACGGAGAATTTAATTGCACTTCGAGACGCGAGAAGAAAATATACTTGAACTCCGCCACCAAGAATCTTGAAGAACTCTTGAAAAATGAATTAAATCATGAAGAACCACCATGAAGAACTCCGGTTACAAAAGGATGATGAGATAGAATGGAGGATGAAAGAATAAGATGAGCCTTGCGATGATTTAGATGGAGGTTGCGAAGAAATGGACTAGGAAATTTGAACTCCGGAAAAGAAAAGATGAAAACACTTGGAACTAGAATTTATTCATCTAGAACAAACTCTGAAGGAAGGGATTAATCACTTTGAGGAAATAAGAATAAGATTTATTGTATGCTTATCCTTCATCAAATTAAATTGATGACAAGCAATGGATTCTTCATACTACTTATTCTTCTTGAAAAGGATTGATAAATGACATATCGCAAACTTGAGAAGGTCTTCATGAACCACCGGTAGGATTGAAAGAACAAATGGATTAGAATGGTAATCAAGGAAAAAGAATCTTGAACGAGCCACCGTAAGAATTCGAAAATGACTGATGAAAGAGAGAGAATCACTAGGAAGAATTAGAAGAACCAATAAGCTAGAGGGGATTTAGATGCAAGAGAACAAAGAGATCATAAGATGATTAAAGAACACTTGAACGAAGTACCGGGATAATAGAGAACGATAACTGAAATGTGAGGACGAAGAATTCTTCTGGAACGATGACCTCTGGATGATCGAGAGGGAAAGCAACTCCCGAAATGCATCGAATGATTGAAAAGAATTTTCACGATTGAAACAATTTGATAGGATGACATCGAGGTAGCACCGCGAATCTCCGGGAGAACGGACAAGATTTAGAGGAAAATTCCTCTTCGGTCTTCAAATGACGACGAGAAACACCACCAAAATTACTGAGATACTTCGGGAGAATGAAAAGCGAAGGGGTTGAGCCCACAATGAAAATGATTTGAAATTGATCTTGGAAAAAAGGCATGTGACTGATGAAATCCATTCTTACGTCACACTTTGAAAAGGATTAGGAATGGCTCCGGAATAATTAGAAGAGTCAGGTAAGATCCTGGAAAAAGACATGTGGGTTAGGGCCCACTGAAAAGAAAAACACTGTTGAAAAGGATTGTTAAACAGATAGATGATGCAGCGGAACAATTGAAATATTTGAATGAGGTGACAACCTCGAATTAATTGACACACAGACGAATCTCCTGAGATGTCTTACAAACTCCGGGATGATTGAATGGCGAGATGCAAATGAGCAGGGAAAACACTTGATCCAAGGAAAAGAATACGATCAACACCGAAAAGCATGAATTGAGTCCACCGGAGAAGAGATGAAGAATGTCCACCGAGACGAGAATTCACCGGTTAAAATAATTGAGGGAAGACTGAAGAGGCTCCGTACAAATAAAATTGATGGTCGAAACAGACTCAAGCTCTGGGAAGAAAAAGGGTGGGAGGGCGGGAAAACTTAGGCAACTTGGGAGGGGGAACCGACGAATAACTTGAAGAGAAGACACCGGTTGAAATAATTGAGGAAAGAAAGCAAACTTCGCATGAGTAGGATGGATACTCGATTACGGACTCTGGTTCAGAAGAATACGGGGAGGGCGGGTGGGAAAGAAAACAACTGAGGATTGAACTTGCAAAGATGAAGAGACTTGAGTCAACTTGACGAGAAATGCGCTGGATGAAAAGAGAAGAGAACCAACGATCGGAAAACCAACTACGTGATCCTAAAGAAAATTTTTTAAGGAGAAGAGGAGTAATTCAAAACACCTACGTCAAGATTCCTTACCAGAGCGACGAAGGGGATGAGGAGTAAAAAGAATTCCTACTCTCCGATATAACTAGACTCCGAAACCAGTTTTCTTCTAGACTCAACAACGGCCAAACTACATGATCAATCAAGGGGGCTCCTAGGGTCGGTCGAGGCTCTGATACCAACTTATCACGCCCAATATCTGATACTATCCTAAAGAGACTCGAAGGTCCCACCAAGGATAGAACCGCATATTGAAACGCTTTTGCAAGGTGGATATCATTACATCAACATTACATAATAGATGGGGATACATACATAAGGCATACAATGCCACTCGAATACAACATCACAATACATAAGATCAACATCCGACTACGGATGAAACACAAATAGAAACTCAAACGACATCCACCCTGCTAGCCCAGGCTGCCGACCTGGAACCTATCCCCTGATCGAAGAAGCAGAAGAAGAACTCAACGCAAGCAAGCACCGCTCTCGCGTCATGATCATCGCATAACCTGTACCTGCAACTATTGTTGTAGTAATCTGTGAGCCTCGAGGACTCAGCAATCCCATTACCATGGGTATCAAGACTAGCAAAGCTTAAATGGAAAGGAAGGGGTAAAGTGGTGAGGCTGCAGCAGGGACTAAGCATATATGGTGGCTAACATATGCAAATAAGAGCGAGAAGAGAGCAAGCGGAACGGTCGTGAAGCTAGCAATGATCAAGAAGTGATCCTGAACTCCTACTTATGTCAAACATAACCCAAAAACCATATTCACTTCCCGGACTCCGCCGAAAAGAGACCATCACGGCTACACACGCGGTTGATGCGTTTTAATTCGGATCTGGTGTCAAGTTATCTACAACCGGACATTAACAAATTCCCATCTTCCTATAACCGCAGGCACGGCTTTCGAAAGTTTATACCCTGCAGGGGTGTCCCAACTTAGCCCATGATAAGCTCTTGTGATCAACGAAGGATATACCTTCTCCCAGGAAGACCCGATCAGCCTCGGAATCCCGGTTTACAAGACATTTCGACAATGGTAAAACAAGACCAGCAAAGCCGCCTGATGCGCCGACAATTCCGATAGGAGTTGCACATATCTCGTTCTCAGGGCAACACCGGATGAGACTAGCTACGAGTAAAACCAACCCTCAAGTTGCCCCGAGGTGGCCCCGCAGGCAGCTCAGTTCGGACCAACACTTAGACAAGCACTGGCCCGGGGGGGCTAAAATAAAGATGACCCTTGGGTTGGCCGACCCAAGGGAAGGGTATAGGTGGTGGTGAGGCAAATGGTAAAACCAAGGTTGGGCCTTGCTGGAGGAGTTTTATTCAAAGCGAACTGTCAAGGGGGTCGCATAAATCACCCGACCGCGTAAGGAACGCAAAATCCGGGAACATAACACCGGTATGACGGAAACTAGGGCGGCAAGAGTGGAACAAAACACCAGGCAAAAGGCCGAGTCTTCCACCCTTTACCAAGTATATAGATGCATTAATTAAATAAGAGATATTGTGATATCCCAACATAATCCTGTCCGCCATGGAGCAATCTTCAACTTCACCTGCAACTAGCAACGCTATAAGAGGGGCTGAGCAAAAGCGGTAACATAGCCA
This sequence comes from Triticum aestivum, assembly GCF_018294505.1. Classification (NCBI taxonomy): domain Eukaryota; kingdom Viridiplantae; phylum Streptophyta; class Magnoliopsida; order Poales; family Poaceae; genus Triticum; species Triticum aestivum. The sequence goes on from NC_057804.1 coordinate 89,396,618, forward strand.
AACAACGGTTTGCATAGGAAAGGTGTCAAAGGTTAGAGGTTCATGGCAATTTGGGATGGCTTGATAAACAGGTGATAGGTAGCGCAGCATAGCGATAGAACGAAGCAACTAGCATAGCAATGATAGTAGTGAGATCCAGGGTAGCGGTCATCTTGCCTGAAATCCCGCAAGGAAGAAGAATGAGTCCATGAAGAAGACGAACGGATGAAGCCGAACCAAGCGTAGACGAATGAGTCCTCATGATCGCAACGAAACAGGAACTATCGAGAAGAAGCACACAACAAGGTAAACACACCAAACATAGACAAGCCATGATGCACAACCAAGCATGATGCATGACAAGACTACATGAAGCTACTCATGGCAAGGGATGATGCAAACCAAAGCAACACATCAAGACAAGTTTAAATGAGGCCGGGAGTGACATATAACAATTCCGGTAAGTCCTCATATGCATATTTTGAAGTTGGTCCAGATCTGAATAAACCTTATGTTCAAGTTGTTAAACAGCAAGTTAAGATGCACAAAGATGATCTACACGAGATTCTAGTCAAGTTACATATAAAGTTCATTTAGTTCAGAGCTACGGCCTAGAAGATATGAGCAAAACAAGTTAAACATGGCATTGATGCAAAATGCATACAAATATCAAGAAAACACCTCAAAACAAGGATGCAACATGATAATATGAAGCCACATGCAATTCTAAGCAAGTTTCATATAGAGCACACTCAAAACGGAGCAACGGTTCAACACACACCCACTATACAAGTTATAGCAACAATCTGTCCAAAACAGCAACTAGGCATATTGCAAGCATCAAAACAAAATGCTACAGTACCACAATATGAAAACAAAAGGCATGGGCATGATGTACAGGTAAAGCATAACAAAACATGAACACTGAGCTATCTCCAGAAATCACTAGAACATGCTCAAACACACATGGCGAGATTGCAAATAATAACAATTCAGACTTTGCAGAAAATAACATCAGGTTGCAATGTTTAGAGCTATCAAACAACATGTTACAGGAACTTATCATGGCAAACAAAGGCATGTCATGAATATACTAATAGCATAGAACAAAAGTCCCTTACTGACCATAAGCCAAAAAGGATCAGAAAATATGATGGCACCCATGTAAACATAGCAAGTTATATTACAGATTCATACATGGCAGGAACAACAATAAGTAGGCATGTTGGTGAGCTTGTACCACTCACCACAGAGCAATACATGGCATGGCAAGGCACCCAACAGTAATAAGGCATGTTTGTGAAGGCTAAACATGGCAAGAGCAAGTCCATAGGGTGCATGGAACACTAGCAACAATCATGGCAACAACTGAACTTAATGTTAACAGGCTGACAGCAACATTATTTAGAAACTTTGGAGCAAGTTTACAACAAGCTACAACAGGCTATAATTGCAACCAGGGGCATGTATGGATAGCGCATGACATGTAGAACAAAACACCCTTAGTAAACATCTCCAGATTATGCATAGAATGACTTGTAGCAGCAGGTTTACATAGCATCACGAAATAACAAATTCAGCCTAGCAAAACAGTAACAGCAAGTACACTACTTAACAAGCTTGATTCACCCACCACAAGTCATTGCATGACAAGATAAGCATAGCATCAGCAAGAAGACATGTTTATGAAACAAATCAAGTCAAGAACAAGTTTATAGCATGCAAGGATCAACTACAACAACCTTGGCAAAATTGAATAACATGTAAACAATCTGCCAGGAAACATTTTGAAGCAAAAGTACAACACGAAAATGACATGCTAGACTACTCCATAATTGCATACAAGGGCATTAATGGATAGATAATAACCATATGTTCAAAGCACCCTTACTGAAGTATCTCAAAATATACATGGATCTCTCTGTAGAATCAAGTTTACAAGGCATCAAAATAACAGCAGAACAGGGACTAAAATCAGTAACATCACGAAGCCTAGTTTACATGCTTGTGCTAGTCACCACATTGATCACAAAAATACATGGCAAACACCAACGTAAAGATGGCATGACATATATCAAAACACATGTAGACATCAACCTCATAGAATGCACACATCAATCATGGCAAAAATGACAAAAAAGCAAGTTCTGTTAAGAAACAGGAACTAACATTATGGAGCACTCTTGCAACGATGATTCAGGCATCAAGATGAACTCAAATGAACATGATGCAATGAAATGAAATGAAGCACTCGTTGTGGCGAACAATTTGACATATTACATGTACAAAACGGAGCTACGGATGCAGAGATATGATGCGATGAACATGGCATGATAATGTCAAAATATTTCGGGACAGTGGAATTTTACCATCTCAGAAAAGTCAATGGCGGCGCAGGAGACGAGGATGGCCGGAGAACTCGCCGGAGATGTCGAGGAAGGGGCCCGGGGTGGCCGGATCGAAGGCGGGGCGACGGATCCGGGGCGCTCTCGGCCGGATCTCGCCGGATCCGGGCCGGAGAGGCACAGGGGCGGCCAGGGGCGCGGCAGCGCGGACGGAGGCGCGGGCGGCGGCGGAGGCCGAGTGGCCGGCGGCGGCGGCGGACGGATGGCGCTGGCAGGGCGGCGGGGAGCAGCGGGGAGGAGTCGGCGAGCAGGGGCGGATCGGCCGAGGCGGCAGGCCGGCTACCGGCGGCGGGGAAGCGGCGGGCGAGGCGCGGGAGATCCCGGGCGGCGGGCAGCGGCGCTGGGCCCGCGGGGGCCGAACGCGGGCCTGGAGGGCCGCGGCGGGTGGCGGCGCTGGGCCCGCGGGGGCCGGACGCGGGCCTGGCGGGCCGCGACGGGCGCGGGGGAGAGAGAGAGGCGGCACACTGACGTGGCGCTCACGGGTTGGCTGCGGCGGCGGGGCGGACATGTCCGGCGGCGCGGGAAGGAGCGGGGCTAGGGTTTGGACTGCGAGAAATCCGAAGGGGAACACATATTTATAGGTAGAGGGAGCTAGGAGAGTCCAAAAGAGGAGCGGTTTTCGCCCACACGATCGTGATCGAACGACCGAGAGCATGGAAGGGGTTTGGATGGATTTTGGGCCACTTTGGAAGGGCGTTGGGCTTCAAAGAGAAAGGGGGGTTTTGGACTACGCGGTTAACCGTTGGAGTACCAAACGACCTCCAAATGGCACGAAACTTGACAGGCGGTCTACCGGTGCTATACCAAGGCCGCTTGGCAAGACTCGGTCCATTCTGAGAACGTTTAACACCCGCTCACAACGAGAGACAAAAGGGGGATGCCGGAGGGCATAGGAGTCCCGGATTGCAAAACGAACAACGGGGAAAATGCTCGAATGCATGAGACAAACACATATGCAAAATGAAATGCACCTGGTGACAAGACAAAATGCAACACGCAAGAAAATGACATGACAATGACGGCGAATAACTGGCAGACACCTGGCGCATCGAATCCGGGGCGTTACAGTGGTGCACCCCTGCAGGGAAGTTTATCTATTCGAATAGCCGTGATCTTCGGTAATAGGACGACTTGGATTTGTACCTTGACCTTATGACAACTAGAATCGGATACTTAATAAAACACACCCAGACAAGTTCCAGAGACAACCCGGCGATCTTTTTCCCACAGGGCGACAAGGGGAGGATCGCCGGGTAGGATTATGCTATGCGATGCTACTTGGAGGACTTCAATCTACTCCCGTATACATGCTGCAAGATGGAGGCTGCCAGAAGCGTAGTCTTCGATAGGACTAGATATCCCCCTCTTATACTGGCATTCTGCAGTTCAGTCCACCAATATTGCCTCTTTACACATATACCCATGCATCTGTAGTGTAGATCCTTGCTTGCGAGTATTTTGGATGAGTACTCACGGTTGCTTTGCTACCTCTTTCCCCCCTTTTTCCTCTTCTTCCCGGTTGTCGCAACCAGATGCTGGAGCCCAGGAGCTAGAGGATCCCGAGGATGATTCTACATGGAGTTCAGCTTCGAGGAGTGGTTAGGAGGTCCCAGGCAGGAGGCCTCGCCTTTTCGATCATTGCTAGTTTTGTGCTAGCCTTCTTAAGGCAAACTTGTTTAACATATGTTTGTACTCAGATATTGTTGTTTCCACTGACTCATTTATGTTCAAGAACTTGTATTCGAGCCCTCGAGGCCCTTGGCTTGTAATATGATGCTTGTATGACTTATTTTATTTTTATAGTTGTGTTGTGATATCTTCCTATGAGTCTCTGGTCTTGATCGTACACATTTGCGTGCATGATTAGTTTATGAATTAATCGGGGGTGTCACAAGTTGGTATCAGAGCCGACTTCCTGTAGGAATCCCCTTCCACACTCCTTGGCCGAAGTTGAGTCTAGTCATTGCAAAACTTTTTACTAACATGGTCGTGCGACTTACGGGTCCACGTCGCCATTGGGTGGTATTAGGATCTTTTATTCCTCGATCCTTACTCTGGGTCTCTGATATCTCTTATATTTGGGTTAAATGATTTACTAACTCTGACTCTAGGTTCCCATAACTACTTCCTTCCGGAGAGCCCCTTATTACTAATGATCGCCTGCTGCGCCAGAAGATTCCGAAGATACTCTCCGATGTTTTCCCGAGACCCTTGTGCCCTTTGACGTTGCAATCCCTACCACCGATAAATCGTTATGGATAACTACCTGCATTTGTCGTCCATACCTTCCTTCCAAGTTGCTCTTATTATTACTAGATACCACGAAAATTTTCCGATACCTCAAGAATCCTTTGTGCCTACTGTTAACCCTTTTCAGCATGGATACACTTGCAATTAATTCCTCACACTTATTGAGGATTCGCTCATTCCCAGTTGATTCATGTATTTCACAATAGTCTTGAAAATACCATTCGATCTTCCGAAAATCTTCGGCAGCCTATTGCTCTTGAAATTCTTGCTTGCTTTCATTATGGTTAATCCCATAAGTCTAGTAATCTTATTGGCATCCTTTGTCACTATCATTTTGAGTCTGTTGATTCTATATGTGTGCAAATGCATGCAATCATCAGTTGATCCTTATAAATTATCTTGCCGGCCCAGACGTCTTTCAAACATGAGCTGGTTCTCGACCAATCAGATTGCCATCGATTGTACCCTAAGTCTATTCAACTTATCCATCCTTGATCAGAGCGTTTGCTCCTGGTCCCTTGATTTGAAAATCTTAATTCCTTTGTTATTTAAATGTTGAATTATTCAGATGTTCTATAAACCGATGCATTTGCACTCTTTCTTCCTCTGATTGGGTATCGACACTCACTTCAGCTCCATTGTGGATCGCCATATCCACTATTGGATTATTATCTGACAGTGTCCTTCATAATTAATCACCTTGTGAGTTCTTTCTCCAATACATAATGCTTTTGGTAAATTGTATCCTCTCCTTTTGTCAACCATGCTCTGCTTTTGAGGTGGTGATATTTACTCTTGAAGATTGTGGTATATGTTCCTAAGAAGCCCCGTTGGGTTGAACCTATGCCTTCCCTAATCTGTGTGAACCTGAAAGTGATACAGGTTATACACTACTGCCACTTCGTCGGATAACTTTTCAACACTACAACTTTGATAACGAGAAGTGAATGAAATGTTATGCATTAAAGAAGTGGGAGTAGACCTTGAACTTTGTGTTCATGCCCATGAAAATGATGTAGTCCATCTCGGAAGCTTCTTGCAAATGATTATCCAGTTGTATGATTCTTTCAGTATTCTTGAATTGACTCCTTAAAGTTATGGTTCCGACCATGCTGTCCTGATCTAATATATCTGATGGGAATTCATTCCAGTGCCTCGTCTATTTTTGGCAAGGTTGAAGTATCTACTGTCACAGGTCAATGACCCGGTTCTACTTCTGTCATGTTCTACCTTCGAGTATTACCCCATGGTATCTCGAAGATGTCTGGCCATTGCACCACATCTTACTAACTTTGTTGAAATAATGTCTTTCCTTGTCATAATCACTCTACGGGTTCTGGATTGTTGTCATCCGAGGACATCGACTAGTGAAATTATTCCCCAGTACAAATCAAATACCCCTAGTATTTTTATTGGGAAATTCTGAACCCAATCTGGTCATTCCTAGACTATCGGTTGCATCCTGGTCTTGCTATCTTTGACTGTGCCACCTCGTCCTTCTCTGGTGCATGAATTCTTCAGTGTGTGAGCATGATTTACGTCGAGATTTCAACGTCATGTTACTTGTCTTGAAAGGCAACTTTGGTTCCGAGCTTGCATCTTATATATTGATCCTATAACTTGCCACTTCGTCATTCCCTTACGTGTTACCGTTGTTGTTTGATTGCATCCTCTCGAAACCTCCCGGCAAATGTGTTAGATCACCTTAACCACTTTGACTTCTTCTGAGATATCAACTGTGTTCATGATGACAAATACCCTCCTTGCCCTCGATGATTTTTATTATCATCGACAACACCCTTGACTTCCTTTCATCGCGAACTTGTCCACATTATGAATGCAACTCGCTCTCCAGCTAGTGTTGTGTTATGCCTTGAAGTATTACTGTCTTTTCTGTCGAGAATGTTGTGGGGATTGCTCCACCTCTTAGAAATTCTCGGTATGGTGATACTTCTCACCATCACCATTCTTCCTTGGTCCTCGTGTTGTTTTTAACCAGGATACCAATATGCTAACGATGTTGTTTGAGTTCTGTACTTCTAGCAACACTACTAGGGAAAAGCCTAGCAGCAGCGCGGGTTTTAGGCCTATCAGTAGCGCGGGCTGGAGTGCTACTGGTACAGCGCTACAGCTAAAGGTTAGCAGTAGCGTGCCTTAGCCCACGCTACTGCTATATCGACTTAGTAGTACCGCTTTCCCCTAGGAGCTCTACTGGTAATTAGTAGTAGCGCTTCTCCCTGCCCGCGCTACTACTATTATTTCGTATTTTATTTATTTTTTATTTCATGTTGTATTCATACACCTTTACACAAGTTTTCATACAACAGGAATTTAGAGATTGTTTTTACATCATAATGAGTTATTACATCACGGGGTGAAAGAACCGTGGACTAGTTTCAAGTGGATGCCCATCCACTTGAAACTAATCTGCGTTTGTTTCACCCAATGATATAATAAATATTATTATCATCATCATCATATCATTAACAACTTATCATCATAATACATCATTGTCATATAACACCTCCTCAAGATCATCGTTTTCATCAATGAGACATCACATAGCAAATTGGTCACTAGGTGTAATCACAACTACTCATCATCAACTCTAACACATTGTACCACATAATAAACATATTGTACCTCATAGGACCTACTACATTTCTTAGGACTTACTATATTCTCTAAGGTAAAATAGCAAAAAAACAAGATAGCCCCTGACTCTCCATTATAGAGAATGGAGATTATCCTGTGTCCAATTCTTGCCTTTCGCGTAATGTTACTTCCAAGAACCTCCTTAAGAATGTCCAAACATTTTTTCCATTCTTTGATTAGCATGTGTTCACCGGTTTTAGAAATCCGATATGCACAGGTGTGATCCGTAGGTTGACCTGGCTGTATGTTCAAAACTGCAAGGCGACCATTCTGATACATCAGATGAGGCACACAATCCATCGAGATTTTCTGTTGAAAAAGATAGTAATAACTTCGTAGTTAGCAATGATGTACTAGTTTTAGAAGTATGCAAAAGAGGCACGGATGTCGTAATAGTAAAAAATCTTACCAGGGTATCTCCATAGAAGTTACCGTGGTTCAACACGTGCACTAGTGGCACGTATTCACCATAATTTGGAGGAGTTCGATAATAGGTATTGTAATTCTCAAGATAAGTACAAAATGCGATCAGATGATTTTTCTCCTTATAATTAATTCGGAGCCATCGGTGTAGTGGGTTTTGTCTACCATCTTCCGCACATTCTTTGAAGAATGAAAATAAGCTATCAATGGAAATAAGTTGTCAACTGTTTGGAAATAAACAATATAAATTAGTTAATAACTATGTTTGAGAAACTCACATAGCGGTAGAATTGGAAGCGTATCAACAAGGAACCAAATGTCCATATTGTCTTGCTCGATGTCAGGATCACCAAGATCCATGGTGACAATCATACCCTCATAAAAACCATACATTTTGCAAAGTGCTTCCCAATTTTGGCAACCAAAATGGGTTATGCTCTGAGAATTGTACAGATTTACTTCAAAATCCATATCATGATGGGTCCTTAGGTCTATTTTCTTTGTTTCAAAATTTTCATGGTCTTCAAAACCCATACTCTCCAAGACATAGTGTCTTGCATGGCATGGGATAAGCTAGTTGAATTGTAAAAGATGAAAATTAGACGTTGAGATAGTTGACGTCATGCTTAATTATGAAAAAAACACTTGTCATCATTGTGTACCATTTCAACATCGAAGGTCTCCTCGAGCTTAATGCTGAAGTGCCGATCTTCGTCCAGCTGAAGGAACCTGTCGCACAGACCTCGATCGTCGTGGCACCAGTTGCACTCTCCCGGGAGACTTTTGTCGTCCGAGTACGACATTTCCTACGTTCATAATTCAAAGATTAAACTTGTACAATTAAATATATGTACTAAAAACCTAAATTAGATCATTATTTTTGAGAAAATCCAGGCCACTCGATATTTCCTACATATTCTAGCACAAGTCATACCAGAATTCACGGAAAAATCCGGCATGACCTTTGCTAAAGAAAAGGACATATCGAGCACCTGAAATTTGCCAGAACAGAAATTAATCAACACTCCGGCAAAACATAGGCCACTCGGAGGTGTAACCTGAACATGACCGGCCACTTTGGCAACCACATATCCTATTTGAGCAACACAAGATATACATGGAGATTTGGTTGGTTCTTACTATAAATAGAAAAAAACTAGTTCTTTCTAAAAATAAAGTAGTTCAACTAGTTATATTAATTATCTTACTAAAAATACATTAGTTCTATTAATTCAACTAGTTCAACTAGTTTATTATTTTACTTACTAAACTAGTTCAACTAAAACTAAACTAGTTCAACTAGTTTATTAATTTACTTACTAATTATTTTAAACACTTACTAAAAATAGTAAAAAAAAACATTATACAATAATAAAAAACATCTACTATTAACCATCACTACTACTAATTAACATCTACTACTACTAAAAATCATTATCTATGAACCCTAAATTAACATCTACTACTATTTAAAACATCTAGTACTAACTAAACAAAGAGAAAGGGGGTGGGGGAGGGGTGGGGGACCTACAGAGAGGGGAGAGATGGTGGCGGGGAGGTGCTCGGCGACGGAGAGGTAGGGGCGGCAAGGGCGGGCTTGGGATCGGGAGGTGGCGGTGCTGGGTGGGCTCGGGCGGCAGCGGTGAGGTCGAGGGTGGCGGCGGTGAGGTCAAGGGCGGCGACAGTGAGGTTGAGGGCGGCCTCGGGCGGCGGCGGTGAGGGCAGGCTCGGGTGGCAACGACAGAGGAGTAGGGGAACAGGGGGGAAAGGAGTACTTAGAAAAATTTTGAGCCGGCAGGTGGTTAAGTGGAACTAGCAGTAGCGCACTTTAGCAAACGCGCTATAGCTAAGGTACTTAGCAGTAGCGCGTTTTGAATAACAATGCTGCTACTAAGTACTTTAGCAGTAGCGCATCCAGGGAAGGGTGTTACTACTATATCTAGCCTGGAGGCAACGTCGTGGCAATTATAGTAGTAGCGCTTGTTTCACCTAGGGCGCTACTGCTACCGTGTTATTAGTAGCGAGCTTTCGTCAAGCTCGCTACTGCTAATTAGCAGTAGCGTTTGTTTTTAAACCGCGCTGCTGCTAAGATTCTGTGTATAAGGTTTTCCCTAGTATTGCAACCCTATTGCTTTGAAGTTAACGATCGACAGCTTGTTCTTAGACCGTTGGTTATTGAATCGTCACTCTAACATTGATCTTGCTGCCTAAGGTCATATTTCAGGCACACCTTTCAAATAATGATTGATGGTGTATGTTTTCCTAGAGAATACAACATTATATCATTTTAATTGAAAAGTGTCATCTTCTTGTTCACATTATTGTGGAAATCCATCCGTTTGGAATTCTTGATGAATTATCGCCGAGCCCATCAGCCACCTTCTCATCCCCTCCTTGGTTTAATGATGAACTATTGCTTCAAGAACCCGCTCCCATAGTTCATTTCCTGAGAATATTGCAATATCATTTCATTGATTTGTGTTGCACCTTTTCTTCTCGAACATCCTGAGTCTGAGGTATCATGACACCAATCGGATCTGAATCTCGCTCAAATATGATGGTTGGGAGAACTTTCCAGGAGTTATCTGTTGGTCCTTTGATGACCCGGTAATATGATGTCATGCCTAGCACCCCCCCCCCTGGCTGGAGGACCTATCATTATAATTTCTTTTGCAAGGATAACCATTCTTCCTGGAGGAAATTGTAAGACTTATTTTATAAGTTGCTCCTGATGGATCATTTGTGTATCCAAAGTCTAGCCCTTGATTGAAACACCATATCATTGCTACCTCGAAGCATGACTATGATGCCCCGCTCTTCAACAAGAACATTGGAGGCGCGAAATGTTTCTTGGTCAGTTATCCAAATACCGTTGTATGTGTAACATCTTGATTAATCATTGCCTCTTTATCTGAATGGTTGGGTACTTGCTCTCCTACCCTGTATGCCATGTTCTGCTTGTCCATGGGAAGGATATACTCCTAATAATTGTGTGTAATCACAATTTTCCTTTCCATTGTTCTGTTTAATCTGCTAATCACATTTTGCTTTCCATTATTTTGTTTAACCTTTCCTGAATCTGACTTAACTAAGCAAAGATAATTCCCTGCTTAGCTAGGTACCTTGTTGTACCATTCTGTCTGCAAGATCATGTTACTATTATTGATGACATTCCGGTAACCACCGATGGGTGAGAACTTTGCCAATTGGTTCGCCTCGTTCAACAAGCAGGAAAATTGCTCTCTTCGTTCCCCGTCCTTGGTATCGACATTGTTGCCGGCATAGCTGACAAGCTATTCACTGGCATGCCTCCCTGTCACGGCTGTGTAAGATGTCACCACCCTTCCTACTTTCAACCCACATGGTGGGCCCATAACCCACAGGTCCACTGGATCGAAACCTGACTCTTCTATATAACCCGGATCGTAATGTATCGTTTGCACCTGGCTTCGTATGTGATTCAGAGCTGAATGCTATACCATTAGTCATCCTGGAATCAAACACCATGTTAATCTCGTTGTTCAAACCCCCATTCCAGCTTCTGTCTAGTCATCGAATGATTGCCTACCCGTTTGAAACTTTGGTACCATCGTATATTGCACTCAACGAATTCACTGAAATACAACTCGTGGGGTACCTAGTGTATTTCCCATTGAGTTCGCCGTCATATGCCCAGCTTTGTGGAGATGCGTTATTCTGGAGTTTTTCCCCTTGGTCGCGTTCATAGGACGATGGAGATCCCGAAGAAAGGATGACGACTTGATCATGGTGACTTGAAGGAGATAAACGAAGACATCAACATAATGGATCGACCTCTTCGAGAAGAGCAACCAAGACTAGGAATACTCGCTAGAATTTCGTAGCCAGAACCTTCCCCCTTGCCCACCTCTTAAATCTTAGGACGAGATTTCTTGTAGTGGAGGAGATTTGTGACGCCCGAATAATTAGGCTACAGTAATCCTGCGTTAACAATGCCACGTCACCTCGGCTATTGTTGTTAAACTCGTGCTGGTTCGAATCCGGTTCAAATTCAAATTTAAAAAAAAAGTCGAAAATAAAAGTTTTCAAATGACAAAACTAAAATGTTCACGATATTCTATAAATTCCCGTGATCATTTTCATGTTGAACCAAAATTCATTAGACTCACAAATAAATTCCTAAGAAAATAATAAATGGTCCAACCGCAAATAAAATGGCCTTTTAAAGATAAATAATTAATTAAAATTTTCCAGTTGACCCCAAGCCTTGTGTGCACCCTCATTATATGGCCTAGTATTTATGTGCCAGTTACTTTGTAGAAGAAAAGTCTTTTACTATTTCAAAAGAAAAAGTGCAAATAGAAAATAAAATGGAAAAGAAAACAAACAAAAAATATCCACCCCTGGCCAACTGGGCCAACGGCCCAGCCGGCCAGCCCACTGGCCCAGGCCGGCCACCCCACTCCCCTCCATAACCCCCCTGGGAAACCCTAACCTAACCGATCCCCCTCCCCACTCTCCACACTTCCTCCTGTCTCCCCCTCACCCCCACCCGATCGGGACCACTGGATCAGGGGAGCAGCCCCAATGACCGCGCCTCGCCGTCCGGAGTCGCCCCGTCACCAGACCGTCCTCGTCCTCCTCCCCGCCGGTGCCGCCCCATCGCCGGACCGTCCTCATCCTCCTCCCAGCCGGAGCCACCCCGTCTCCTCCTCCTCCTCGACCCCCGTTGCCCCGATCCCTACAACCGCACGGTGAAGCCCCCCGGCCTCTTCTCTCCCCCCGCTGCCGTGCGCACGCGCGCTCGCAGCTCCTGCCCTCGCTTCGCCCGGCCTCGCCGTTTCGCGTAGCCGCGCCTCCCCCGGCTGCAGCCCCGCGGCTGCCCGCGGCCGCTGTGCTCGTTCCCCCGCCGCCGTGCCGCTCCACCGCGGCTGCGCCCGTCCGCCCCCTCCTCTGCTCCTGTGCCCCGGCGCCGACCCACTGTGGTCTAGACACTGCCGCCTCCTACGGCCTCTCCCTCCCCGCTAGCCCTTGTCGGCGGCCTCACCGTGGCCGCGTCCCCCGCGCCCGCTGGCCGGTCGAGCACCTGCGCCCGTTCCACCTACTGCCAACCCACGCACCAATTAGCGCCCGAAACCCGCTAAGGCCCCCAGGAGCCTATGACAAGGGGGGCCGCCCCAGAACTTTTTTACAAAATAAATAAATATAATAAAAATAATATTAATTAATTAATTCTATTTAGACTAACCTAATCATTAGGTAATCTAATTAACTTTGTTTAATTAAACTGCTAACTGAACAACCTATGACATGTAGCCCCCACATGTCAGTTTGATCCAGTCAACACCTCTGTTGACTGCTGACGTCATGCTGATGCAATAATACTAATCTCGAATTAATTTAATAATAATAATTAGAAAATGATTTAAAACTTTAAAATTTAATAGAAAATAAACCGTAGCTTGGTTGGAAAAACTTTGTAAGTTGCTCAGAACAACGAGACGAATCCAGATACGCAGCCCGTTCTTCCGCCACGCATCCCTAGCATAGTGAACCTGCAACATTTCACCTCCGGTTCATCTGTCCGAAAATGCGAAACACTGGGGATACTTTCCCGAATGTTTTCCCCCTTCACTGCTATCACCTACTACCGCGTTAGGGCACACCGAACACTGTGTATTGCCTTGTTACGCTTTGTGATGCTTATGTTTGCACTATATTTATTGTTTCTTCCCCCTCTTCTCTTTGATAGACTATGAGACCGACGTCGTTGCTACCCAGTATGACTACGGATTTGACGACCCGTCCTTATTGCCAGAGCAACCAGGCAAGCCCCCCCCCTCCCCCCGATCACCAGATATCGCATATTCCGTCACTCTACTTCTTGCATTAGAGTAGTGTGGCATGTTACTGTTCGGTTACTCCTATTCTGTTGCATAGCCTGTCATTGTTGCTATAGTCGTTGATACCTTACCCGCAATCCTAAATTCTTAGTATAGGATGCTAGTTTATCATCATTGGCCCTACATTCTTGTCAGTATGCCTTGCTATATTATCGGGCCGTGATCACTCGGGAGGTGATCACGGGTATATACTATACATATATACATACTATACAGATTGTGACTAAAGTCGGGTCGGCTCGTTGAGTACCCGCAAGTGATTCGCATATGGGCGCTGAAAGGACAGGTGGCTCCATCCCGGTAGAGGTGAGCCTGGGTTCCCGACGGCCCACGACCGTTACTTTGTGGCAGAGTGACAGGGCAGGTTGAGACCACCTAGGCGAGAGGTGGGCTTGGCCCTAGTCAGTGTATGCGGTTACATAACTTAACACGATTAACAATATCTTGGTATTTGATCTGAGTTGGATCGTTGACCTTATACGCACTAACCGCCATGTGGGACAAGATATGGGCAACCGGCATCGTGGTATCAGCCGAAGCCTTCTTGACGTCAGTGACTGAGTGGCACGCGCCGGATTGGATTATAAGCCTGTGCTTGTATTAATGGGCTAGGTCTGCTTCTGGTCGCGTTCGTAACATGCAGGTGTGCAATGGGCAATGGGCCCAGACCCCTGCGTGCATAGGATTTAGACCGGCGTGTTGACCTCTCTATTAGGCCTAGGTAGGGTTGCAACGTGTTGATCTCTCGAGGCCGAACATGACCCAGGAAAGTGTGCCTGGCCAGAGGGATCGAACGTGTCGGGTAATGTGGCGCACCCCTGCAGGGAAGTTTATCTATTCGAGTAGTCGTGATCTTCGGTAACAGGACGACTTGGAGTTGTACCTTGACCTTATGACAACTAGAACTGGATACTTAATAAAACACACCCAGACAAGTTCCAGAGACAACCTGGTGATCGCGTTCCCACAAGGCGATGAGGGGAGGATCGTCGGGTAGGATTATGCTATGTGTTGCTACTTGGAGGACTTCAATCTACTCCCTTCTACATGCTGCAAGATGGAGGCTGCTAGAAGCATAGTCTTTGATAGGACTAGCTATCCCCCTCTTATTCTGGCATTCTGCAGTTCAGTCCACCAATATTGCCTCTTTACACATATACCCATGCATATGTAGTGTAGATCCTTGCTTGTGAGTACTTTAGATGAGTACTCACAGTTGCTTTGCTCCCTCTTTCCCCCCTTTTTCCTCTTCTTCCCGGTTGTCGCAACCAGATGCTGGAGCCCAGGAGCCAGAGGATCCCAAGGATGATTCTACATGGAGTTCGGCTTCGAGGAGTGGTTAGGAGGTCCCATGCAGGAGGCCTCGCCTTTTCGATCATTGCTACTTTTGTGCTAGCCTTCTTAAGGCAAACTTGTTTAACTTATGTCTGTACTCAGATATTGTTGTTTCCACTGACTCGTTTATGTTCGAGCACTTGCATTCGAGCCCTTGAGGCCCCTGGCTTGTAATATGATGCTTGTATGACTCATTTTATTTTTAGAGTTGTGTTGTGATATCTTCCCGTGAGTCCCTGATCTTGATCGTACACATTTGCGTGCATGATTAGTGTACGATTGAATCGGGGGCATCACACTCTCCCTCGAAGCTCTACTGGATTGTGAGTTCGTGGGACGTCACCGAGCTGAACATATGCAGATCGCGGAGGTGCCGTACGTTCGGTACTTGGATCGGTCAATCGTGAAGACGTATGACTACATCAACCGCTTTGTCATAATGCTTCCGCTTACGGTCTACGAGGGTATGTGAACGACACTCTCCCCTCTCGTTGCTATGCATCACCATGATCTTGCGTGTGCGTAGGAATTTTTTTGAAATTACTATGTTCCCCAACAGTCCACCGCACAACTACATTCACATGCCTTTCGGCTTGTCGAACACCGCTGCTACCCACCAGCGTCACCTGCGGAGCATCCTGGTGGCTCAGGAGGCCAGGCACCATGCAATCCTAGTGGAGATGGAGACGGTCCTCAAGGAACCACCTGGCCCCCAGAGCCTCCTGGGGCTTAGGGTTCCGGTGGCTCTTGAGGTCCGGCCCCTTCATCGTGCATCTCCAGCTGCTCCAACACCCCTCTACAATGGAACCAGGTGACATCTCCCAAGTTCATTTCAGCTGGGAGCGCCCTTAGGGCTGCATCATTCCCAGGCCGCGTGGGTCCGTCCCTGCGGCATGTATACATTTTTTATGTCTTTGGCTTACCTTGCTGGGGGCGCCCCTCGGGCTGCATCATCCCCAAGCCGCTTGGGTCTGACCCATTGTCATGTATCCATTCTCAATTTACCTAAGCTGATTTGCCTTCCATGCCTAATCTATGTGTGGCTATCACTTGCTCGATTTCCATCTACCACCGGAGCCTCCTGCGCCGGCACGGCGCTTGCGCACAGGTCCATCCCTGCAACACCGACAAATCTGAGCGGCCAAGCTCTGACCCGCGGCATGCCCCGCGCGCGTCACCTCACCAGGCCCTCAGTGGCCTCACCCTTCACTCGGAGCAACCAGTGGTCGGCCGGCAATCATAACGGCAACCCGTGCCTTTCTCGCAATGATTTGCAGGAACCTCATGAGGTCTACAGCGGGCGGTACCACGACCTCCCTCTCTTCCCCATATGATCTGCTTGCGCGTTAAAGGGGGGGCCCTGAGCATCGCGACTCAGGAGCTCTTACTGGCTCTCCAACCCTCACTCCCTGGCCTTGACCATGGCATACTAGCGGCGGCTGAGCTCGCTCGAGGGCCGGAACTTGAGGACATAGAGCATGAAGGAGGGTGCGGGGAAGAAAGGGGAGGCTCGCGCAGGCCTAACCTAGCTGCGCCACGGATGCCGACACTCAAAGTCTGGCGCAAGGCAGGGGAATAGCTCCAGATTACCGAGATAAGTCTCACGCTTGGAACAACTGGTTGTTGCAACGCGGAATTCTCACTTGATGCTGTCTTGTGTTAGCAGTGTTCATTTTCCTTTATTACCTCTCGGCGGCTGCTTGCGCGCTAAAGGGGACCTCGTGAGCATCGTGACTCAGGGGCTCTTACGAGACCTCGGGCCGCTCACCTCCTGGCCTTGACCACGGCATCTGGACCTGGCATACCAGCGACGGCTACAACCTACCTGGGGACTAGGACCTATCAGTGTAGAGCGCCAAGTCGTCGCGAGGTTAGAAAAGGGGAACCAAGCCGAGACAGGACAAGCACTCGCATAATTTCATAATAAGGATAACATCAACAAAAGACATCACAGACCCTTTACACGCCCCCGCGGGGTGTTTCTCGATCCCTCACAGGAAACAAAAGACAAGAACTTTGAGGAGCCCTAACTACATGCACCTCGGTGGCCAATGCCATCATCAACAGTAGACCATGGGAGACCAGCGTCGACCCCATCCAGATCAGCAGCGGTGATGACCCGATGCCGCCGCCTTGCTCCGGGCACGGCGAGATCTCGGGGGTGCGTAGCTATCATCGCTTGTCTCCGGAGTCTCGTAGAGCTTGGGAGAGTCGCCGGACTCCCAAGTGCTGCTGCTGCTGCCAGAGGAGCCGCTCGAGGAGCGGATGGCGGGCCCAGCCCCTGCCGCATCGATATCTTGGCTGCCACCTCCTGGGCAGCACTCCAGGCGGCGACCTTCCACGTCAAAGACCTTGAAGAACAACATGGAGGTGCCGTCGTATTTGAAATGGATCACGAGGGTGCCCCCGGCTTGGCAGGTTCGGGACACCTCGCCCTAGCCTCGGGCCATGAAGATCTTGCCCGAAGAAACGACTTCAACCTCCGCTCCGGTCACCGGGGCACCACAATAGGCGTGCTGCAGCCAAAGCTCGAGAGGCCCCCTCGGTGGCATCTTGGTGGAGAAGAACGAAGGGAAGCAGATCCAGGTGCTTGGAGGCATCGCCACTTGCAGCACGAGCTCGCGAGAGGAGTCCGCGACGTGGACTCCAGGGGTGACGACATGAGCCACCACGGCGCGCCGGCCGCGGCTGTGGCGCGGGCGGCGCCACTCGCCTCCCCTTTCTTTGGAGCTCTCAGCTTGGGCGTACTGGTGTAGCGGGTACCCAGGAGGTGGCCGCTCGCACCAAGGCCTCGTCATCTCTAGCCTCGCGACCCTGCCATGACGGTGGACCGGCCTCTTCTTCGGCAGGAGCGGTTCGGGTCCGTCCCGGGGAGCCTTTCCTTTCTCTGCAGCCGAGAAACGACGGATCGGTGCCATTGGTGTCGAAACTGGAGATGGAGCAGGGAAGAAGAAGCAGGCGGAGCAGGAAGAGATGGGCGGCGAGGGCTCTCATCCCTCCTCATTTATAGCCCAAGGGAGGCTAACCGTCGACCTCCACGATCGCAGGTAATGATAACCCTTTTTGCATGCAGCAGGGACTCGTCAAGTCGGGCAGTTGCCGAGGCAGCATGGGGAAGCGGAGACGCCCACATCCAATCAGTCTCCATGCGTCGGCCAAGGCCGCGGGCTGATGGGGCCACGACGCTCCGCACTTGCCCTTTGTCTTTGCCGCTAAGCCAAGTCTGAGCGCGCCTTGGGCCCGGGGGCTACTGTCGGCATTCTGGGAACGGGGGGGCCAGACTTGCCTGCCTGCGGCCCACTACGTGACTCCACCAGGGACCCAGTATGGCCCATCTTCGTCAACCAACACTCAAGACCCTCACGAGGGGCCAAGCCTCGCGGGGCGGTCGACACAAGGCCTCCTCAGGAGCGGCCTCACCAGGCAGGCTCGCGAGGGGGGCGGAGAGATCAAGGCAATGTTGGAAATATGCCCTAGAGGCAATAATAAAAGGATTATTATTATATTTCCTTGTTCATGATAATTGTCTTTTATTCATGCTATAATTGTATTATCCGGAAATCGTAATACACGTGTGAATACATAGACCACAATACGTCCCTAGTAAGCCTCTAGTTGACTAGCTCGTTGGTCAACAGATAGTCATGGTTTCCTGACTATGGACATTAGATGTCAATGAAAACGGGATCACGTCATTAGGAGAATGACGTGATGGACAAGCCCAATCCTAAGCATAGCACAAGATCGTGTAGTTCGTTTTGCTAGAGCTTTTCCAATGTCAAGTATCTTTTCCTTAGACCATGAGATCGTGTAACTCCCGGATACTGTAGGAGTGCTTTGGGTGTACCAAACATCACAATGTAACTGGGTGACTATAAAGGTGCACTATAGGTATCTCTGAAAGTGTCTGTTTGGTTGACACGGATCGAGACTGGGATTTGTCACTCCGTATGACGGAGAGGTGTCACTGGGCCCACTCGGTAGTGCATCATCATTATGAGCTCAAAGTGACCAAGTGTCTGGTCACGGGATCATGCATTACGGTACGAGTAAAGTGACTTGCCGGTAACGAGACTGAACGAGGTATTGGGATACCGACGATCGAGTCTCGGGCAAGTAACGTACCGATTGACAAAGGGAATAGTATACGGGGTTGATTGAATCCTCGACATCATGGTTCATCCGATGACATCATCGAGGAGCATGTGGGAGCCAACATGGGTATCCAGATCCCGCTGTTGGTTATTGACCGGAGAGCCGTCCCGGTCATGTCTGCATGTCTCCCGAACCCGTAGGGTCTACACACTTAAGGTTCGGTGACGCTAGGGTTATTAGGAAGACTTGTATGTGATTACCGAATGTTGTTCGGAGTCCCGAATGAGAACCCGGATGTCACGAGGAGTCCCGAAATGGTTCGGAGGTGAAGATTTATATATGGGAAGTTGTCATACGGACACCGGAAAGTTTCGGGGGCATATCGGTATTGAACCGGGGCCACCGGAGGGGTTCCGGGGGTCCACCGGGAGGGGCCACCCCTCTCGGAGGGCCACATGAGCCGCAAGGGGCAGGGAACCAGCCCCTGGTGGGCTGGGTGCCCCCCCTTGGGCCCATGCGCCTAGAGCTGGGGGGGAACCCTAGTGAGGGCGCCCCCCTTGCTTGGGGGGCAAGCCCCCCTCCCTGGCCACCGCCCCCCTCTATATCTCATCTAGAGGGGGCCGGCCCCCTTTCCCCTTCCCCTATAAATAGAGGGGCGAGGGGAGGGCTGAACACCCGATCCAAGGCGCAGCCCCTCCCCTCCCCAACACCTCTCCTCCTCCGTTGAGTGCTTGGTGAAGCCCTGTCGGAGTACTGCCTCTCCACCATCATCACACCGTCGTGCTGCTGCTGGAGCCTTCTTCCTCAACCTATCCTTCCCCCTTGCTGGATCAAGAAGGAGGAGACGTCGTCCATTCCGTACGTGTGTTGAACGTGAAGGTGCTGTCCGTTCAGCACTTGGTCATCGGTGATTTGGATCACGGCGAGTACGACTCCCTCATCCCCGTTCCCTTGAACGCTTCCGCACGCGATCTACAAGTGGTATGTAGATGCAATCTCTCTCCCATGACTCGTTGCTTAGATGAACTCATAGATAGATCTTGGTGAAACCGTAGGAAAAATTTTAATTTTCTGCAACGTTCCCCAACAGTGGCATCATGAGCTAGGTCTATGCGTAGTTCTCTATTGCACGAGTAGAACACAATTTTGTTGTGGGCGTAGAACTTGTCAACTTGCTTGCCGCTACTAGTCTTTACTTGCTTCAGCAGTATTGTGGGATGAAGTGGCCCGGACCGACCTTACATGTACGCTTACGTGAGACAGGTTCCACCGACTGACATGCACTAGTTGCATAAGGTGGCTAGCGGGTGTCTGTCTCTCCTACTTTAGTTGGAGCGGATTAGATGAAAAGGGTCCTTATGAAGGGTAAATAGAAGTTGACAAAATCACATTGTGGTTATTCGTAGGTAAGAAAACATTCTTGCTAGAACCCAATTGCAGCCACGTAAAAGATGCAACAACAATTAGAGGACGTCTAACTTGTTTTTGCAGCAATTGTCATGTGATGTGATATGGCCAGAAGTTGTGATGAATGATGAATGATATATTGTGATGTATGAGTTCATGTTCTTGTAATAGGAATCACGACTTGTATGTCGATGAGTATGACAACCGGCAGGAGCCATAGGAGTTGTCTTTATTTTTTGTATGACATGCGTGTCATTGAAGAACGCATGTAAATTACTTTACTTTATTGCTAAACGTGTTAGCGATAGAAGTAGAAGTAGTCGTTGGCGTGACAACTTCATGAAGACACAATGATGGAGATCATGATGATGGAAATCATGGTATCATGCCGGTGACGAAGATGATCATGGAGCCCTGAAGATGGAGATCGAAGGAGCTATATGATATTGGCCATATCATGTCACTACTATATAATTGCTTGTGATGTTTATTATGTTTTATGCATCTTGTTTACTTAGAACGGCGGTAGTAAATAAGATGATCCCTTATAATAATTTCAAGAAAGTGTTCCCCCTAACTGTGCACCGTTGCTAAAGTTCGTCGTTTCGAAGCACCACGTGATAACGGGTGTGATAGATCCTTACGTTCACATACAACGGGTGTAAGACAGATTTACACATGCAGAACACTTAGGGTTTACTTGACGAGCCTAGCATGTACAGACATGGCCTCGGAACACAGAGACTGAAAGGTCGAACATGAGTCGTATGGAAGATACGATCAACATGGAGATGTTCACCGATGATGACTAGTCCGTCTCACGTGATGATCGGACACGGCCTAGTCGACTCGGATCGTGTAACACTTAGATGACTAGAGGGATGTCTAATCTGAGTGGGAGTTCATTAAATAATTTGATTAGGTGAACTTAATTATCATGAACTTAGTCTAAAACTTTTGCAAAATATGTCTTGTAGATCAAATGGCCAATGCTCATGTCAACATGAACTTCAACGCGTTCCTAGAGAAAACCAAGCTGAAAGATGATGGCAGAAACTATTCGGACTGGGTCCGGAACCAAAGGATCATCCTCATAACAGCCAAGAAATCCCTCGTTCAGTGCGGCATGCTTTACAGCTTAGAACCGAGGCTCCAAAAGCGTTTTGAGAAGCACGGAGCATATGAGATGTTCAAGGAGCTGAAAATGGTTTTCCAAGCTCATGCCCTGGTCGAGAGATATGAAGTCTCCGACAAGTTCTATAGTTGTAAGATGGAGGAAAACAGTTCTGTCAGTGAGCACATACTCAAAATGTCTGGGTTGCACAACCGCCTGTCCCAGCTGGAGATCAACCTCCCGGAAGAGGCGGTCATTGACAGAATCCTTCAGTCGCTCCCACTGAGCTACAAGAGCTTTGTGTTGAACTACAATATGCAGGGGATGGTGAAGACCATTCCTGAAGTATTCTCACTGCTGAAGTCAGCAGAGGTTGAAATCATGAAAGAACATCAAGTGTTGATGGTCAATAAGACCACTAAGTTCAAGAAGGGCAAGGGTAAGAAGAACTTCAAGAAGGACGGCAAATATGTTGTTGCGCCCGGTAAGCCAGTTGCCGGGAAGAAG
This sequence comes from Triticum aestivum, assembly GCF_018294505.1. Lineage (NCBI taxonomy): Eukaryota > Viridiplantae > Streptophyta > Magnoliopsida > Poales > Poaceae > Triticum > Triticum aestivum. Next base: position 89,418,670 of record NC_057804.1, read on the forward strand.
TCAAAGAATGGACCCAAGCCTGAGACTGAGTGCTTTTATTGCAAGGGGATGGGTCACTGGAAGCGGAACTGCCCCAAATACTTAGCGGACAAGAAGGCCGGCAACACTAAAGGTATATTTGATATACATGTAATTGATGTGTACCTTACCAGTACTCGTAGTAACTCCTGGGTATTTGATACCGGTGTCGTTGCTCACATTTGTAACTCACAGCAGGAGCTGTGGAATAAGCGGAGACTGGCGAAGGACAAGGTGACGATGCGCGTCGGGAATGGTTCCAAGGTCGATATGATCGCCGTCGGCACGCTACCTCTACATTTACCTACGGGATTAGTCTTAAACCTCAGTAATTGTTATTTAGTGCCAAGTTTGAGCATGAACATTGTATCTGGATCTCGTTTGATACGAGATGGCTACTCATTTAAATCCGAGAATAATGGTTGTTCTATTTATACGAGAGATATGTTTTATGGTCATGCCCCGATGGTCAATGGTTTATTCTTAATGAATCTTGAATGTAATGTTACACATATTCATAGTGTGAATACCAAAAGATATAAAATTGATAACGATAGTCCCACATACTTGTGGCACTGCCGCCTTGGTCACATTGGTGTCAAGCGCATGAAGAAGCTCCATGCTGATGGAATTTTAGAGTCTCTAGATTATGAATCATTTGACACATGCGAACCATGCCTCATGGGCAAAATGACCAAGACCCCGTTCTCCGGAACAATGGAGCGAGCAACTAACTTATTGGAAATCATACATACTGATGTGTGTGGTCCAATGAGCGTTGAGGCCCGCGGAGGATATCATTATGTTCTCACTCTCACCGATGACTTGAGTAGATATGGGTATGTCTACTTGATGAAACACAAGTCTGAGACCTTTGAAAAGTTCAAGGAATTTCAGAATGAAGTAGAGAATCAACATGACCGAAAGATAAAGTTCTTACGATCGGATCATGGAGGAGAATATTTAAGTCACGAATTTGGTACACACTTAAGAAAATGTGGAATCGTTTCACAACTCACACCGCCTGGAACACCTCAGCGTAACGGTGTGTCCGAACATCGTAATCGCACTCTATTGGATATGGTGCGATCTATGATGTCTCTTACCGATTTACCGCTATCATTTTGGGGATACGCTCTAGAGACAGCTACATTCACTTTAAATAGGGCACCGTCTAAATCCGTTGAGACGACACCGTATGAATTATGGTTTGGGAAGAAACCTAAGCTGTCGTTTCTAAAAGTTTGGGGATGCAATGCTTATGTCAAGAAACTTCAACCTGAAAAGCTCGAACCCAAGTCGGAAAAATGCGTCTTCATAGGATACCCTAAGGAAACCATTGGGTATACCTTCTACTTAAGATCCGAAGGCAAGATCTTTGTTGCCAAGAATGGATCCTTTCTGGAAAAAGAGTTTCTCTCGAAAGGAGTAAGTGGGAGGAAAGTAGAACTCGATGAAGTACTACCTCTTGAACCGGAAAGTAGTGCAGCTCAGGAAAACGTTCCTGTGGTGCCTACACCGAATGGAGAGGAAATTAATGATGATGATCAAGGTACTTCTGATCAAGTTGCTACTGAACTTTGTAGGTCCACAAGGACACGTTCCACACCAGAGTGGTATGGCAACCCTGTCCTGGAAATCATGTTGTTAGACAACGGTGAACCTTCGAACTATGAAGAAGCGATGGCGGGCCCAGATTCCAACAAATGGCTAGAAGCCATGAAATCCGAGATAGAATCCATGTATGAAAACAAAGTATGGACTTTGACTGACTTGCCCGATGATCGGCGAGCGATAGAAAATAAATGGATCTTTAAGAAGAAGACGGACGTGGATGGTAATGTCACCATCTATAAAGCTCGACTTGTCTCTAAGGGTTATCGGCAAGTTCAAGGGATTGACTACGATGAGACTTTCTCTCCCGTAGCGAAGCTTAAGTCCGTCTGAATCATGTTAGCAATTGCCGCATACTATGATTATGAGATATGGCAGATGGACGTCAAAATGGCATTCCTTAACGGGCATCTTAAGGAAGAACTGTATATGATGCAGCCGGAGGGTTTTGTCGATCCTAAGAATGCTAACAAAGTATGCAGGCTCCAACGATCCATTTATGGGCTGGTGCAAGCATCTCGGAGTTGGAACATTCGCTTTGATGAGATGATCAAGGCGTTTGGGTTTATGCAGACTTATGGAGAAGCCTGCGTTTACAAGAAAGTGAGTGGGAGCTCTGTAGCATTTCTCATATTATATGTAGATGACATACTTTTGAGGGGAAATGATATAGAATTCTTGGATAGCATTAGGCCTACTTTAATAAGTGTTTTTCAATGAAGGACCTTGGAGAAGCTGCTTACATATTAGGCATCAAGATCTATAGGGATAGATCGAGACGCCTCATAGGTCTTTCACAAAGCACATACCTTGATAAGATTTTGAAGAAGTTCAAAATGGATCAGTCCAAGAAAGGGTTCTTGCCTGTACTGCAAGGTGTGAGATTGAGCTCGGCTCAATGCCCGACCACGGCAAAAGATAAAGAAGAGATGAGCGTCATCCCCTATGCCTCAGCCATAGGATCTATTATGTATGCCATGCTGTGTACCAGACCTGATGTAAACCTTGTCGTAAGTTTGGTAGGAAGGTACCAAAGTAATCCCGGCAAGGAACACTGGACAGCGGTCAAGAATATCCTGAAGTACCTGAAAAGGACAAAGGACATATTTCTCGTTTATGGAGGTGACGAAGAGCTCGTCGTAAAGGGTTACGTCGACGCTAGCTTCGACACAGATCTGGATGACTCTAAGTCACAAACCGGATACGTGTATATGTTGAATGGTGGAGCAGTAAGCTGGTGCAGCTGCAAGCAGAGCGTCGTGGCGGGATCTACATGTGAAGCGGAGTACATGGCAGCCTCGGAGGCAGCGCATGAAGCAATTTGGGTGAAGGAGTTCATCACCGACCTAGGAGTCATACCCAATGCGTCGGGGCACATACCCAATACTCTTCTGTGACAACACTGGAGCTATTGCCCTTCCCAAGGAGCCTAGGTTTCACAAGAAGACGAGGCACATCAAGCGTCGCTTCAACTCCATCCGTGAAAATGTTCAAGATGGAGACATAGATATTTGCAAAGTACATACGGATCTGAATGTCGCAGATCCATTGACTAAACCTCTCTCGCGAGCAAAACATGATCAACACCAGAACTCTATGGGTGTTCGATTCATCACAATGTAACTAGATTATTGACTCTAGTGCAAGTGGGAGACTGTTAGAAATATGCCCTAGAGGCAATAATAAAAGGATTATTATTATATTTCCTTGTTCATGATAATTGTGTCACACCTTAGCTAGTCATGCATTAGAGTGTTGCATCATGTTTACTCATTCATCAGAAACTTGAAATGGGGATGACAGAACCCCCAGTCCCCTCTGAAACCAACTAGGGTTACTAAAATAATTTTTCAATGAACCTGAAATGCCCTTCTAAAATGCCCATCATTTTTGTCTTGGTTCAGAACCTCTGCCAAAAATGGTGCACATTTTCCTAGGCCATCCTAGGGTTTTTGAATTAAATCTTAGATATTTGAATTTGGGCATTTAAAATAATATAAAATATTTAAATGCTCAAATATCTCCAAACTAAAATGTTTCATGTTGGAAATAATCCAACTATGGGCCAGAAATAGTTTGGTGATTTTTGAAGTTGCCTAGGTATTTTATTTAATTCAACAAAGTTGCAGATATATTAAATAAAAACAGAAACAGAAAAGGAAATGACAGGAGGAGCTTACCTGGGCTCCTCCACTGTGCGGCCCAGCCAGCTGGCTGGCCCAGCCAGCCCAGCCCACCTCCCTCCTCTGTCGTCTTCGTCCAGACAGAGGGAGGGGAGTGTGGCCGGCGCGCGCGCGCGCCACCGCGCCACGCCACCTGCTCGCCTGCTTGCCTGGCCTCCCCTCCTCGCTCGATGCCCTGGACGACGCCACGCCTCCCCCCTGCTCTCGCTCACTCTCCCCCGTTTCTCCCTCGCTCTCTCTCGCTCTCGGCCGAAGCACACCGTCGCCGCCGTTCGCCGTAGCCACTGTCTCCGGCCACCCCTCGCTCCCCCGAGTAGCTCAGAAGCTCCGCCACAACTCCCTCTTCCTCCCCACCGCTCCACGAGTCCCCGGAAGCCCTGCATCGCCGCCACGTCGCCGTTCCCCTCTTCGGGCTCCGACCACCGTCGCCGACGAATTCACCGTCTCCAGCGCGTCCCCGAGCCCGCTTCGACGCCCACTGCAACCGCGGTGAGCTACGCCACCGTTTTCCCCTCCTCTCCCCCTCGTTCCCTCACCGTAGCTTCATCTCCACCACGGCCGAACCTCCGCCGTCGCCGAGCTCGCCGTCGACGCAGCTCCGGTGACCATTTGGTCACCCCGGCGAGTCCAATGCGTTCACAGAACCCAGTAGAGCATCCCTAGCGCCTCACTTTGCTCGACTTCGAGCTCCAGCACCACTCCCGTGCACGACCGAACCCCGGCGGCCGCAGCCGAGCTCACCGCCGTCAACTCCGGCCACCCCGACCCCAACGGACTCCGCCAAGAGCCGCGGGTCGTCCTCAGCTTCACTCCGGTGATCTCCGCGGTCCATTTGGTGGCCGAAACGACCAAAACCACTATCGCCGCCGCACTGTTGGTCGCCGCCGGCCAGAACTCCGGCGAGCTGACGTGGCCTAGTTGATTAACCACTAATCCACCACCTACTGACGCTGACAAGTGGGCCCCAGGGCTTAGTCAAAGCTAACCAGCCCCGGGTCAACGCGGGATTAGCCCCTGTGACACTGACGTGTGGACCCCACACGTCAGGTTTGACCCGAGCCAGCTCTGTTGACCTGCTGATGTCACTGTGATGTCAGGCTGACGCAGTAAATGATATTTCTGGATTTAAATTAAATCAGGAAATTCAGAATATTATTTAAACTTCAAAAATTCATAACTTTTATTCTGTAACTCCAAATTGGACAAATTATATATGAAAAATGATCAGAAAAATCCAATCTATCCATCTGTACTATTTTCATGCATGACCAAACAAGTTAAATTGATGTTTTAATCAGAACAAGGAAAGGCACTTTAAAAGGCCATATTTGAATTTGAAATTTGAATCTTTGATTCAAATTTGCTCAAACACTTCTGGTTTTAGTTGCATTAGCCCAACACACTCATATTGCCATGTTCCATGCATGCATCATATTGTTGCATATTGTTTGGTAATGTTGTGTACCGGTATCCTTTGCGACAGGATCTGTTCCCGAGGAGTACCGTGATTACCCTAACGAAGAACAGTATCCGTGCAACAAACCATCAGGCAAGCAACCAACCATTTGATCATATCGATACAATCCCATGTTCTCGCTCCTGCTCTCTTTTACTGCATTAAGACAACGCGATTCAAACTGCTATGTGCTGCGGTAGTTGAACCCATTTCCTCTGCATGACCTGTCATTGCCACAGTAACTAGATGAAACCCACTAGCATGTGTAGGAGTTGATTGAGCCATATGTATGTGTTGTTCCTACCTTGCTATGCCTGCTATGCTTAGAGTCGTGTCAGGTCTGGTTCATCTGGGTGATGGGCTAGAGTGAAATGATTATGTCGGTAATAAGAGTGGTGTGGTGAACACGATTTGGTAAAGGTATCGATGAGAGGCCATGTAGGAGTACATGGTGGGTTGTTTCATTGAAGCCGACCTTAAGCACTGAGATCTGTATGTGTGATTTAAGAATCAGCTACTACCATGCATTGGGCCCGAAACCAATGGACCCTCTCGACTTCTTATTCACCCTAGTTCTCCGTCCAGGAGTTGCAAGTAGTTTCTGGTGTTTGTAGCCTACTGGAGGCCGTGGACAGCGCTGACCGTAGGGGTGGGCTGTGATGCGGTAGGTACGTGGCACGGTGTACCGAATACCCGTTAGGTATCTCGGGAACCCTGTTCACATCGTTCGGGGCCGTATGGGAAACCTCGGCCGGACTCCCTGCGGATGGAACCTGAATAGGCGATAAACCTGGACTGGAAGCTTAGGTGATTAGGTAGGTCGTGGCCGACACCCACGTTGGGCTTCCGCTTGAAGGTTGCCAAGTACATGTCGTGTAGACGACGGTAAGTGGTGAGAGCGTGTATGAAGGAGTACACCCCTGCAGGGTTAACATGATCTATTCGAATAGCCGCGTCCGCGGTAAAGGACTACTTGGTTGCCTATACAGTTCATAGACAAGTAAATGGAAACTGTTAAAAGCCTCAAGATAAGTGTGAGTGCCGAGGATGGCTCTTCCGTAGGAAGACGGAGGTGGATCCTCGGTAGTGTATTGAAGTGGTGAATAGTGGACTCGTGTGCGCAAAACTATTTTCAAATGGAGTATCGTAGGATAGTCTAGCCAAGAGTCAAAGCTGGCTTGCTGCAATAACTCCACCGACCCTTTTTGATACTATGCATGTATGTAGGATCTGATGTAAGTCTTGCTGAGTACCTTTGTACTCATGTTGCTATAATCTACATTTTTACAGAAGACGCTGCAACCCCTTCTGATGGGTTCTATGTAGACGTTGACATCAACGAGTAGGCTAAAGACCCAGGTGGTGACCCTGAGCTTGTGATGGACCACATAGTATAGTTAGGCTTCCAAGCCTCTTTTATTTTACTAATTGTCTGTACTCAGACAAGTTACTTCCGCTGTTGGCTTGTATGACTGTATGACTTGTATGTTGGGTCGTGAGACCCGTACCTGTGTGTATGGTATGTATGGCTCCCTGAGCCTTAAATAAAGTACTGGTGTCATAGAGTCATGTTGTGATGCTTCGTTGTATTTGCACATATCGAGCATATTGTGTGTATGATTGAAATGCTTGGTATGTGTGGGATCTGACTATCTAGTTGTTTATCTTTAGTAGCCTCTCTTACCGGGAAATGTCTCCTAGTGTTACCGCTGAGCCATGGTAGCTTGCTACTGCTCTGGAACACTTAGGCTGGCCGGCATGTGTCCTTCTTCGTTCCTGTGTCTGTCCCTTCGGGGAAATGTCACGCTTTGAGTACCGGAGTCCTGTTAGCCCGCTACAGCCCGGTTTACCGGAGTCCTGCTAGCCCAGTGCTACAGCCCGGACCCACTTGCTGATGACCGACACGTTCGAAGCTGGGTCATGGATGCCTGTCCCTGTAAGTCTGTGCCACTTTGGGTTTACGACTAGTCATGTCAGCCCGGGCTCTTTATCATATGGATGCTAGCGACACTATCATATACGTGAGCCAATAGGCGCAAACGGTCCCGGGCAAAGGTAAGGCGACACCCGTGGGAATACCGTGCGTGAGGCCGCAAAGTGATATGAAGTGTTACCGGCTAGATCGATGTGAGATTGAGTCGGGGTCCTGACAGCGTTGGTAGGTTTGACCCGGACCAGCCCCTGTTGACTATGCTGAGGTCAGCATGACCTAGTGCTGACGCAATAATTCCTTTCTGGAATTTAGATAATTATTAAATGATTTATAAATTCCAGGAAATTGTAAAAACTTCTAAAAACCATAGAAAATTAACCGTAGCTCCAAATTAAATAAATTATATATGAAAAATTATCAGAAAAATTCAAGGAATCCATCTGTACCATTTTCATGCATGTTAGAACAACTTATCACTACTGTTTAGAGCAAATGAAGTGAATGACATTTGAATAACCACATACGGAGTTTGAATTTGAATCTTGTATTCAAACCAACTTCATTTAATCTGGTTTTAGGTGCATTAGCCCAAAACACATTCATATTGCCATGTCATAGCATGCATCATATTGTGCATTGCATTGATCGTGTCTTTTCTGTGTTTGCCGGTATTTGTCCCCTCTCGATAGACGTGTACCGATGATGTGATCGTTGACACTGATGAAGACTCAATGTTATCTTCAGAAGTGCCAGGCAAGCAAAACCCCCTTGTTCATTCCGATACAATCCTACTCACACCCTAGCTAGTCATGCATTAGAGTGTTGCATCATGTTTACTCATTCATCAGAAACTTGAAATGGGGATGACAGAACCCCCAGTCCCCTCTGAAACCAACTAGGGTTACTAAAATAATTTTTCAATGAACCTGAAATGCCCTTCTAAAATGCCCATCATTTTTGTCTTGGTTCAGAACCTCTGCCAAAAATGGTGCACATTTTCCTAGGCCATCCTAGGGTTTTTGAATTAAATCTTAGATATTTGAATTTGGGCATTTAAAATAATATAAAATATTTAAATGCTCAAATATCTCCAAACTAAAATGTTTCATGTTGGAAATAATCCAACTATGGGCCAGAAATAGTTTGGTGATTTTTGAAGTTGCCTAGGTATTTTATTTAATTCAACAAAGTTGCAGATATATTAAATAAAAACAGAAACAGAAAAGGAAATGACAGGAGGAGCTTACCTGGGCTCCTCCACTGTGCGGCCCAGCCAGCTGGCTGGCCCAGCCAGCCCAGCCCACCTCCCTCCTCTGTCGTCTTCGTCCAGACAGAGGGAGGGGAGTGTGGCCGGCGCGCGCGCGCGCCACCGCGCCACGCCACCTGCTCGCCTGCTTGCCTGGCCTCCCCTCCTCGCTCGATGCCCTGGACGACGCCACGCCTCCCCCCTGCTCTCGCTCACTCTCCCCCGTTTCTCCCTCGCTCTCTCTCGCTCTCGGCCGAAGCACACCGTCGCCGCCGTTCGCCGTAGCCACTGTCTCCGGCCACCCCTCGCTCCCCCGAGTAGCTCAGAAGCTCCGCCACAACTCCCTCTTCCTCCCCACCGCTCCACGAGTCCCCGGAAGCCCTGCATCGCCGCCACGTCGCCGTTCCCCTCTTCGGGCTCCGACCACCGTCGCCGACGAATTCGCCGTCTCCAGCGCGTCCCCGAGCCCGCTTCGACGCCCACTGCAACCGCGGTGAGCTACGCCACCGTTTTCCCCTCCTCTCCCCCTCGTTCCCTCACCGTAGCTTCATCTCCACCACGGCCGAACCTCCGCCGTCGCCGAGCTCGCCGTCGACGCAGCTCCGGTGACCATTTGGTCACCCCGGCGAGTCCAACGCGTTCACAGAACCCAGTAGAGCATCCCTAGCGCCTCACTTTGCTCGACTTCGAGCTCCAGCACCACTCCCGTGCACGACCGAACCCCGGCGGCCGCAGCCGAGCTCACCGCCGTCAACTCCGGCCACCCCGACCCCAACGGACTCCGCCAAGAGCCGCGGGTCGTCCTCAGCTTCACTCCGGTGATCTCCGCGGTCCATTTGGTGGCCGAAACAACCAAAACCACTATCGCCGCCGCACTGTTGGTCGCCGCCGGCCAGAACTCCGGCGAGCTGACGTGGCCTAGTTGATTAACCACTAATCCACCACCTACTGACGCTGACAAGTGGGCCCCAGGGCTTAGTCAAAGCTAACCAGCCCCGGGTCAACGCGGGATTAGCCCCTGTGACACTGACGTGTGGACCCCACACGTCAGGTTTGACCCGAGCCAGCTCTGTTGACCTGCTGATGTCACTGTGATGTCAGGCTGACGCAGTAAATGATATTTCTGGATTTAAATTAAATCAGGAAATTCAGAATATTATTTAAACTTCAAAAATTCATAACTTTTATTCTGTAACTCCAAATTGGACAAATTATATATGAAAAATGATCAGAAAAATCCAATCTATCCATCTGTACTATTTTCATGCATGACCAAACAAGTTAAATTGATGTTTTAATCAGAACAAGGAAAGGCACTTTAAAAGGCCATATTTGAATTTGAAATTTGAATCTTTGATTCAAATTTGCTCAAACACTTCTGGTTTTAGTTGCATTAGCCCAACACACTCATATTGCCATGTTCCATGCATGCATCATATTGTTGCATATTGTTTGGTAATGTTGTGTACCGGTATCCTTTGCGACAGGATCTGTTCCCGAGGAGTACCGTGATTACCCTAACGAAGAACAGTATCCGTGCAACAAACCATCAGGCAAGCAACCAACCATTTGATCATATCGATACAATCCCATGTTCTCGCTCCTGCTCTCTTTTACTGCATTAAGACAACGCGATTCAAACTGCTATGTGCTGCGGTAGTTGAACCCATTTCCTCTGCATGACCTGTCATTGCCACAGTAACTAGATGAAACCCACTAGCATGTGTAGGAGTTGATTGAGCCATATGTATGTGTTGTTCCTACCTTGCTATGCCTGCTATGCTTAGAGTCGTGTCAGGTCTGGTTCATCTGGGTGATGGGCTAGAGTGAAATGATTATGTCGGTAATAAGAGTGGTGTGGTGAACACGATTTGGTAAAGGTATCGATGAGAGGCCATGTAGGAGTACATGGTGGGTTGTTTCATTGAAGCCGACCTTAAGCACTGAGATCTGTATGTGTGATTTAAGAATCAGCTACTACCATGCATTGGGCCCGAAACCAATGGACCCTCTCGACTTCTTATTCACCCTAGTTCTCCGTCCAGGAGTTGCAAGTAGTTTCTGGTGTTTGTAGCCTACTGGAGGCCGTGGACAGCGCTGACCGTAGGGGTGGGCTGTGATGCGGTAGGTACGTGGCACGGTGTACCGAATACCCGTTAGGTATCTCGGGAACCCTGTTCACATCGTTCGGGGCCGTATGGGAAACCTCGGCCGGACTCCCTGCGGATGGAACCTGAATAGGCGATAAACCTGGACTGGAAGCTTAGGTGATTAGGTAGGTCGTGGCCGACACCCACGTTGGGCTTCCGCTTGAAGGTTGTCGAGTACATGTCGTGTAGACGACGGTAAGTGGTGAGAGCGTGTATGAAGGAGTACACCCCTGCAGGGTTAACATGATCTATTCGAATAGCCGCGTCCGCGGTAAAGGACTACTTGGTTGCCTATACAGTTCATAGACAAGTAAATGGAAACTGTTAAAAGCCTCAAGATAAGTGTGAGTGCCGAGGATGGCTCTTCCGTAGGAAGACGGAGGTGGATCCTCGGTAGTGTATTGAAGTGGTGAATAGTGGACTCGTGTGCGCAAAACTATTTTCAAATGGAGTATCGTAGGATAGTCTAGCCAAGAGTCAAAGCTGGCTTGCTGCAATAACTCCACCGACCCTTTTTGATACTATGCATGTATGTAGGATCTGATGTAAGTCTTGCTGAGTACCTTTGTACTCATGTTGCTATAATCTACATTTTTACAGAAGACGCTGCAACCCCTTCTGATGGGTTCTATGTAGACGTTGACATCAACGAGTAGGCTAAAGACCCAGGTGGTGACCCTGAGCTTGTGATGGACCACATAGTATAGTTAGGCTTCCAAGCCTCTTTTATTTTACTAATTGTCTGTACTCAGACAAGTTACTTCCGCTGTTGGCTTGTATGACTGTATGACTTGTATGTTGGGTCGTGAGACCCGTACCTGTGTGTATGGTATGTATGGCTCCCTGAGCCTTAAATAAAGTACTGGTGTCATAGAGTCATGTTGTGATGCTTCGTTGTATTTGCACATATCGAGCATATTGTGTGTATGATTGAAATGCTTGGTATGTGTGGGATCTGACTATCTAGTTGTTTATCTTTAGTAGCCTCTCTTACCGGGAAATGTCTCCTAGTGTTACCGCTGAGCCATGGTAGCTTGCTACTGCTCTGGAACACTTAGGCTGGCCGGCATGTGTCCTTCTTCGTTCCTGTGTCTGTCCCTTCGGGGAAATGTCACGCTTTGAGTACCGGAGTCCTGTTAGCCCGCTACAGCCCGGTTTACCGGAGTCCTGCTAGCCCAGTGCTACAGCCCGGACCCACTTGCTGATGACCGACACGTTCGAAGCTGGGTCATGGATGCCTGTCCCTGTAAGTCTGTGCCACTTTGGGTTTACGACTAGTCATGTCAGCCCGGGCTCTTTATCATGTGGATGCTAGCGACACTATCATATACGTGAGCCAATAGGCGCAAACGGTCCCGGGCAAAGGTAAGGCGACACCCGTGGGAATACCGTGCGTGAGGCCGCAAAGTGATATGAAGTGTTACCGGCTAGATCGATGTGACATCGAGTCGGGGTCCTGACAAATTGTCTTTTATTCATGCTATAATTGTATTATCCGGAAATCGTAATACACATGTGAATACATAGACCACAATACGTCCCTAGTAAGCCTCTAGTTGACTAGCTCGTTGGTCAACAGATAGTCATGGTTTCCTGACTATGGACATTAGATGTCAATGACAACGGGATCACGTCATTAGGAGAATGACGTGATGGACAAGACCCAATCCTAAGCATAGCACAAGATCGTGTAGTTCGTTTTGCTAGAGCTTTTCCAATGTCAAGTATCTTTTCCATAGACCATGAGATCGTGTTACTCCCGGATACTGTAGGAGTGCTTTGGGTGTACCAAACGTCACAATGTAACTGGGTGACTATAAAGGTGCACTACAGGTATCTCCGGAAGTGTCTGTTGGGTTGACACGGATCGAGACTGGGATTTGTCACTCCGTATGACGGAGAGGTATCACTAGGCCCACTCGGTAGTGCATCATCATTATGAGCTCAAAGTGACCAAGTGTCTGGTCACGGGATCATGCATTACGGTACGAGTAAAGTGACTTGCCAGTAACGAGACTGAACGAGGTATTGGGATACCGACGATTGAGTCTCGGGCAAGTAACGTACCGATTGACAAAGGGAATAGTATACGGGGTTGATTGAATCCTCGACATCGTGGTTCATCTGATGACATCATCGAGGAGCATGTGGGAGCCAACATGGGTATCCAGATCCCGCTGTTCATTATTGACCAGAGAGCCGTCCCGGTCATGTCTGCATGTCTCCCGAACCCGTAGGGTCTACACACTTAAGGTTCGGTGACGCTAGGGTTATTAGGAAGACTTGTATGTGATTACCGAATGTTGTTCAGAGTCCCGGATGAGATCCCGGACGTCACGAGGAGTCCCGGAATGGTCCGGAGGTGAAGATTTATATATGGGAAGTTGTCATACGGACACCGGAAAGTTTCGGGGGCATATCGGTATTGTACCGGGGCCACCGGAGGGGTTCCGGGGGTCCACCAGGAGGGGCCACCCCTCTCGGAGGGCCACATGAGCCGCAAGGGGCAGGGAACCAGCTCCTGGTGGGCTGGGCGCCCCCCCCCCTTGGGCCCATGTGCCTAGAGTTGGAGGGGAACCCTAGTGGGGGCGCCTCCCTTGCTTGGGGGGCAAGCCCCCCTCCCTGGCCGCCGCCCCCCCCCCCTCTAGATCTCATCTAGAGGGGGCCGGCCCCCTTTCCCCTTCCCCTATAAATAGAGGGGCGAGGGGAGGGCTGAACACCTAATCCAAGGCGCAGCCCCTCCCCTCCCCAACACCTCTCCTCCTCCGTTGAGTGCTTGGCGAAGCCCTGTCGGAGTACTGCCTCTCCACCATCATCACACCGTCATGCTGCTGCTGGAGCCTTCTTCCTCAACCTCTCCTTCCCCCTTGCTGGATCAAGAAGGAGGAGACGTCATCCATTCCGTATGTGTGTTGAACGCGGACGTGTTGTCCGTTCAGCACTTGGTCATCGGTGATTTGGATCACGGCGAGTACGACTCCATCATCCCCGTTCCCTTGAACGCTTCCGCACGCGATCTACAAGTGGTATGTAGATGCAATCTCTCTCCCATGACTCGTTGCTTAGATGAACTCATAGATGGATCTTGGTGAAACCGTAGGAAAAATTTTAATTTTTTGCAACGTTCCCCAACAGGCAATGGGTACCTCGTGAGGTTTCCCGTGACGCAAGCCATGACGACCAAGGCTAGGCGGGCGCTAGGCGGGCGCCAGTGCGCATATTGTCCTCATTTCCCCTTTGGTGCTAAGGGGGCAAGCGCAGACGCGGAGTACTGAGGCATCAGGCAAAGGTTTCCATATCAGTGCAACAAGACCAAGACCAGCAAGACGGCAAGACGGAGGTCACAGTGGAGCCCAAGACGGCGTCACCACCAGAGCCTTTGGCAGGAGAAGACCACCTTTAGTTAGGATAACTTGTACTAGTTGTTCCCCTTCAAATTGGCCGTTGTTGGCTCCCTTCCCGCTCAATATTTGGGGAGAGGACCAAGGCCTCTATAAATAGGGCTAGCCACCACCAAGGTGAGGGAGATCGGAGATCGGACCTAGAGCAGAACCACCCACCAAGCGGAAGAACACCTCACCTCAGGAGTCTGTTCTTCCCCTTGTACTGTTCATCATCAGACCAAGAGGCAATCCACCACACCACACTGGAGTAGGGTATTACACCACAACGGTGGCCCGAACCAGTATAAATCTTGCGTCTCTTGTGTCGTGAGTTCATCTAGCTTAGCTTAGAGATTGCGGCGAGGCTGAGAGCGAGATTCGGTAGGGGGAAATCTTCGTGCGCACCCCAGTGTTTGAACCTCAAGGGTTTTGCCGGAACCCGAAATCCGATAGATGGTGTGTTGACGGTGAACTCCTTGCTCTTGGCTTCAAATGATACTCTCCCCAACACTCAACTCTCTCTCATAGATTTGGCTATGGTGGAAAGATGATTTGAGTGGAAAGCAACTTGGGGAAGGCTAGAGATCAATATTCTTATGGTTGGATTGGAATGTCTTGGTCTCAACACATGAGTAGGTGGTTCTCTCTCAGAAAATGAGTAGTGGAAGTGTAGGCACGTTCTGATGGCTCTCTCACATATGGAGAAGGGGATGGAGGGGTATATATAGCCTCCACACAAAATCTAACCATTACTCATGAATTCCCAAACTCGGTGGGACCGAATGGTTAAACTCGGTGAGACCGACTTGGTTCAAAATGTGAGCATTAGGCATTTTGGTGGGACTGACAACATCAACTCAGTGAGATCGATGTGCTAGGGTTACGGCAAAACCTCATCCGGTGAGACCGATCACGTGAACTCTGTGAGACCCATTTCAGTAATAATCAAATAGAGACTTGGTCAGGCAAACTCGGTGGGACCAATCGCTCATCTCGGTTAGACCAAAACATTACGAAAAGGAAACGGAGAGTTTGCAATGCCAACTCGGTGGGACCGATCACTCACTTCGGTTAGACCGAAATGTTACGAAGGGAAATAGAGAGTTTGCATTCTCATCTCGGTGAGATCGAGATCCCTATCAGTAAGACCGAACTGATTAGGGTTTGTGGATATGGCAATTTCAAGTGAACTCGGTGGCGCCGGATAGATCAAATCAGTGGGGTTGAGTTTGACTTTAGGTTTAGGACATTTGTGGAAATGAGAAAGTGATTGAGGGATTTTGGAGCATATCACTAAGCATTTTGAGCAAGCAAGTCATTAAGCAACACCTCACCCCCTTTTAATAGTATTGGCTTTCCTATAGACTCAATGTTATCTTGGATCACTATAATGAAAATGTAGAGTCCCGAGATATGAGTCCTTAGCATTTTAAGGGGTCCACATCTCTATTCCATGCCATACCAATCATTGAACTTTCTGAAATATTGATCTTGAAAGAGTATTAGTTCAATGAGCTATATGTTGTTATGAATTACCAAAACCATCCGGGGATTAGTTGCACTTTCAATCTCCCCCTTTTTGGTAATTGATGACAACGTATAGATCAAAGCTTCGACAAATGATAATATAAATGAAGTACATCGTCGCTTTGAGAAGTATGTGATAAGCAAGAGCTCCCCACTAAATTTGTGCATTATTTAAATTTGCTTTTGAATGCAAATGTACAAGAAATTAGGATTATGGGTCACTCTTCCATGTCACATACATCTTGGTGGAGCACTCAAAATGATAGAATATGGAACACGCACTCATCACCAAAATAAGATATGAATGATCATACATAAGATAAGAATATCATCATTCAAGCACAAGCATTAAAGTATGGTATGATCAAACATATGATCATAAGAGTATAACACACACATGCATAAAACATTGTTTTAACCAAACAAGCAAAGCAAATGGAGTAGAAAAAATAGGCAAAAGAAGCAAGCACTCTTTCTCTCTCGAAGCCTATGATCTATACACTTTCTCCCCCTTTGGCAACAAGTTACCAAAAAGCTTGAAAATGCATAGTGCTATGCGGCTCTAAGCACGATCTACGGGAGCTCTGGAGTGCGAAGGTGGCGTGGAGAGGAGTCCCGCAACAAATGCATCCGAAGAGGTCTGAGGAGCTGGTGGAGTTGCAACTGGAGGAGCAACTGAAGCTGTAGCTACAGGTGCTGACACAGTGGGTCTGGGATCTGTTACAATTGGCACAACTGATGACCTAGGTCCCCTTGGGACTTGCTGAAAAGCATCTGTACTAGGTTCCTCATCCCTGTCTTCAAGATCTTCTTGGATCTTCTCCATTGTAGACTGAATTTCTGTGACCTTCACATCTAAGTCATGCATCTTAGTCTCAAAGATCCTTTCTAAACTCTCTTGGTTTTGAGTCAGGGTTGCCAATCCTTTCTCAATCCTCAATGTAGCTTGAATGAGATAGCCCAGTTGGTCTTGCTTGGATTTCAGGAGAACTTGAGAGGCTTCTTCTGCACTTGGAATCTTGGCAGCCTTCTCAGCTCTAGCTTTCTCTTTCTTCTCCTGAGCCTGCACAGACGTGGGATGGGATGGATCCATGACAACCACATTATCTTCAAAGTCTGGCAGGAGGGGAAGATGTTCCTCGTCCAGAAGATACATGCTCTTGCCCATCTTGGAGTTTATGAGCATCTGAATTTGTGGAGCATAGCCACATGATCTCTTCTAGTCTGCACCAGTCCTCTTGATTGTCTCTACAATCAATGTCATCACCTTGAAGTTTTCAGGCACATCAAACATATGCAACAGATTGATTGAGTGCCCTCTGATCATCCTGTCATCTGCAGACTTGGGCAACAAGGTGTGTCTGAGAATAGTGTTGATTGTCGGTAGACCTGACAGCAGATAATAAACTGATCCAAACTTGTGGGTGTCCAAGGCAGCAGCTGGGATTTCCTTGTACATATGAGCCATGGAGGAAGAGGGGGAAATGGGCAACCTTACCAGTGCCCACAAGTATGGGACAACACAGCCGACCACTGATTTCCCGGTTCCTACTCCCACCCCACCTCGAGAAAGACACGACTACAGCGCCTGAAGACCACCGAAGAATGTATCTGAGATGAGGGCGACAAGAGGTTGTTGGAAGGTACCGTCAGATCTGATGCGGGTGCCCCCTAAACCACCGCGCATAACAACCATCGCCGCCGTCACCATGCTGCCCTGCACGGCCGAGGTGAGCGACCAGAACCCGCTGGCGCCTCTTGCCGAGGATGGCGCAGCACCATTGCCCGAGGTTGCTACCTCGGCTCCAAGGTCCTCCACGGGGCCCGGAGTGACTAGAGCCTCGCTGCAACCATTCCCGACTGCCTCATGGCATTACAGCGACCCCCTCCAACGGTGACAAGGGAGAGGAGAAGGGGGAGGAGCCTCGACAGCAGGCTTGGGTTTGAGACGCCTGAGTTTCCCCTACAGGAGGGAGACGGGGCCCAAGCGTTTCAGACAACCTCTACCTGTGGAGAGGCCATCTCGCTAGAGGAAGTCAAGTCTAGAGTGGTTGAAGACTCCGGCACCTTGGCTGAGTAACTAGTGGTTGGGGCGCGCCCGTGGCGTGCCGCCTGAGCGAAAGCTGGGCGGTGCCAGGTTGGACGCGCCCCTACCACTTTCCTGCGTGTAGTACTTGTTGTTATTCCATCCGACTCAGGGCACAGGGAGATGAAGTATTGATACGTGCAAGTTTCTAACTGAAATAACAAGACAGTTGTGCAAAAGCAACACATTCAGAGAAGTTTCTAACTGAAACAATAAAACAGTTGCACAAACGCAACACATCAAAGACTAGACTCTTAGATGTTACATGAACGATGATATAGATGATAAAGCAGAGGGATATTTCCTCACATCATACGGCAGAATTAAAAGGTCTTAGAGAAACAGGAAACACGGCACATGGATTCTATGGATATACGTTGGTTATGGTCGTCAATGGCGGGTCCAGAGGCGATGAACAGTGAGACCACACGGACTCTTGGTGGTGCGGTGCCTCTTCTTTGCAGCCTCAACACGAATATCCTACAACCTCACCACGAAGAATTAAAAGCCGCAACTTCATATGCCCATACAATTTGTAGTTGCTTAAAAAAACAAAGCAAGCAAGTACTCGGGAGTTTTGGTGAAAACACATCTAAACAGAGATGAAAACTGGCAAACTATAGATCCATTTACAACAGGGCAAAAGGAAAGAAAATTACACGTGATTAAGTAATATAGACCACTCATGTTGTGAAGAAAGAGCAGACTAACTGACACAGTGTGGTAACTAAATCATTTCATCCCTGATAATGATTAGATGCCAGTTTCTTTGATTGCCAGTATCTATTGGTAAATTAAACTATTAATCAGAGGAAATATTTAGGCAGCCCAATTACTTACCAGATCATTGTACTTACACTTCCTAATCAGATCACCTAATAGGAGATACTATTAAGATTATGAAACATATGTTGAAGTATATGGAGTATATCATTTAAGGGAATTGGCTTGTTACCGTGTACGTTCTTCTGCTGCTTCCTGTGCATGGCAGTCCATATAAGCTTAGCAGGCTTGAGATGGTTGCAGAAATAGCGCTTGCACTTTCAGTTGGACAAAAGGAAGACCTGATTTTGGATACACGCAAAGAATGGGCAGCATAATTTTAGCCAATTTCTACTTATTCAATTCCATGTGCATTAACGATATGGGCACACAAGCCTACTCGAGAGTCTGAATGGACGAATCTGATACATTCCACGGGTATATCTTGGCACTATTGAAACGGCAGAGCACTGTCATGTATAAAACACAATTGCAGGTACAAGATAGTGGAAAGCAGTTTCACAATAGCGTTCCCACACAACATCAATGATAGTAGCATACTTGAGAACCATCCTCTCTGCCCTGACAAACTTTCAAAGCTCCTCCTACAAATAAAATGCAAAGATATCAGCACTTAAAATATCAACGAATATCATCAAGCATTGCCTCTAATAACACAACGAAAGACAAAGCCTTGCTGAATGGTTGTTGCACGACATATCGAAGGGACTAAAAAACTGAACTGAACTACAGTGCATCATTATAAGTTTTATTAAACAACATGAACAGCTCATAGGAACAATGTACAGAGCTAGGGACACAGTAAAAATCTCGTGCACAAGAGTACATTAAACATAACCACAACACTCTTGAGAAGGACCAGTCCTAATTTATCAAAGTCAAAATACCTATTTATTTTGTCCAATACTACCGACAAGCTAAGTAGATGGGGCTCTGGAATACCATGAAACATCAAATGTACAATGTCAAGTAATGCACACACATTGCCAGGTCCAACAATTAACCAAAGGCTCAATAGTAATCAACACATACATTTTCTCTTACAAAACGTGACAAAGAAATTGATGCCAAATTGCACACGGCAGTTTTGTGGGACTTGTGAATTCATTTATCTCGGTACACAGGAGGGAAGAGTCAATTTGTGCCCAGATTTTGCTTTATTTTTTCTGCTAAAAGTGTCATGCACATCATCAAATATAAATTGTGTGGACACATCAAGTACTTTTAAAGTGAAACTATTGGAAGAGAACGCATGTCTTCGGGGACTCACAAAATTTAGGGAAAACCTTATAGAGCATTATATATGTATGGTGTTCTTGTTTCTATTTGTGCCTTCAAAATCACAAACCAAATGGATTGTGTCTTGGGTTTACTCTAAAATTGTGTAGTAAGGTTATTACATATTGTTAGTCACTTTAAGGAAATATGTACATCTAGTCCGGCTTACTTTTCTTTCATATTTCTTGTGTGGGTTATGAAACTCATCATCCAAGCAATCAGCCAAACCTGGAGCTTCACAGGAACAAAATAATTACCATTGCTGAAAAGATCGTCAGCACAATTTTCCTCCTACAAATTAACCAAGGGAAAAAGGATTGTGAACAAATTAGCAGATAAAAAGGATTAACCAAGGGAGAGGGCAAGAAAAAGGATACATATTTAGTCTATGGGGAGAGAAGATTGAAAGGGGGATTCTGGAACATGACCTGCAGCTAGTTATCCTCAAACCTGCAACCAATGATGGATGTTTATTTGCTGCAAACTATCGTTGCCTCCATCCTCGTGTCACAGCCCTAGAGTTTGTTTGCAAGTTGTTGCATAATCATCCATGCATCATGTCTAAATTTATTGGAAACTTGAAATGGGGATGCTTAAACCCTAGCACCAAATGATTTTAACTAGGGTCAAAATAAAATCTTTTTCATTGAACTCAAAATGCCCTCTAAAAATGTTCAACATTTCTGGTTTGAGGTGAAAGCATCTACCAAAAATGGTTTATATTTTTGCAGGACATATTGGGCCCTGAATTAAGTCATACCCTATTTGCATTTGGGCATTTAAATGCTATAAAATATTTTAAATGCTCAAATAATCATAAACAAAAATGTTTACTGTTGGATATATTCTAAACAGTAGCCATGATTAGTTTCATGATTTTTGGATCTGTTTAAGTATTTTTAATAAATCCACACAGTTACAGAAAAATAGAAAACAGAAAATAAAATAGAAAAGAGAGAGAGAGGAAACTATCTGGCCACTTACCTGGCGCAGCCCACCTGGCAGCCCACTGGCCGGCCCAGCACTGTGCTGGCCCGTGCCAGCCACCTGCTTCCTCTCGCCAGGCAGGCAGAGAGGAGGGACACCGCGACGTGCCCGAGCTCGCCACGCAGCTCCCTGGTCGCCTGCCTCGCTTGGACAGCGCGGCGACGCCTCGAAGCCACTCCTCGGCGCCGCCCCGACCCCGTGGACACCCCATTCTTCCCACTTGTTCTCTCCCTCGCTCCTTGGACGCCATGGCCGACGCAGCCGCGTCCACGCCGTCGTAAAGCCCGCAGCCACGGCCGTCCACTCGTCGCCTCTCCATGCCCAGAAGCTTCACCATCGTCCGCTGCTTTGCCTCGACCGAGCCCCGAGCGCTCGCTCTCCCCGGAGACGCTGCACCGAGCCGTCCCGATCCGCCATCGCCGGAGATCCCCCTCGTCGCCGTGACCACTCCAGCTCTTCCCCGACCTCTCTGACCCGCCCGTCGAGACCACTGTGAGCTGCTGCCCGTCCTCCCCCTCTCCATTCCCTCTCTCGTGCACCATACGCACCACACTGAGCTCACCGCACCTGCCGCCGCCGTGCCATGTCGTTGCCGTGGCCACAGCCGCCCCCGTCCGTTTTTGAGCATGCCTCCATGCTCACCGAGCTCCCAGGAGCCGAACACGACCAACACCGGCCCCTGCCGTGCACCGTAGGTCCTTCTCCCCTCCCTCCGAGCTCCGGCCGCCGCCTGGCTCGACGCCGGCGTCATCTCCGGCCACCCCCGCACACACCGCCTGCACCACTCGACGCGCGAGTCCACCAGCAGCATGTAGCGCATCTCCGCCGTCGATTTGGTCGACGGAGGACCAAACCCGAAGCCCGCCGCCGCATCTGGTCTCGCCGGCGGTTAAACGCCGGCGGGTTGACCGCTTTGACCGGCGGGGTTTGACCCCGTCTGCCCAGGGGTTTGACCCCTCTCTCTCGCTGACGAGTGGGCCCATGCCCTGTTTAATTAGTGTTAGTTTAATTAGTGTTAGTTAAGTAGTTAACTAGATGATCCACTAACACGTGGGCCCCGCACTGCTGACAGCTTAGTTAGGGCTAGTTTAGCACTAATTATCTCAGTTAGTTAACTGAGTCACTGACCAGTGGGTCCCATAGGTCAGGTTGACCTGGCCAACCCAGTTGACCTGCTGACGTCACACCGACGTCATGCTGATGCAGTAATCTGTTTTCTGGATTTTAAATAAATCTAAAATGATTTATTTATTTCAGAAAATATACAAAACTTCTAAAAATCATATAATTTCAACCGTAACCCCAAATGAAATAAATTATATATGAAAAATGATCAGAAAAATCCAATCTATCCATCTGCACTGGTTTCATGCATGTTTAAACAACTTAACCTTGCTGTTTAGTGCAAAACATGATAAGGCACTATTTGAATTCATAATTTGAATTTGGGGTTGAACCTTTGGCTCAATATGACCCAAATCCATCTGGTTGTAGTTGCATTAGGCCAACCCACTCATATTGTCATGTCATGAGCATGCATCATATTGTGCATTGCATTGATTGTATTTCTTCTCTGTTGCCGGTATCTGTCCCCTCTCGGTAGACGATGTTCTGACGTTGTGATCATTGACACTGATGAAGACTCAATGCTATCTTCAGAAGTGCCAGGCAAGCAAAACCCCCTTGTTCATTCCGATACAATCCCACTCTCTCGCTCCTGCTCTCTTTTACTGCATTCGGACAACACCGATTCATCTGTTATTTGCTGCGGTAGCTGAACCCCTTTATCCTTTGCATGACCTGTCATTGCCACAGTAAATAGATGAAACCCACTAGCATGAGTAGGAGTTGTTTGAGCCCTAATGTGCCTACTCATCCATGTTTGTTTGTCATGCCTGCTACTGCTTAGAGTTGAGTCAGGTCTGATTCATCGGGGATGAACCGGAGGTGTGTGAACATGTCCTACTGTTGAGAGCTAAGTGTGTGAACACGATTTGGTAAAGGTAGCAGTGAGAGGCCATGTAGGAGTACATGGTGGGTTGTCTCATTGCAGCCGTCCTCAGGAACTGAGTTCTGTGTTTGTGATCCATGAATAGTTACTACCACACATTGGGTTCCGGTAACTCGACCCTTCTCGACTTATTAATCACCATGATCTTTGTCCAGGAGTTGCAACTAGTTTCTGGTGTTTGTAGGTAGTGTTAGTAGTCTACCAAGTGGCACCCGGTACAGGTGGGCTTGGGACAGACTAGGCACAGTGGCCCGGTGTACCAAGTGGCACCCGGATGGTGGACTTGGGAACCCTGCACACATCGTTTGGGGCCGTGAGCGACACCCCGGCCGGATCTCCTTGCGGATGGAACCCGAATAGGCGATAAACCTGGACGAGAGACTTGTGTGGTTAGTCAGATCGTGGCCGACACCCTCGCTGGCCTTCCGCTTGAAGGTTGCCGAGTACATGTCGTGTAAACGGCGGTAAGTGGTGAGAGCGTGTGTGAAGAAGTACACCCCTGCAGGGTTAATATGATCTATTCGAATAGCCGTGTCTGCGAAAAAGGACTTCTGGGTTGCCTGTACAGTTCATAGACAAGTGAAAGTGGATACTCTAAAATACGCAAGGTAAGCGTGAGTGCTATGGATGGCGTTCTCGTAGGGAGACGGGAGCGGATCCATAGTGGTGTATTGATATGGTGAATATGTGGACTCGTGTGCGCCACCTCAAAAGAGTTACTTGCAGTCGTAGTTCAGGTTAGCCACCGAGTCAAAGCTGGCTTGCTGCAGTTAAACCCCACCATCCCCTTTGTTGATAATGATGCATATGTAGTTAGATCTGATGTAAGTCTTGCTGGGTACATTTGTACTCACGTTGCTTAATTTATGTTTTTGCAGAGAGACTTCAGTCTCGCTAGTAGTACCGCGTGGACTTCGACGTTTAGCTTGTTACCTCAGCTACGATCTTGTGCCCTCGGCAGGATCTGGTAGATAGTCAGGCTGCTCAGCATTTCTCATTTGTAGATGTCTGTACTCAGACATGTTAAGTTTCCGCTTGTGCTTGACTTGTTTGCTCTGAATGTTGGGTCATGAGACCCATGATTGTAATATCTTGCTCCTCGAAGCCTATTGAATAAAATACTTGAGTTGTAGAGTCATGTTGTGATGCCATGTTGTATTTGCACATATCGAGCATATTGTGTGTATGTTACTGAAATGCTTGGTATGTGTGGGATCTGACTATCTAGTTGTTTATCCTTAGTAGCCTCTCTTACCGGGAAATGTCTCCTAGTGTTTCCATAGTAGCTTGCTACTGCTCTGGAACACTTAGGCTGGCCGGCATGTGTCCTTCTTCGATCCTGTGTCTGTCCCTTCGGGGAAATGTCACGCGGTGAATTCTGGAGTCCTGTTAGCCCGCTACAGCCCGGTTCACCGGAGTCCTGCTAGCCCAGTGCTACAGCCTGGATTCACTCGCTGATGACCGACACGTTCGATGTTGGGTCATGGATGCCTGTCCCTGTAAGGTTGTGCCACTTTGGGTTCACGACTACCCATGTCAGCCCGGGCTCCTTATCATATGGATGCTAGCGACACTATCATATACATGTGCCAAAAGGCGCAAACAGTCCCGGGCAAAGGTAAGGCGACACCCGTGGGAATACCGTGCGTGAGGCCGCAAAGTGATATGAGGTGTTACACGCTAGATCAATCTGGCATTGAGTTGGGGTCCTGACAGCTTTGGTATCAGAGCTCGACTGCCTGTAGGTTTACCAAGCCAAACTGGTCGAAGTTGAGTCTAGAAATTCTTCAGTTATATAAGGAAATTGATTGTGGGATGGAATGTAAGGCTCTTTTTACTCCTTATATCTCATGCCCTTCTGATCTGAGTCATCCTATCTTTCCGGCGGGGTTAAGGAACTAGGCTTTCTCTTCTTTCTATTAGGACCATGTGTTACTAATCAGTAGACTTATAGGATTGATGGACTCAAGCCTCAGTTCAGTTCCTACTGCTTCTGTATGTTAGCTTTTGATCTCAAAACCTCGATATTGTGATGTTGAGTGGCTATGCCACCATTTTGTCGGATGTCTCAAATCTTTTTGAGCATTTACAGCCGTTATGTTGTCCGAGTCATCCCAGGTTTCTACAATATTCTGATGCATTTGCAAATCCCTTCCTCCTGTTTCTGATGTCTCTTTGGGCCAGTTTGACCACACTATCGGTGAGTTGAGGTATTCTATTACCTCGACATATATGTTGGAGTTAATATTATGACCCTAGGTGTCTCAGAGCATTACCTAGTAATCTAGCCATGCTTTGTGTTCCCAGTGTGATGATTCTGGCCACCATCCTCGAAAGCATCCCGTGATGCCACTTAGTTAGTAGGCATTTCACTTCTGGGTTTTGAACCCGAGATTCACCCTACTTACTTCATGTTGATAGTAATTGCTAGCTCCCTTAGGTTATTAGTAACCTTTGCGATAGTCCTCTAAGTTCGTGGTATTTCCTTCTTCCAAATACTATGAACCACTTCATGGCAGAAGTTTGTTGGATCAAAAGATCACAACAGGAATATCCTCGATGAGTTCTCCATTATATATTGTGGCTCTGCCAGTTCTACCTTTCTGCATGGGTTATCTGGAAGAAATATGTTGAACTTCGTTCGACATGCTAAACCATGCATCCACAACTCAGAAAATCGTATGTTCCTTTGAGTTGTCCCTCTATAGTTGTCTTCCGACCCTCGTCTACCAATTGATAGTCAAGGGTATGTGTGCATTCGTTCATCAATGCCTATTACTCTTGTGGTCCATCAAGCCATTCTATTCCGGGATGACTAGGAGAAACAAACTCCAGAACCTCATCCATATCCAGGATTGGGTCAAAGCAGTTGTAATTCGCAGATCAAAATGCCAATCCAGCTTCTGGTTTGTTCTACCTTGAAGTATTACCTTCTTTATGTCAAGAGTATCATAGGAATGGCACCATCTCTTATGAATTCTTGATGAAGTGATACTTCTCGCCATTGTTCTTCATTCCTCGGTCTCTGTGTTGTTGCAACTGGAATGCCGACAAGTGAATGGTGATGTGTGAAATCTATACTCCTAGCAACTCCGTTGCCCTAGCAACTCCGTTGCTTGGTAGTTAAATGGACAACAACCTCATTCTTAGCGTGCTGATTATTGAATCATCATTCTAAGATTGATTCTGCTACCTAGTCCATTTTCCCGGTGCACTCCTCGATCGATGAGTTAGGATTATTTCAAATCCTCGCTCTATTGATCATATCATCTTGCCCTGAAAAGCAAGATTGTCCTCGAGCTTAGTAACATATCGGTGGTTCGTGATTTTCCGAATATCTTCTCGGAAGTATCACCAGGTCGTCACCTGGCTGTTATGTTGAGCTCGTGATCAAGTTGGTTTTCTTATAAACCACCCCTTCTCCAAGAGTCTATGTTGGATACCCCTAAGCTAGTTGGATAAGCTAAACAACAACTTGGAGAGTTGGAAGATGAAAGCTTGTCCGACTCAGTTCATTCCGAAGGGATATCCTTGTGTGTGTGTGTTGAAGAAAGATGATATTCTCATCGATTGGTCCTTGTGATCAATTGTTGGATCTATTATCTTACCCAAACCTTTGATTGAGTATGGGCTATCGTCAAATCAAATCAGAACCAACGATATTCGTAATATTGTCTTACTCGTGGTTTTTCCTCGAGCATACACCATTATATTCTTTGGTCTGACCAATGCTATCACCGTGTTCACTTAACTATGGAATTCCTTTTAAAAGGAAACCCGGATGAATTGTTGTTGAGCCCATTGACAACATCCTTATCTCCTCCATGATTTTGTTGAACATTAAGTTAGTGTTGGAAACTTGTGTAAGCATTTTCTTCATGCCCCGTTCATGAAGTATATGTTGGATGAAAGAAGTGACTTCCTTTGATTCACCTGCATTTGATGTAAGTTGCCGCCGTGGGTTCGAGAAAGTTAGTTTTGCTTCCTCTGGAATCGTCCCAAGTCAGTCATGCATGTGCAAAGTATACTATGGTTTGGTAGATTAATTACCTCCACTCCATATGTATTCCATAGCACACCAAGCCACTGATTGATTTGTTCAAGGAAAAGGAGTTGATGTGCTAATCCTAGGTCATGCACAAGACTTCGACATCCTCGATGATGGTTGCCAACCTAAACTCGGTAGTGTTTTATTATAAGACTACTACGTGGTCATGCTTGTCTGGGACAGCGTGTTCATACGTGCGTAGCAGAACCAGCTCATGCTTTGGAGCTTGCTATCGTAGTTCATTTCCCGAGAATCTCGCAACGTCATCTCATCAATTTGTGTTGCAAACTTTCATTTTCCTTCTAGACTTGATGAGGCTGGAATATTATGTTACCAACCAGATCTGAATCTCAGGCAGATATGATGGTTGGAACCTTTCCAAGATCTATGATGTAGGTCCCGACAAGGTTGATGTTCTGGCCGACACACCTAGCCGGAAGATCTATCATTGTAGTATCTTGATTGAGCAAATCGACCATCTTCTCCATGAGGATTTTGAGTGACTTATTAGAAGTTGTTCCTTATGGATCCCTTGTTCCCCCGAAGCCAGAACTTTACTTGATGTTCCAGATACCAACTGGTATTGGGTTAAGCTGGTACATCAAGGAGAACATTAGAAGAGGAGTGCTAAATGTCTCTCGGTCGATCATCCAAATTTTGTCCCCTTGGCCCCGCCAAGGTGAAATCTGAGAAGGTGTTATCTTCCTTTGCATCTGCATCTTCTACCGGCATTCATCATGGTAGTACGTTGTGTTGCCAGGATCCTTGACACGGATATTGGTGAAACCTTGATGAATATGGAAGTGCTCAAGTTCATGAGAGCACGCACAAGCGCTAGGTGTTATCATCGGCACTAACTGGGTTTGCTCTCAGTTTCCTCGGTTATGCTATAACCTTTTCAAATAGTGGACTCACCCTCTACTGTTGAGCTTCTCCCCAGTTACTAAAATTATCACTTGCGTTGTCTTCAACAAGGTAATCCACATCATCCATTTCAATCCGGGTATGCCATTCTACCCAACCCCTCCAAACGATCGCTCGAGAATTGCCTTAGACTGGTATAAAGAGTTTCAATGATCTTTGAATCAAAGGTAATTCTTTTTGCCACTTAAGGGGATATTTCTACAAGTCACCTTCCCTAAAGTGCATCGTTATGGTATCATGGCAACTCAACTGCTCGCTACGTTGACAACCGTTCACCACCCTCTTAAATGTGGAATTGTTGTCTACCTAGTGGACCTTCGCCATCCGTTCCACTCCATCCCTTCGGATGAATGCTTCGTATCTCAGCTCGAGAGATGTTCTTACCTCTCACTCCATGAGTTGATCTTGAATACTCGATCTTCAAGGAGATCGTCTTCTGTAGAGTCTCCTTCTGTCATCATCGTGTTGGATGAAGACCTTGCAAGCAAAGACGTCAAGATTGTTTTGAGTCAACAGATCAACACCTCGAGAAGACAGTTGGATCTTGGAGCTCATGTTATTAGTTTATGTCCCCTTTGTCTTCTTACCTCACGCCTTGAATCTCGGGGCGAGATTCTTGTTTAGTGGGGGTGAGTTGTCACAGCCCTAGAGTTTGTTTGCAAGTAGTTGCATAATCATCCATGCATCATGTCTAAATTTATTGGAAACTTGAAATGGGGATGCTTAAACCCTAGCACCAAATGATTTCAACTAGGGTCAAAATAAAATCTTTTTCATTGAACTCAAAATGCCCTCTAAAAATGTTCAACATTTCTGGTTTGAGGTGAAAGCATCTACCAAAAATGGTTTATATTTTTGCAGAACATATTGGGCCTTGAATTAAGTCATACCCTATTTGCATTTGGGCATTTAAATGCTATAAAATATTTTAAATGCTCAAATAATCATAAACAAAAATGTTTACTATTGGATATATTCTAAACAGTAGCCATGATTAGCTTCATGATTTTTGGATCTGTTTAAGTATTTTTAATAAAGCCACACAGTTACAGAAAAATAGAAAACAGAAAATAAAATAGAAAACAAAGAGAGAGGAAACTACCTGGCCACTTACCTGGCGCAGCCCACCTGGCAGCCCACTGGCTGGCCCAGCACTGTGCTGGCCCGTGCCAGCCACCTGCTTCCTCTCGCCAGGCAGGCAGAGAGGAGGGACACCGCGACGCGCCTGAGCTCGCCACGCAGCTCCCTGGCCGCCTGCCTCGCTTGGACAGCGCGGCGACGCCTCGAAGCCACTCCTCGGCGCCGCCCCGACCCCGTGGACACCCCATTCTTCCCCCTTGTTCTCTCCCTCGCTCCCTGGACGCCATGGCCGACGCAGCTGCGTCCACGCCGTCGTAAAGCCCGCAGCCACGGCCGTCCACTCGTCGCCTCTCCGTGCCCAGAAGCTTCACCGTCGTCCGCTGCTTTGCCTCGACCGAGCCCCGAGCGCTCGCTCACCCCGGAGACGCTGCACCGAGCCGTCCCGATCCGCCATCATCGGAGATCCCCCTCGTCGCCGTGACCACTCCAGCTCCTCCCCGACCTCTCTGACCCGCCCGTCGAGACCACTGTGAGCTGCTGCCCGTCCTCCCCCTCTCTGTTCCCTCTCTCGTGCACAGTATGCACCACACCGAGCTCACCGCACCTGCCGCCGCCGTGCCATGTCGTTGTCGTGGCCATAGCCGCCCCCGTCCGTTTTTGAGCATGCCTCCGTGCTCACCGAGCTCCCAGGAGCCGAACACGACCAACACCGGCCCCTGCCGTGCACCGTAGGTCCTTCTCCCCTCCCTCCGAGCTCCGGCCGCCGCCTGGCTCGACGCCGGCGTCATCTCCGGCCACCCCCGCACACACCGCCTGCACCACTCGACGCGCGAGTCCACCAGCAGCATGTAGCGCATCTCCGCCGTCGATTTGGTCAACGGAGGACCAAACCCGAAGCCCGCCGCCGCATCTGGTCTCGCCGGCGGTTAAACGCCGGCGGGTTGACCGCTTTGACCGGCGGGGTTTGACCCCGTCTGCCCAGGGGTTTGACCCCTCTCTCTCGCTGACGAGTGGGCCCATGCCTTGTTTAATTAGTGTTATTTTAATTAGTGTTAGTTAAGTAGTTAACTAGATGATCCACTAACACGTGGGCCCCGCACTGCTGACAGCTTAGTTAGGGCTAGTTTAGCACTAATTATCTCAGTTAGTTAACTGAGTCACTGACCAGTGGGTCCCACAGGTAAGGTTGACCTGGCCGACCCAGTTGACCTGCTGACGTCACACCGACGTCATGCTGACGCAGTAATCTGTTTTCTGGATTTTAAATAAATCTAAAATGATTTATTTATTTCAGAAAATATACAAAACTTCTAAAAATCATATAATTTCAACCGTAACCCCAAATGAAATAAATTATATATGAAAAATGATCAGAAAAATCCAATCTATCCATCTGCACTGGTTTCATGCATGTTTAAACAACTTAACCTTGCTATTTAGTGCAAAACATGATAAGGCACTATTTGGATTCATAATTTGAATTTGGGGTTGAACCTTTGGCTCAATATGACCCAAATCCATCTGGTTGTAGTTGCATTAGGCCAACACACTCATATTGTCATGTCATGAGCATGCATCATATTGTGCATTGCATTGATTGTATTTCTTCTCTGTTGCCGGTATCTGTCCCCTCTCGGTAGACGATGTTCCGACGTTGTGATCGTTGACACTGATGAAGACTCAATGCTATCTTCAGAAGTGCCAGGCAAGCAAAACCCCCTTGTTCATTCCGATACAATCCCACTCTCTCGCTCCTGCTCTCTTTTACTGCATTAGGACAACACTGATTCATCTGTTATTTGCTGCGGTAGCTGAACCCCTTTATCCTTTGCATGACCTGTCATTGCCACAGTAAATAGATGAAACCCACTAGCATGAGTAGGAGTTGTTTGAGCCCTGATGTGCCTACTCATCCATGTTTGTTTGTCATGCCTGCTACTGCTTAGAGTTGAGTCAGGTCTGATTCATCGGGGATGAACCGGAGGTGTGTGAACATGTCCTACTGTTGAGAGCTAAGTGTGTGAACACGATTTGGTAAAGGTAGCGGTGAGAGGCCATGTAGGAGTACATGGTGGGTTGTCTCATTGCAGCCGTCCTCAGGAACTGAGTTCTGTGTTTGTGATCCATGAACAGTTACTACCACACATTGGGTTCCGGTAACTCGACCCCTCTCGACTTATTAATTAGCATGATCTCTGTCCAGGAGTTGCAACTAGTTTTTGGTGTTTGTAGGTAGTGTTAGTAGTCTACCAAGTGGCACCCGGTACAGGTGGGCTTGGGACAGACTAGGCACAGTGGCCCGGTGTACCAAGTGGCACCCGGATGGTGGACTTGGGAACCCTGCACACATCGTTTGGGGCCGTGAGCGACACCCCGGCCGGATCTCCTTGCGGATGGAACCCGAATAGGCGATAAACCTGGACGAGAGACTTGTGTGGTTAGTCAGGTCGTGGCCGACACCCTCGCTGGGCTTCCGCTTGAAGGTTGCCGAGTACATGTCGTGTAAACGGCGGTAAGTGGTGAGAGCGTGTGTGAAGAAGTACACCCTTGCAGGGTTAATATGATCTATTCGAATAGCCGTGTCCGCGGAAAAGGACTTCTGGGTTGCCTGTACAGTTCATAGACAAGTGAAAGTGGATACTCTAAAATACGCAAGATAAGCGTGAGTGCTATGGATGGCGTTCTCGTAGGGAGACGGGAGCGGATCCATAGTGGTGTATTGATATGGTGAATATGTGGACTCGTGTGCGCCACCTCAAAAGAGTTACTTTCAGTCGTAGTTCAGGTTAGCCACCGAGTCAAAGCTGGCTTGCTGCAGTTAAACCCCACCATCCCCTTTGTTGATAATGATGCATATGTAGTTAGATCTGATGTAAGTCTTGCTGGGTACATTTGTACTCACGTTGCTTAATTTATGTTTTTGCAGAGAGACTTCAGTCTCGCTAGTAGTACCGCGTGGACTTCGACGTTTAGCTTGTTACCTCAGCTATGATCTTGTGCCCTCGGCAGGATCTGGTAGATAGTCAGGCTTCTCAGCCTTTTCATTTGTAGATGTCTGTACTCAGACATGTTAAGTTTCCGCTTGTGCTTGACTTGTTTGCTCTGAATGTTGGGTCATGAGACCCATGATTGTAATATCTCGCTCCTCGGAGCCTATTGAATAAAATACTTGAGTTGTAGAGTCATGTTGTGATGCCATGTTGTATTTGCACATATCGAGCATATTGTGTGTATGTTACTGAAATGCTTGGTATGTGTGGGATCTGACTATCTAGTTGTTTATCCTTAGTAGCCTCTCATACCGGGAAATGTCTCCTAGTGTTTCCATAGTAGCTTGCTACTGCTCCGGAACACTTAGGCTGGCCGGCATGTGTCCTTCTTCTATCCTATGTCTGTCCCTTCGGGGAAATGTCACGCGGTGAATTCCGGAGTCCTGTTAGCCAGCTACAGCCCGGTTCACCGAAGTCCTGCTAGCCCAGTGCTACAGCCTGGATTCACTCGCTGATGACCGACACGTTCGATGCTGGGTCATGGATGCCTGTCCCTGTAAGTTTGTGCCACTTTGGGTTCACGACTAGCCATGTCAGCCCAGGCTCCTTATCATATGGATGCTAGCGACACTATCATATACGTGTGCCAAAAGGCGCAAACGGTCCCGGGCAAAGGTAAGGCGACACCCGTGGGAATACCGTGCGTGAGGCCGCAAAGTGATATGAGGTGTTACACGCTATATCGATGTGGCATTGAGTCGGGGTCCTGACACCTCGCCTCAATCCCCTCATCTTCTTGCCCACCCCGTTGCCACACCGTATTTGCCCATCTTGATGCACCGCCTCGTGCTCCTCGTGGATCTTGCTGCCACCGATCCCTTGAAAAAATTCAGGCATACAAGGAAAAGCGTACATGGATGGATGGACCTGCTAGTCTAATCAGCCGGAGTAGACTTCTTGATTTGGCGTGGAACCGAATCCCACTCACGCCACAACAAACCATGACAAGAATTATGGCAAGGAAGGAGTAAGTAGTAAAGTGTAACCAGACAAGATAAAGGTACATATAAATTATAAGTATATAAGGACATACAATTGGATGGGAAAGCAACTCCCCGAAGTTGTATATGTTGTCACACAGTAAAGCAGCAAGTGAGAGGTCAAATGCCAGGTTCTGCAGGTAATTATTGGAAATCGGAAACAACAACCATCAAATCCAATTTTTCATGCCGAAAGAGCAGGCAAGCAACAATACCTGTTTGAGTGGTTCTGAAAGTGACTCCACTGTTGTGTATGCAAGATATAGAAGAGCATTTTTATAAAATTCAGAATAGTCTTGACACACTTTATGGTACTGAGAACATAACTAATAATAGGTCGAAAGTACTGAAGGATCAACATCGCCCATGCTATCCAAAGTGGTTTTACCCTCGTCTACCAGTTTCTTACACTCCTTTTGATTCCCTTTCTCAAGAAGAAAACTTGCAATCTGCATCTTCAAATACAGAATGGGCTCTTCAACCCGTGATTCCTTGGTATCACGCAGTTTTGAAATTACGCCTTCGAGATAGCTTATACCAGCATCTTTATCTGAATACTGGAGTGAAACTACTACTGCGAAGTGAGAAAATTTAAGAAGATTGATCTTGCTCTCAAAATCAGAGATGAAATGAGTATACGGCTGAATCAGAGCATCGCCTGCCTATACAAAAGGAAAAGACCACACAGTGGTGATAAGCCCCGTGACATGGAAAGCAATATCTCGAGAAAGCAACCAAATGTAATGCAAGTATTTCAGAAATCATGATGAAACTTTCAGAACAGAAAATGTGGTACATGTACATCTGTGACATATTACTATATTAGACAACAAAAATATTATGATTATACTTCTTCAGATTTTTGCGCTACTGAACTGAACCAAAAACATGCAGCTACTTGGACATCTCTTCATCATAAGACTCATGATATTTGTAATACATGAGAAAAATGCTCAATATCATCATCAGACGGCCCGTGAATCACAGGTCGCATAACATAACAAAGTGCAGGTCGTAACATATATAATTAACAAATCAAAAGAGTGAATTAAGACGTTGCTCTGAACTGAAGCAAGACAGACCGTTTTGTGCAAGACACCCAAAAGGGACTTGGCAGCAGCGAGTTTATCAGCTAGCTTCAGCCAAAGGGAGTCGCCTTACCCACCTTTTTTTGGAGGCCAAATCGAGCAGAGGAGGCGGCGGGGGAGAACTGGACCAGGCCCCCTAGGAGGCCCTCGAGTTGCCTCCACTTCATCTCCTTCACTCGTTGTCGCCGTAGCCGTCGCCGCATAGGCACTCACTGGAGGAGACCCGCATCGAGGCAGATCATAGATCGAAGCCGCCACCGCCATCTTCTCCTCCCTCCAGGCGACGAAGCTGGTGTGGCTGCATGGGAGAGCAGAGCCAGTTCCTCTCCCGCTGGCTGGCGCTGCTAATGGCGGCGGATTAGATGGGAGAGGAAACGAGGGAGAGGGAGGTCGCGTGAGTGGGCTGCCTTCGTGGTGAGGATAATAGATGGAGGTTAGCGGGGAGGTGTTATCTGGGGTGGATGGTAACTACGCACCAACCAATCACAGGGACAGTATATACATCGACGTGGCACGGCTCAGCGATCGCCCCTTGCGCGACTGTTAAAGGGTTTGATGGCAAGGCTTCACGTCAATGAGCCGCGCTCTCCACGTCAATGGTTGACAATGGCGCGGAGAAGGACCGCCGAATACCAGGCTCTGGATGCACAAGAACAGATGGCCAAATGTAGCAACATGTGCACATGACCCAATCTTACAAGTGATCACTCCATAAACACTGCAAAGGCACGAAACACTCGTCCTGCACGCTCGAAGCTAAACGCCACGTACCTATCAACCATGTTGCTTAACACAACTCCCAACTCCCAAGCTGCCAGCAATCCATCCAATCCACCAACAACCTGCAAAGTTGCAAGTCACGAGCCCGATGCACTGTGGACACACGCATCTCCGGCCACGCGCAGACCCACGAGACGCTACCGCCCGATGCCGCCACGACGGCGCGCCGGCCTTGCTCTCCTCGCCCACCTGTGCGTGTCGCTCGCTTCCGCGGCGTCCTACAGCGTCGTCGACTACGGCGCCGTGGCCGACGGCCGGACGGACTGCGCGGGGGCGTTCCTCCGCGCGTGGGCCGCGGCGTGCGGTGCGGAAGGCGAGGGCCCGTCCGCGGTGGTCGTGCCGGCAGGCGAGTTCTTGGTTTCCAGGGCGAGGTTCAGCGGGCCGTGCCGGAGAGGCGCGGTGGCCGTGAACATCATGGGCACGGTGCTCGCGCCCGTGCCGTACGCCGGCGTGCAGCTCTGGATCGTGTTCCAGAACGTGGACGGGGTGTCCGTCGTCGGCGGCACGCTCGACGGCAGGGGCCAGGCCTACTGGGCGTGCCGGAGAGCCGGCGGCGACTCCTCTTGCCCCGCCGCCACCAGGGTCAGTACGTGCTTTTCTTTCAGAAAAAGAATGAGCCGGGAGATAATCCATAAACCCAAATGATTTGGGGATGCTCCGTCGCAGTCGTTCACGATCTACCGGTCGAGGAACGTGGTGATCCAAGGCCTGACGTCCCTGAACAGCGCGGGCATCCACGTCACCGTCCAGGCGAGCACCGGCGTGGCGATAGTGGACACGGTGGTGTCGGCGCCGGGGAACAGCCCCAACACGGACGGCATCCACGTCAAGCAGTCAAGCGGCGTCACCATCCGGAACGCTGTCATCGGCACCGGCGACGACTGCATCTCCATGGTCGAGGGCTCGTCGGACGTGTGGATTCAGGGCGTCACTTGCGGCCCGGGGCACGGCATCAGGCGAGTGACGAGGCCCAACCCTGTCCATCCACTGCTGATAAGTGTCTAATAATCTCTTCCGTGTGCTGTGCCATTGCCAGTATTGGGAGCCTGGGAGACACGCCGGAGCAGGTGGCCGTGCGGAACATCACCGTGAAGGCCGTGACGCTCGCCGGGACGACCAACGGGCTGCGGATCAAGTCGTGGGCGAAGGCCAACAGCGGGCTCGTCGACGGCGTCGCTTTCTCGGACGTGGTCATGAGGGACGTCCGGAACCCGATCATCGTCGACCAGAACTACTGCCCCGGCAACATCAGCTGCCCCACCGAGGTGTCGTACCCGTCCATCATCACACTCTTGTCAACACTGTATTTTCAGGGAGCTCTGCTGAGTGCCGACACGGTGTGCTATATTACTTTCAGGGTTCGGGAATCAAGATCACCAACGTGTCATACACGAACGTCGAGGGGACGTCGGCCACGCCGGTGGCGGTGCGGTTCGACTGCAGCCCGAGCCGGCCGTGCACCGGAATCACCACGCGTAACGTTTGGCTGGGGTACGGGGAAAGGCGGCGAGCGGCCGAGTCCCTCTGCAGGAACGCGCATGGGGTCGCGCATGGGCAGGTTGTTCCGCCGAGTTGCCTGGCCGACTGGGAAATGTTTTTGTACAAGTGAGATGACGAATTAAAATACAGTATTATTGTTGGATACAATACGCTATGTACTTTCTCAGGTCCTTTTTACTCCGCGTAAGATTTGTGTCAACTCAAACTCAACAAACTTTGACCAAATTTATATTAAAAAATACCAATATCTACAATACCAAATATATATACTATGAAACTACATTTCATACTGAATTTATAAATATTGATTTGGTATTGTAAATGTTGATAATTTTTTTTATAAGTGTGGTCAAAGTAGAGATACTTTGACTTCAAATAAAACTTATATGCAGACTAAAAAGGACCGGAGGGAGTACTTATGAACATGGCGCTGTCGGCAAATTTTGAAGTAAAATACACAAACGGGATTGCTAAATCTAAGTTAACTGAGACTTTAACGAAACCTCAGTCCGTGAGATCTTACGTAGAGACCCGTCCCCCGCGTCGCCCTCCCTGGCGGCGACGGGGGAACCCAGATCCAACCGCCCTTCACCCTTCCTGATAGAGGCGGGGTGTCCCAATCTTTCGATGAGATGATAACTATCGATTTGGTAGAGATGACTTTGACGATCTGACTACAAACGTGCACGACGTTGCGCCTTACCAATCGCTAAACCAACTTCGAGAGGTTATTGACCACGCCGGAGCACGATCAACCTGACCACGAAGGTCTATTCCTGCAAGCAATCGAAGAACAAGCAAGAATATAATAAAGCAATCTGAATATTGCGAATATATATGAAGTATTAATAAAGGTGGGGATCCGTAAGCGGTCTTGGTCTGGTCGTTGGACACAAACGAAGTACACGAAGTTGCAATGGCTAACTTTTAACTAAACAAATCCCAAGGAAAAAGCTACTAGATGGATCTACTTATATAGGAGGAAGGGGTGGCGGCCAAAAAGGTGGGAGAACGTCCCAAGGCATCCTAAAACCAACCCTAGGTCGTACAAGGCTCATGGGCCCAAGTGGAGGTGATGCAACACCTTTGGACTTGTTGTTTAACTCGGATTCTGCTGCAGTGTCTGATTGTTTCGTCGATATCTCAATGCTTCGGACGAATTTGAAGGTGAACCCAGTTGGGCTGGAAAGAGCACAAAATCTAGATTCCAACAAAAAAAGAATCACCCAATTTGGAGTCCGTATGAAAAAGTTGTTGGCGTTTTGAGTCAGGTATGTCTGTGCAGTCCGAATCTGAATCCAGAACGTGAGAGACTTGGACTCTATCTTCTCTTGGCTCAAAAGTGACGTGAGAGAACTTTTTGAACAACACTTAAACATCTCTTTCTCCCTTATCTTCATATGTGAATTGTACAAATGTCCCATACACCTGCAATTAGACAAAACACAAAAGTGTGTGAAGTATTTTTGTTCTGGATAATATAAATAGATTATTGAATAGTTTACACTAGAAATCACCTGACAAATATGCATGTATGCAATATTTTTGGTCATATCCAAGGTAGTCATGTCCTCATCATCCTCCCCTTTTTGAGAATAAAGCCGTCCTCGACGTTGCTTAATCTGAAATGTGGTTAACAAAAGAGACAAGGTATACATGTTATATATGTATATGTCATCCATTTTTACTTCCCTTGATTTTGGCACATATGACACATGTATACATGAGTAACTTTCATAGATCATAAAATATAAAGCCAAAATATTATCATAAGTAGAAGGCATGAAAATATTGCAACTCAGTTTGCACATATAAGTGAAGCTCTTATTCCTATCAAAAGATTGACAGTATTCATCATTAAACCATCCCAACATTGGTGAATAAACCTTACTTGCATCAAATTTACATGCTACAACATGCTTAAATAAGCAAACATGCAACAAGTCATTGGACACAGAATCATCACCAAATTTAGAGGTCATATCAAAATGATTAAACATTGATTCTTTTGCATCTATAGTTAATTCAATGGGTGCACTCAAAATTGTTGGTATTTCAGTTGTTTGATCACATGGCAAAGTCAAATTATCAACATAGTCCTCTAAAATAGGTGGTGTGATCAAAGTAGTGGGTAGCTCAACACATGATGTATTCAAGTTAACTAGGCATGCATCATTCTCATGTGAAAGTGGAAAATCTGTACCTTTGTCATTACCTCTTATAGTCAACTCAGATGATGTAGGCACTCTCGATGGTGATGTTTCACATGGTGGAGATGATGTAGTCCTCGCAACAACAGATGCAGTTGTCATAGTACTCCTAGTAGTTGAATAAACATTTGTATCAACAGTTAGAATGTGCACCGTGCGCTTGTTCTCCTTGTGGGAAACACGTCGTTTTATTTTTTGTTCAGCTTTGCAAGCAAGACGAAACAAATGATCCATAGGATAGCACTCTTCATGAATTAGTATCTCCTAAATATTATAGTTTAATCCTCCCCAAAATCTATCCATAAAATCTTCTTCACTTTCTTCTAAAAATGTGTGCAACAAGGTAGTTTGTAAATCATCATAATATTTTGTTACGGTGTCACTACCTTGTTTTAAATGTTCCAGTTTTTTAATCATGTCACGAGTATAATAAACATCGATGAATCTATCTCTCATGACATGTTTTAAATCATCCCAAGTATTAGGTACATAATCAGGGTGTAACCGACAATATTCACTCCACCAAACTAGAGCATAACCAGTGAAAGAACCAACCGCAACCGTAACTTTTTTATGTTCATCAAAATTATGGGAAGCAAATATATTATTTATGTCTAACTCCCATTCAATATATAAAGCAGGTCTAAAACAGCCATTAAATGGTGGTATAGAAACATGAACCTCATCATGTGCATTTGGATGTTTGTGCACCTCTCGTGACGGTTGTGGTATTTGCATAGGCGGTGGCATGTCTCCCGCGATCGACAAAGCCCATGAATTGACTCTGGATCCTGTCATGATTAGTAGAAACAAGAAACAAAATCCAAAAATAATGTTCCTATAACTACTAGGATGTGGTGGTAAAACGCTCACAGTAAAGCAAATATCAATGTCTTACAAGTTCTTACCATGCAGCAGGCGGTGATCGGCAACCAGCGGTGTCAATTAACTCCTAAGATTGAGTAAAGCGATTGCCAGGGAAACGTATGTATACACGGTGTAGAAATATGTGGAGCTGGGTTGGCTATATATGGTAGTAAAAGATTAGCAATAATCAATTCAAAGATGCAATGTTGAATAAACGCTCAACGACGGTACTGTGCTGGTCCTAGGCTAGACCGGACTAGAGACGCGAGCCTAGAACACTAATGAGGTCACGGCATAGCACAACTAGCATCAATGAAGGATACGTAGCTCTGGACAGCAAGATATAAGTGAAGAGCACAACGGCAGTAAAGATAATAATGAATAACAACTGCCAAGCAGGATATATAACAACTCTCTCTCCAACTTTCCTCTTGAAAAGTTTGCTACTAACTCAAGCTTTCTAATGCAAAAAGAATCACTCAATTCCAAATTGATATGAAGAGTCAAAGTATTATAAATCTGGCCTGAAAAACTAGAACAAACTATGTTCACGAACTTTGGAGGGCAAAAAGACCTATTTAGAAGCCGATTTTGAGGTGCCAAATAATGAACTAGCTTCTGCAACTATTTAGATGTGGCTCGTCGCTAGCTTTAATTTGAGTACTCACGGAGCCAAAACGGACGTCGTATGAGGGAGATACACCTGTTTTACTGAACAGTGCACAAAACAGATTCCAATCCGAAATCAACTACGAGATTGAGTCTAGATAGATCCGGAATTTGTTTTTTTTCTTCTCTCTTTTCTCCTCCTTTTTTTCTTTTTCTTTCTCTCTTTTTTTTCTTTCTTTTTTTCTCTTTTTTTCTCGCTTTTTTTCTCCGTCTTTTTTTTCTCACTCTTTCCAAAATAAACTAGATAAGATGCAGATTGGATCAAGTGAAGATGTGAACGATCTCAACTATGATTATGATAATGAACGATGGGTAGCACGTGGTGGAAATTGATGGATGGGATGATGGACAACGGAAGGGATAATGATGCAGCGGCGGCGTGACTAATGTGAACAGAACTCAAAACTCTAAAGGAACCAGACACTAAGACCAGCAACTCGACATGGCGATGCAACCACAATTCAATAATGCAAACAATGAAAAGAAAATTGCAAAGGCTTGGACTGGCTTGGACAAAAGATAAATAGATCTAATTTTTTTTGTGGCTTTTTCTTGGACAATAGGTAAGAAAAAAATCAAATCTAGGGATAATTGGAAATTCTCACCGAGCAACCTGAAAACTGATACCACTTGATAGAGGCGGGGTGTCCCAATCTTTCGATGAGATGATAACTATCGATTTGGTAGAGACGACTTTGATGATCCGACTACAAACATGCATGACGTTGCGCCTTAGCAATCGCTAAACCAACTCCGAGAGGTTATTGACCACGCCGGAGCACGATCAACCTGACCACGAAGGTCTATTCCTGCAAGCAATCGAAGAACAAGCAAGAATATAATAAAGCAATCTGAATATTGCGAATATATATGAAGTACTAATAAAGGTGGGGATCCGTAAGCGGTCTTGGTCTGGTCGTTGGACACAAACGAAGTATACGAAGTTGCAATGGCTA
The DNA here is from genome assembly GCF_018294505.1 of Triticum aestivum. Taxonomy (NCBI): domain Eukaryota; kingdom Viridiplantae; phylum Streptophyta; class Magnoliopsida; order Poales; family Poaceae; genus Triticum; species Triticum aestivum. The sequence continues at coordinate 89,459,477 of NC_057804.1, forward strand.
ACTTTTAACTAAACAAATCCCAAGAAAAAAGCTACTAGATGGATCTACTTATATAGGAGGAAGGGGTGGCAGCCAAGGAGGTGGGAGAACGTCCCAAGGCATCCTAAAACCAACCCTAGGTCGTACAAGGCTCATGGGCCCAAGTGGAGGTGATGCAACACCTTTGGACTTGTTGTTTAACTCGGATTCTGCTGCAGCGTCTGATTGTTTCGTCGATATCTCAATGCTCCGGACGAATTTGAAGGTGAACCCAGTTGGGCTGGAAAGAGCACAAAATCTAGATTCCAACAAAAAAAGAATCACCCAATTTGGAGTCCGTATGAAAAAGTTGTTGGCGTTTTGAGTCAGGTATGTCTGTGCAGTCCGAATCTGAATCCAGAACGTGAGAGACTTGGACTCTATCTTCTCTTGGCCCAAAAGTGACGCGAGAGAACTTTTTGAACAGCACTTAAACATCTCTTTCTCCCTTATCTTCATATGTGAATTGTACAAATGTCCCATACACCTGCAATTAGACAAAACACAAAAGTGTGTGAAGTATTTTTGTTCTGGATAATATAAATAGATCATTGAATAGTTTGCACTAGAAATCACCTAACAAATATGCATGTATGCAATATTTTTGTTCGTATCCAAGGTAGTCATGTCCTCATCACTTCCCATCTTCATCCCAACCTCGCCGCCACCGGAGGAACGGCCGGCGAAGCCGGCGCCGGCTCCCGGGATGGTGGCGGCGGGGCGAGATCGCTCCCTTTCGGTGGTGCGAGTCCGGATCTGAGGCGGCGGCCTCGCTGGTGCGGACGGCGCTTCCCCGGCGGCGGGGAGTGATCGTCGGTGAGGTAGGCCGGTTCCCCTCGGCTGCGCGGGCAGCGAGGTCCGGTGGGTGCAGGTCTTGGCACGGGGAGGCCCCGGGCTCCCCGCGTCAGATCGGAGGCGATCCGGGTCCGCTCGTGATGCATGACCTCCGGCCGGCCTGGATCTCCGGCGTACTCGCGCCTGCGGATGTTGTGGCTGGTTCAGAGGTGGCGGCAGGGTGCTTGGCCGGGGGAAACCCTTGGCCGCCGGTGGCGGTCACGGCGTCGATGGCGTCCCGGACGCCATTCCCTTCTTGGTGGCGGCGCCGAGGCTAAACCTCCCCTGCCTCCCCCCTTTCCCTGCGCCCGGGTGAAAACCCTAGCCCCGGTGGCTAAGCGGCGGCGGCGCCACAGCGTCGTCACCTTCTTGAAGGCGTCGGGCATGGGGATGCTGGGTCTGCATGGCGAGCTTATCTGGTTCCTAGTGGCGGCCCGCCTGATCTGCTGCGTCGCAGCTCCGGGCAGTGTCTCAAGGCTGTGGTGCTTCTCTTCCGCTGTGTCTCCGATGGGGACCTCGCCCTCCCTCACCCTGTACATGCCGTGGTGGAGCGGTACTTCGTCTCACTCATTAATGGCGGCGAAGATCGGCGGCATGGCGCTGTGGAGGCTCGCCGCCCGATGCGCGGAGATGGACTCGCGCAGGAGGAGGTTGCTGTCTGGCGTCATGGTGACGTCGATGGCAGAGTGGCCAGACAAGGTAGAAGCCTCAATATGATCTGAAGACGGGCATGTGGAAGATGGTGGCGACGACACACGAGTGTGTCTGACCGGATTGTGCCCCAGACACGGTATGTGGCTCGGCTGGGGCTTCCGAATATGTTTCGGTTTCTAGCTTTTTGATGTTAGGCTTAGGTGAGTGGTTTGGGTAGTGGCCCAGCTAGCACCCCTTCATCATTTTGGATAGGAGTAGCGGCATGTGTTGTCAAGATGGTGGATTCAAGCTCATTGTTGTAATACTTTGTAAGGTCCTCGAGAATAATCAATAAAGTGGCCGTATGCATCTCCCAGATACAGAGGCCGGGGGTCATCCTCCTTTTTTAGAAAAAAACGTAGAGACCCGTGTAAATTTTTTTCAAACTCTTTTGTTTCTTTTCTTATATGTTTTGTTACTTGACTGAGATGATTGAGATCTACCCTCACCCTTAAACAAAAGTACCTAGACCTCCCTACACCTGAGGGTCTTATGAAAGAAACAAAATCACCGTCAATAAATGATAGATTTTCCCCGTAAAAAAGGTAAAAATAAATAAATGAAAGACTCACTAAGGGTCAGGTGAACAAATGTCCGCGAACACGTTTGGACGTTTCTGTGTACAGCTGGTCAGGCGGATCGACCAAACGACATCCCTCAATTTTGGATTGTCGGTTGTGATTCGCAGTGGGTCAGGTGAACATGAGTTGTGAGCAGACATAGTCCAACTGATAGTGGGCAGGACGGACCACCCAAACTCCCCTATAACCCCAAACTACCCTATAACCCCCTCCCGATTTGGGGACAATATGTGGGATTTTGAACGTCGACGGGTCCAAACCGATTTGGTGACCAATTTTGGATGATTAAATGTGTCTCGACGGATGGCTATGGACATTCGTGGACGCTTTGGTGATTCGCGTTGGATATACCCTAATGCGGATCATTTTTATGGACGCCGTGGCCAAGCGACTGATATCCAACCCTATCCTCAAATATTCATCTCCTCCTTTCTTTTCCTACTCCTAACAATGAAAATAATCAAAGCTAAGTAACATAGTACATCAATAACTCAAAGATAAATATTCCAATGGAACAACAATTCAAATATAAATATTACAATCCAAACATAAATTTTTGAAATAAAATGGCTCAAATTTGAATTCAATTTATTCGGACACATGTTCTAATTGTTCACATGAGACACCCACAAATGCTCAATCATATAATTCCGAAGTCGTGTCTGAGTTCCTCGAATGCGAATCTAATGACACATTTGAAGAAATTGCGCAAATGCCTTCAGTTTCTGCTATGGAAGATAGGCAAGAACACCCATTTGTTGAAAATCTAGACCTTGGTGAATCTGTCTTATCATCATCTGTCACAATCATGTTTTGCATGATCGCATAAGTTGTCATTACCACACACACTGTCTCTCCATCCAATCATTCAGTAGGTCCATGAACAATTGCAACGGTCTTGGAGGACTTGAAATGCCCTCTCAACATCATTTCTAGCACCTTCTTGTCTGTAGCAAAGTAAATTGTTTTGGCTAGCTATTGGATCAGAGATGGTCTTGACAAATGTCGCTCCCGGAGGACAGATACCATCACAAAGATAGTACTCTCCATGCTAAACTCATGCCCATTGATGGTATATTTGCAGGCAAGAGCTTCTCCTGCTGCGCACACAACCTTGCAAACAATGGAGATCGCATGGGCAGCAACGACCACAGGGCTGGCCCGTCCATGTCCATCATGGATCTCACCTCCACCTCCAGGCAACGGACCCCCACAAGGAGTAGGACATGGGAGACAGACGTGGGCACGTTTGTGTCCTATGTCTTGGTCTTCCTCGCCGGACTTAGGAAAGAATAGGACGTGGAATACAGCCGTCTGCATGGTCGGCGAAGATTTAGACTAGGATAACTTATGTAAAAAAAAGAAGTCATGTTCGCTTTTGTTTAAATGAAAATCGTCATGTGCATGAAATGTGTTGTTTGTCCAAGTGACATTTGAAATGCCCATGGACATTTATGGCACTGTGTTGGATGGCCGGCTCCCGTGTCTGTGGACAGATAGTGACTCTGATTTGAGGATCGGCATTGAAGACGCCCTTAGATTGATAGGCAGGAGCAACGGCTGTGATACGCATTGTGCATGCAGAGAGTTATAAATTCACCTTTTGTAGTCTAAGCACTTTGTGCCATGATTTTCAATTTTGGGTGTAATATATCATCTAAACTTCCATAAATTTAATTTATTTCGGTACATGCAGGCATTTCGGTCAAAATACGTCAACAGTTATGGTAATACACACAATCTCATATAATTTTCAAATAACCTTTTGGGTTAAAAAAGTTGGATTGGATCTCAATCAAATTCAAGTGATAATTTTGGTCCTGTGATTAAAATGAAAACTAAAATCAGAAATATTTTTGAAACAGAAACTCAAAACCAGCCATAGTTGCATCGTTCACACGTTCGGTAGGTAAAGTACTCCTAGTTGCGATGCTTTACATGAAGTAGGTTGCAGCAGCGTGTGGAGTTTGGGGTTTCTTTTTGTGCATCAAAGTGGGGATTTATTTAACGAACTATTATTCGGTTACAACCTGCCCGTAGGCTGCTAAGTAGGAAATCTGGAGCATGTCCCCGCAAAAAAAAAAAGGAAATCTGGACTATGATCAATCCAAACAATCTGTACCAAGCGTAGCACGTTGTGCGGAGTGTGGAGTTGTGGCCTTGCAGGTTTGTTCGTCTTGGGCCTTGCGATAATTTTAGTTTGGGATATGTACACCACAAAATACAGCATTGCATGCATATATGTACAGTGGCACCACGGGCCCCTGTCAATTCGGCCTCCTGTCAAAGGAAAAAAAAAACAAGAGTTCAATGCTTGCAAACTAGTACTCCCTCCGTCCGAAAATAATTATCATCGAAATGAATAAATAGAGATGTATCTCAAACTAAAATACATCTAGATGCACCTTTTTTATCCATTTCGATGAAAAATATTTCTGAACGGAGTGAGTATTCCCTACATCCCATAGTATGGAACGGAGGGAGTAGTTTTAACATTCCACCTGCCCGCTGCTTTTTGCTCAAAAAAATAAAAAAGAAACTACCCGCTGCCTCATCATACTAACAGTACTGTGATCAAGTGATGCGGGATTGCCATTTAAAATGAGAGATAGGCTCAGTCAGCAAGTTGGTCACCTCGCCTGTACAGACTCGGACACATGCGAAAGGTAGCACCTACACGAACCCTTCTCAATTTCTCATGCTTCACACAAAACCCCCGCTATTCTGCTTCTGGGCTCAATGAGCCCGACTGTGAACAATAAAATTGTTTTAAATAGGAAGGAATTTCAAAAAACTCTTTTTTTTAATGGTGCAAGATGCTCATATATGTGATGCCCATGCAAAATTTGATGAAGTTTGGACGTTCAAGGAGATTGTGGCAAAATGGATAGATTTCGGATGCTAACAAGCTTTTGGAAACAACACAGTTCACACCTGATTTTGTCTTTTCTCTGCCACGAGCTCCACAAATGTCCAAATATCACAAAAATCTCGCATTTGAGCATTTTGCACCACCAAAAAGGATCTTTTTTTTAATGTTCAACGGATGTAGATGAGCCCGGGAACTGAACTGAATTATCTTTTTTGTCTGTATTTTGCTCCTCGCCTCCTCCTGTAAAGCAACCCCTCCTCTCTCGCTAGCATCTTCCAGTACTGGTCTCTTCAGCACCCATATGCAAAAACCCAGCTAGCATCGCATCCACCTGCTACCCGTCTCCTGACCTAGCCTCCTCCTCTCCAGGCAGGCCCATAGGAGGGGCAAAAGAGGCGACCACATTGGGCGCCAATTACAAATGATACTAATAAACATTATATAATTATACATTACATCTGAATGATTATTTAAATGCGTAAAATAGAGTCGCAATCTACCAAGTTCTCACCAAATACTAATAGTTTATACTATGTAGAGGCAAATCAATTCGACCGGTGAAGTTGAGTTTAAATATGCTAATATCTCTTTACGATGGATGTTTTACTAACACAATAAATTTATGATAACTAGATTTCAATGTTAAGGCCTCATTTGGTTCGTAGGATAGGAATAGTATAGGAATAGAAAAATCATAGGAAGTAAGATGACATGCACCTCAAATCCTATAAATAAAGATGTCATTTGATGCATAGGATAGGAATTTTTTCATTGAGTCCAGGCCAATGTTTTTTTCCTTTGAAATGTGAAGGATTGATTCCTATCCTACATAGGAATAGGAATCCATTCCTACAAATCAAAGGGCTCCAAAGGATTTTTCCTACAAAATTCCTATCCTTTGCAATTCCTACAATATTCCTATCACTACAGGAATCGGGTTCTTTTGCCGTCTGCCTTGGCAGACGACAAAGGCACCAAAGCCAGACGACAAACCTCTTTGCCGTCTACCACCGACGGCAAAGCTGCCTGGCAAAGAAAATGACGGTAAACAGGTTCTTTGCCGCTTCCTCAAAGCGGACGGCAAAGGCCCTTTGCCGTCGGTGGCAGACGACAAAGAATATGAACGACAAATAACATGCATTAGCCACGTTAGGTGGTTAACGGCGGCCTTTGCCATCTGCCAGCAGACGGCAAACATGCCCTCCCATTTGCCGTCTGCCAGTAAACAGGTTCTCTGATTCCAGTAGTGTATGAACCAAAGGAGGCCTTAACAATTTTTCATTTGAGAAACGAATAGGAGATCTCCTTTGCGGCAAATCAAATTAAGTGAATCTAGACAAACATGTCACATAACCGAGTCATACGGAAAAGTACAATCGACAACATTTTTGGTTTTGCAATGATTCTACCATGGAACCCAACTTGCAAGTCTCGTTTGCTATTCCCTAGAAGTTTTATCAATATGGTTGCCTCATATACACTAGAAACCTTTTTTGTGTATATGATTTAGATAATATCTACGATGGTATTCAATAATATTAAAAGATATATGAACACACGCATATATATATATATATATATATATATATATATAAACATTATCCTGATCACGGGATCAGAATAATATTCTGATCACAACATGAACTTTCCGAGTAACGCGCCTGACCTTCCCCGAGTACTAGGTTGAACTTCAACTAAAATGTGTCCCAATGAGGCTTGCGATATACCGTTGGAAAGTTATGGACACCAATATCATGATCCAAGTTAACTTTTTGTCAAAATATAAGCAGTTTAAGAGCAGTTTTGAAAATCGTTTTTTCTTCATACATAAAACATGAATCATATTTTTGATCGCATTTCTAAACCGTTTATCGGAATGGGGCAAATAATATAGCGTTGGAAAGCTGCTACAAAATTGCTTCTTCCACATGTTGAAAGTTTTCTCTAATTCCCTGTGGATAAAGAGTAATTTTCAAAATCGTAAAATTTCACAAACCGAACAGCCGAGTTTGTATTTTCAATGTAATTTCTAAACGGCTAATCCATTTGAGGCAAATGATATGGCATTGGAAAGCTTGTGAAAATGCGCTAATTTTGCATGTTAAAAGTTTTTTCTAATTTGGAACGGTTTAAAAGTAATTCAGAAAACGGTACAAATTCCATCAAGTTCGTATTTTCGAGTTACTTTTTGACCGTACGTCCGAATGCAACAAATGATATGGCGTTGGAAAGCTTGAGCAAATGCGAAACTTTTTGATATGTATTGTTTCTCCAAATTCCTTACGGTTTTATGTCAATTTTGAAAATGGGTAAAAATGTATTTTCACCATAATTTCTACATACTTTATCGAAATGGGGCAAATAATATACCGCTGAAAAGCTACGAAAAATGCGAAACTTTTTCATGTTGATGGTGTTCTCTGATTCCTAGTTGTTTTCAAGTACTTGCGAAAATGGCGAGATCATTCGTTCTGCCTTTATCGCGAAGCTGATTCTTCGAAAATGCACCGCGTGAAGAAACTGAACTTCTCGGCACGTGTACTTGAACTTCACTCTGTTTTTCACGTGCTTTTTTTGCTCGTATATCTCTATCCATTGCTCGTAGCTCTCCATCCACTCACCGGAATTGAGCAAGTGATATACCGATGGAAAGCTGCTGTAAACATGCAACTTTCTCGTGTTGATCATTTTTTCATACTCGCAATGATTTTAAAAGTTTTTCATCTGAAATTCATTCAGCGTAGTAGTTAAACTTCATGTTGTTTTCACGTTGAACTTCTGTGACATATTTTTGTTTGTACGCGCGCCTGAACTACCCTCTGTACGAACCCGACCTTCGGGCTATCTTTGCAACCGTGGCTTCCCCCGTGAATTATTCTGGTTAGTAGTGTTCTATATGATGTTAGTGTAATCTAGAAAAGTTTTTTAGCAACTAAATAGTGGTTTTAAATAGAAATCTCGCTCGCTGGCGGATTTTGCTCTCGGATCATGATGAAATTGCGTTTTTTGCAATTTTACTGCCTGAGTTGTTCGACCTGAACTTCCCCTAGTGCTAGGGTGAACTTCTGTCAACATTACCCAAATGTGGCTTGCGACATATCGTTGGAAAGCTATGGACACCAGTATCATGACCCAACTTAAAATTATGACAAAATGTAAGTGGTTTAAGAGCAGTTTTGAAAACCGTTTTTTCTTCATATAAAAAACATGAATCGTATTTTCGATCGCATTTCTAAATCGTTTATCGAAATGAGGCAAATAATATGATGTTGGAAAGCTGCTGTAAAACCGCTCCTTTCACATGCTGAAAGTTTTTTCTAATTCCCTATGGTTAAAGAGTAATGTGGAAAATCGTAAAATTTTGCAAACCGAACAACCGAGTTCGTATTTTCATTGCCATTTCTAAACGCCTAATCCAATTGAGACAAACGATATGGCGTTGGAAAGCTTATGAAAATGCAATTTTTTCTCATGTTGAAAGTTTTTTCTAATTTTGAATGGTTTAAGAGTAATTTAGAAAACGGTACAAGTTCTACCAAGTTGGTATTTTCAATCTATTTTTTAATCATACATTCCGAATGTAGAAAATGGTATGGCGTTGGAAAGCCTGAACAAATGCAAAACTTTTTGGCATATATTCTTTCTGCAAATTCATTTCGGTTTTACGTTGATTTTGAAAATGATTAAAAACCTATTTTGGCCTTAATTTCTACAAACTTCATTGGAACGGGGCAAATAATATACTGTTGAAAAGCTACGAAAAATGCGAAACTTTTTCATGTTGATGGTTTCCTCTGAATCCCAGCCATTTTCAAGTAATTTTAGAAATGGCAAGATCACTCGTTCTGCCTTTATCGCGAAACAGATTCGTCGAAAATGCATTGCGTGAAGTACTTGAACTTCTATGGCATTTCTGCTTGAACTTCACTTTGTTTTTCACGTGCTTTTTTTTGGCTCGTAGCTCTTCATTCACTCACCGGAATTAAGCAAGTGGTATACCGATGGAAAGCTGCTACAAACACATAACTTCTTCGTGTTGATCATTTTTTCATACTCGCGACGATTTTAAAAGTTTTTCTTGTGAAATTCATTCAGTGTAGTAGTTGAACTTCCTGCTGTTTTCACGTTGGACTTCCGTGACATATTTTTGTTTGTCATTTTCCTATCCATTTTCGTCAGTGTTACACAAATGATATTCTTTTTGTACAAACCTCTCTCATAATATATTTTTAACTTTCTCCGACCGAGGACTTGAACTTACATAAATGATATTCCTGTCTTTTTGAAGTAAATTAGAAAATGACGAGATCATGATTTCTTCCTTCATCGTGAATGGAAATGCATTGCGTGAAGTAGTTGAACTTCTCGGGCATGTCTGTTTGAACTTCACTCTAATTTTTGATGTGTTGTTTTTTGACGTGCTATTTTTTGCACTACGTGAAGTAGTTGAACTTCTTGGGCATGTCTGTTTGAACTTCACTTTGTTTCACTTTATTGTATTTTTTATATGAAATACACACCATGTAGTACGTGAACTTCCCGTTGTTATCACTTTGAACTTCTCTCTGGTTTGAGAGAATTGTTTTAAAACACAAAAAACAACATATTTTTTTATGTATTTTGGACATCTAAATACACGGTGAACCTCTCTCACAAGAATTTTTGAACTTTCCCTCGCCGAGCACTTGAACTTCTAGCAACCATTTTTACGTTTATGAGATTGTTTTCAAAAATGCAAAAAATCGCTTTGTGCTTTTTATTTTTTGAAAAGGTAAATACTAGGTTTTAATAAACTCTGAACTTCTGTGTTATTTCAATTTGAACTTCACCTTTTTATATTTTGGGTAAAGAATTGTATTCGATTTTTATACGGAAAAAATCGAACATGGAAATACAAGATGAGCCTCTCTCGTAAGAATTTTTGAACTTCCCCAGACATAGCACTTGAACTTCTTTCAACAAACCTTTTAAAATTTTAATTTTTTATACTTTTATTCTCATTTGAAATGCATTCCTTGCACTAGTTGAACTTCTTGTTGTTTTTACCTTCAACTTCTGTCACGTATTTTTGTTCAACCTCTCCCACACACGAATTTTTGAACTTTCTCGAGTCGAGCACTTGAACTTCTAGCAATAAAACTTGATGCTTTGCATTTTCATTCTTTTTTTAATACAAAATGCACACTGTGTAGTACGTGAACTTCTCGGAGTTATCAATCTGAACTTCTCTCTGTTAAGTGAAAATATCTGAGTTTTTTATGAATATTAATCTGAATTTCTTAATCCTTTTTTTATGAATTATGAAGCGGTCTATTTTTAAAAGTTGAACTTCTTGTTTTTTTATTTTTGAACTTCTTGTTATTTTAGTTTTGAACTTCTTATTTTCATTCTTTAATAACCAGGGAAATCTGAGTTTTTATAATCATCGAACTTCTCCATTTTTTTAATATGGACTTCCTAGGTTTTTCTTAATCTTTTTTATGAAATTTTGAAGCGCTCTATTTTTAAAAGTTCAACTTCTTGTTATTTAATTTTTGAACTTCTTGTTTCCATTCTTTAATAACGAGGAAAATCTGAGTTTTATATAATCATCGAACTTCTCCATCTTTTTAATATGGACTTCCTGGTTTTATTTTTAATCCTTTTTTATGAAATTTTGAAGCGTTATATTTTTAAAAATTGAACTTCTTGTTTTCATTTTTTAATAGCGAGGAAAATCTGAGTTTTTCTATAATCATCGAACTTCTCCATCTTTTTAATATGGACTTCCTGGTTTTATTTCTTAATATTTTTTATGAAATTTTGGAGCGCTCTATTTTTAAAAGTTGAACTTCTTTTTATTTTATTTTTGAACTTCTTGCTTTCATTTTTTAATAATGAGGAAAATCTAAATTTTCTATAATCATCGAACTTCTCCATCTTTTTAATATGGACTTTCTGTTTTATTTCTTAATCTTTTTTTCAATTTGAACTTCATGGTTGATTCTTCAATACTAAGGGATATTTGAGTATTTTAATAATGGTAAAATCTTAGTTTCTAAATAAACATCAAACCACTTCATTATTTTCGTTTGAACTTCGAGTTTTTTTAGAAATGGGGAAATCTATTTTTAATTTTTTAGTTATTCCTTTTTTTTTAATTTGAACTTCTTCGTTTTTGTACTTTAGTAACACGAAAAATCTGAGTTTCTCATAATATTTGGACTTCTCTTTTATTTTAATTTGAACTTTTTAATCTTATTCTTAGAAAAAATATGTTTTTAAATAAGCATCAAACATTTTTTAAAATTAAACTTCATACTTTCATTTTTCCAAGAAACCGAAATTTTTTGAGTTTTTTATATCCATCGAACTTCTACTTTTTTTTATTTGAACTTCTTCATTTTATTTTTTTGTAACAAGGAAAATCTGGGTTTTGTCATAAATATGAAACTTCTCTATTTTTGTAATTTGGACTTCTTGATTTATTTATTTCATTAAAGACAATATCATAGTTTTGTAATAAATATTGAATTGTCAATTATTTCAATTTCAACTTCTATTTTAATTTTAGAAACAATGAAAGTCCTTTTTATGATTTTTGAACTTCTCTATTTTTAGAATTTGAACTTCTGGATTTTATTTATGGAAACAAAAAAACTGAATTATTTATTAAAATCAAACTACTCTATTAGTTTAACTCGAACTTCTTAGTTCTTTCACAAAATGCATAAACTGCATACCCCTTTCGTTAATTTTTTTTTCTGTTTGATAACAAAGAGAACATTCTTTTTCTTGTTATTGTTTTGAAGTGATTTTTCTAGACTTAAATTTTGTTTTGTGGTCTTTTCAATTTTGTTTGTCACTTGAAGTTCTAAAAAATTGCAACTCTCTGATGTTTTACCTTGCATGTTTAATTTTTATTTAAACTTGCTGAGATAACACACTCGACCTTCTCGAACACAACATTTTGACGTTCACAAAAAATAAATTAAAGCCAAATTTTTGACCTACAGAGCATGTACAATTTTCACCGCGTTTTCAAGAATAGTCAAAGCTACATCATCAGATCCGGATTTCAGAGCAAATGATTTATGAAAGGAAAATAAGAATACAAAATAACAAGGGAGATCTAGCTAAAGGAATCGGTGTCGAGGTGGAGCGAGGGAACTAGATGCAACCAAGAAACAAGTGAATTATTGATTGGTGATGAAGACCGTCTCAAGAAAAAATCAGTAGTGGCAGCAACAACCACTGAATAATCCATCAACTCCCCGTAAAGTTGTTGTAGGTTGTGTACATGTACATATCTAATTTTCTTTACACATGACGGAAGCATTGCGACTATCATATTTGTAGGCAAATGGTTCAAGGCTAAGAGAAGCCATATCAATAGTACACAGGATGTGAAATCACATACCCATGATTTGCACCCCAAAAACAACACAAAGATCACACACCCCATTGTTGAACTCTGACATTCTTTCTGCACCTTATGTGACCTTCTCCCTGACTTTATGGTGACCTTCTCCCTACCTCTGTGGTGACCTTCTTCCTCCATAAAGGAACAAAAGAAATCAAGTTCTTTCACCTGATGAACAAAATTTTCTTCAATCAGTAACTAAAAATGGGGTAACAAAAAATATGCACAATCATTTTTACAAATACTGCCAAAGGTTGGAGGCAGCTTGCAGATTGCAATAGGGATGAGAAGCTCATCGTCTATTTTTTTTTAATGTTTTATTCGCTTTTGAACTTAGGGTTCTTTTTTTTTCTGGACTTCCAGACTGCAAATAGAATGTACACTACGTCTACATATATACACGTATAAATGAACTTCATCTCTTGTACTGAAGAAGAATATAAGTGGGCGGGCGGGATATAGTTCATTATTAAAAAATGGCTTCCTAAAGAAAAGTAAACACCACGTTCACACAAACTCCCTCACATAGACCGACCATACAACACTGCTAGTCTGCTACTATGTTCAGGTATGTGAGATAGAAAATACAAATAGATGAGATAGAATTACAACTAGATTAGCCCTAGAATTTCAGGAGAGACAGAGAGAGTACATCCAGGTGTAGATTTCTGCTTGCCGCACGGCCCCAATGGCACAAACTACTGTTGTTGCGTTCACCAACAAACCTCAGAAAATCTGCTGCCTACTATATCCAACAACACTCGTTTCAGATTTCAGTTTTCACCACGCATTATAGCCACCGACGGTTGCACTGTAGCTGCTTTTTTTATTTGAACTTCCATGAGAATTTTACTCGACCTGCATGGACACTCTACAGGCGCGCGATGGAGAACAACAGAAGCTTCAGCGACAACTGAACTTTATCCAGGCACGACTGCAGCTTCCTCGGCTTGTGCGTGCCACTGAGCAAACCTGTTCATGGACCAAGGAGCCCCGGTGGTCGCCGACGCGAAGCACGACGCCACGGACCAAATACGCGTTCATGCTTCAGGCATTTTTCCAGTAACGAAACAACCTGCATGGTCTCTCGCCACCAGACAAAACTTCTGTTTTGCTAATGCCAAAATAATTGTTATGGAAAAAAAGCATTTCGAAATAAATTAGTGGAAAACAAAGCATTTACAAATAAATTGGCAAACCTGCAAAAGTGATAAAATTACTTCAGAAGCTAGCACAACTATATCAATTTAATGCTTTGTGTCAAATGTAGTTTCTAAAAAGCTTGAGCTATATTGAGATGGAACAAGTGAGATGAGGTCATCTTGTCTTTCTACTTATTCTGTATTCATTTTTAGTGCCAATTTACTAATAGTCATTTTACCCATGAGATGAGGTTGTGGTGCAAGTGTTCAGGATGAGAGGAGCCAAAGGTCACAACCTCTCTGCACTAAGTATTTGCGTAGCCAAAATATCACAAAAAACAAGAAAGCAACTTCTCTGAATGTACTAAAAAAGCATTCTCTGAACTTCATTACCCAGCCACTTCAAACTGCAGCCCCCTCGGCAGCACGCCGAGCACGTCCGAGAGACGCACACCACACCCAGCCATCGTCGACCGTCCCATGGCCGTTGGGGTGACGCTGTTGCATTGCGGGCTCCATCTGTAGCTTCAACGGCTGAAAGGGAAGCTGTGGGAGCAGGAAAAGAAGAACCATTAGCTAGCTCTGCAATAGAGGTTCTCGAGCTTGACAAGATGTCCAACCGGCTGGTCGAGGCATAGGGCGAGGTGGGGAAGGATGAAGGAGGCATGACCGGGTGACTACCGTGAACTACAGCTTGCGATGGGCTCGACCTTCCTACCACAGGACGGCTGGACGGGGATGGCCTGAAAAGAAATGATCTGCATAGCTGCATGAGCAAGCTAGAAGAAACAATACTGAACTTTCTCAATGTCTACATACACATTTTCCATACACTCATATTCATGTGCTGCTGCACATGGAAAAATTGAAAATAACTGAATTGCTGGAGCAGATTCAACTGCCAGCCCGCCGCACACAAGCACGAATCCCGGCCACCTGAATTACCAAATTTCACATTTGGAACTTGCTCTTCCCCGAGGCAACATCCAGAAGCGCGCTGGGTTTGGGTCAGTGGTCCATTAAGGACAACGGAGAAGCAGAGAGAGCCCCCTTGAGTGAACTGGACGTACGCCGTGACATTTGCTATCAGTGCCGCGTCCTGAAGGAGCACATGAGGTGGAGAAGGAGGCAGGGGGGGCAGGGGGGTCTCACTTCTGCTGGCGAGCTAGTGAACAAGGATGGACTACGCGCACAGACGAGGTTGGACAGCGCCATGGTCGCAGTTGGATGGGGAAGGGGCCGCATCTCCTTGAAAAATTCGATGGCGGCGCCCTACTGCTACGCAACACCGGCGCCCGCATGACCCGCGCGTCTCCCTGGCCTTCTCCCACGTAGCCGGCGAGAACCCCTTCCTCCTGTAGGGAAATCGAGGTCCGCCCGGCAGGCGGCGACGGAGGAGGGGGTAGGGGCGGGATGGGGTAGCAGCGGTGGTGGGGAGGTGTCACGCCGGAGATGCACGGCTCGGGTCACGGCGGCGGTGGAGGCACACCTCGCCGTGGGGAGGTAGGAGAAGTGGGTGGCCGCGGCGATAGCGCCATGGGAGGGCCGGCGGTGCACGCTGGACACGGGCAAGGAGACGGAAGGAGGAGAAGCCAGGCGTGCGGCGGCGGAGGTCAGGCGGTCACCGGCGATGGGATCCAGGGAGGTTGGGGATCGGGGAAGGTGGGAGGAGGAGCGGTCGGCGGTCGTCGGTCGTGGGGTGGGCTTTTCTTTCTCCTTTTTTCTTTACAGGTTCTGAGTTCGGGAACACGTCTTCCGCTTCTACACATAGGGCGCGCCGTGATTCAAATAACTATTTTAATTATGGGATTAAAATAATGTTGTCATATATATATATAGGATGGGTCCATTATGATAACACCCCTTAAAACCTTATTCTGCTAACACTAAATCTTATTCTGCTAACATCTGACCCATCCCACACCTACCCGACTCGAACGACACAAATAGAGAAAAAAACCCGTCCCACGTCCACCACTCGACCACCTCTCAGTCTCGCTTCCTTCCCAACCGACGCCTCCCCCAATTCCCCACGACCAACTACCTTCGTCTCCTCCCCCGGCGCCGTCCCCTCCAGCCTCCTTCCCTGGCGCCGCCCCCCTCCAACCTTCTTCCCATTGCGCCGCCCCCATCCCCACCTCCCGACCGGCGCCTCCCCTCCAGCCTCCTCCCTATCCACTGGCCGCACCAGTGCCGCTGCACTAGATGGCCAGCGCCACGACGCCGCCGAACGGCGCGCCTCCTCTCCGCCACCCACGGCGTTGTGCGCAGGCGGCGGTGCCACTATTCCTTCAATCCACCCTCCCCCGACCCGACGTTAGATGGGATTCGGCCTGCCCACCGCGTCCGACAAGCCGACGGTTTCCGCTCCCCCTGATCTACATGGGATGTGCGTGAGGAACGTGGCACCGGCCTCCCCAACCTTCTTCATCCACGGATCCGGCCTGCCCCCTTAGCCCTTCTTGGTCGCAGTGCACACTGGCGCATGCGCACTCCACCCCCGACGGCATGTCCCCGCGCGGGAGCTGTGCGTGAGGACCGGCTATGGGATCACGCCTTTCTGCTCGTTGTGGTTTCCGTGGGATGCCGGCGTGCAGTGCTCGCGGATCTGGCGTGCGTCGAGGAGCTCCACCTCGCGCCAGCTTGACCTTCTCCAGCACACCATGCCTCCGACTAGAGAGAGCAGTTCGCTCGGGATCTTCACGTGGTTCGGTTGCAGGATAGGTGCAGTATGAAGAGCCATAACATAGGATTTTTCTTGGACTGTTGCCTTCCAGCAAGGCCGCCGCCCTGAGCACTTGTGTCCTCTGTCGCCATGAGATCAAGGACGAGCAGCAGGTCGCTGGGCTTGGAGCTCATAAATTTTGTGTGTGTTATTTTCAGTTTTTTTTGCTGTTGATTTTGGCCGTGCAGTGCATTGCGTGAGTGTAAGCAGCACACCCGTCTGGCACCGTGCAGTCTAGATTTGAGTTGTCTGCAGATATGGAAACTGAAAAAAAAAATGCAATTCTCTTGTTGCCAAAAAGGCAGCAAAAAATTTCAAGTTTTTTCTCTGTTGCCATAGTGCAGTAAAAAACCAGGAAGAAAATGTGGTGCACTTTGGTCTTGAAAAATTTCCACTACGAAGGACTCTTCAGATTTCAAACAAAATGCATTTAAAAACATGCAACACTGGAGTGCACTTTGGTCTACAAAAAGTCCACCACGAATGACTTTTCAGTACACACATTTCAAAACAAAAATGCATTTAAAAACATGCAACACTGCAGTGCACTTTGGTCTACAAAAAAGTCCACCACGAAGGACTTTTCACTACACACATTCTAAAACAAAATGCATTTAAAAACATGCAAAAATGCAGTGCATTTTGGTCTACAAAAAAGTCCACCACGAAGGACCTTTCAGTACACACTTCAAAACAAAAATGCATTTAAAACATGCAAAACTGCAGTGCACTTTGGTCTACAAAAAAGTCCACCACAAAGGACTTTTCACTACACATATTTTAAAACAAAATGCATTTAAAAACATGCAAAAATGCAGTGCACTTTGGTCTACAAAAAATATCCACCACGAAGGACTTCTCAGTGCACACATTTAAAAAAAAAATTTAAGAAATCATGCAAATGCGGTGCACTTTGGTCTTGAAAAAAATCCACTACAAAGGAATCTTCAGTAGAGTCCATTTCAAACAAAGTGCATTTAAAAACATGCAAAAATGCAGTGCACTTTAGTCTACAAAAAAAGTCCAACACAAAGAACTTTTTCAGTACACACATTTTAAAATAAAAATGTATTTAAAAAATCATGCAAATGCAGTGCGGTATTTAGATTGAAGCAGTGCAGTTTTATGTCCGATGCAGTGCGTCTCGTCGATTTTGGTGTCGTGAAAAACAGAGTGTCCGCATTTCAGTAATTTGGAAACTGCTCTTAAACCATAATGATTTAGAGAGAGTGCTCTACATGCAAAAGTTGCGCCTCGTCGATACCTTTCCAACGGCATATCATTTACATCATTCCGATGAATGGTTTGAACAAATTTACGAAAATACGTTCGCTGTTACTCACCGGCAGCCGCATTGTTTTCAGAATTAATTTAAACTCGTAAGGAATCTGAAAACAAGTTCTACATATGAAAGTTGCGTCTTATCCATAGCTTTCCAACGACGTATTACACGCCTCATTTCAACAAATGGTTCAAAAACAAAAGTGAAAACAGTACCGAAAAATGATTTTTTTAAAAAAAAACATAATTCCACGATTTAGTAAATTTGAAACTGCTCTTAAACGGTAAGGAATCGGAGAGAGTGTTTTACATAAAAAAGATGCGCCTCGACGATATCTATTCAACGACGTATCATTTGCTTCATTCCGACAATCAGTTTAGAAAAAAATTCAAAAAAACGCTCACTGCCACTCGTCATCCACCGCACCATTTTCAAAACTGCTCTTAAACCGTGAGAAATCTCGAAAAGTGTTCAACATGGAGAAGTTGCGCCTAATCCATAGCTTTCCAACGATATATTATATGCGTCATTCCGATAAGCGGTTAAAAAACTAGAGTGAAAACAGTACCAAAAAACAACGCGTGCAATTTTTTTCGACACGAAGTTCACTCGATTGAGTTGTGCAGCACACTTGGTTTAAAAATGACGTGCACTTGCGTTGAGCGTGCAGTGCGGAAGTATTATCAAAATAGTTATTCTGCTAATATTAACAGAATAGACGGGCTGTGTATATATTAGAGAATTCATTGTTTGCAAACATTAGAGAATTCATTCAAAGAAAGAGACGGGCAGTGTATATATTCGAGAGATGGACAGTGTATATATTAGCAGAATAGACGGGCTTTGTATATATTCGAGAGATGGGCAGTATGAAAATATATGTATATACACTATACTCATTGTGCAATATTAGAGAATTCATTCAAAGAAAGAGATTTTTTGGTACATAATACAATTAAAATTTTGCAAAATTAAAATTTTCAATAATGTACATTACTACTGTATGACAATGAATAGTATAACTATTATTTGCAAACATCATTATTTGGTTAAGTAAAAGGAAATTATATTAATAAAATTGTAATATTCTACACTTAGTTTAAAATAAGTAAAAAAGTTTAGTATAAAAATATTTGTTTTACGTCGAAACAAGTCATGATGTAAAACATTTATGGAAAAACGAGCAAGAATGGCAAAATAAGACAATGATCTAGAGATATCTCTAGTGAGGATGGTTGGTCTCACTAGGAAAATTGAGGTGCTCCAAGTATTTCTGGAACATGATCTATGTCTTGCTACGAATTCAACATGAGGTCTGACACTTCTAAGTTCAGCAGCTTCTAGAGGAAACACTGTGGTGGCTACTGAACTACTTGCATGTTGTCCAGATGCTCCATGATGGCAAGCAACCACATGGTAAATGAGTCCACGTGAAATTGTGATCTATGAGCGGACAAATTTCGTGAAGTTCATTATTGAAACTCACTAGTTCCGCAGCCTGATCAACATCAGACACAACAACAGGAAAACATTATTGCATTATACAATTGCGATGTGCTGCCAAATATTGTTGCAATATTGCTATCTCATCCTAACATTGATACAACCATCATTGACAAGACGGGTGCTCCACCTGCTTGGGAGTTACAGTGTGCATTTGATCATGCAAAAGCCATAGATTAGGTAAAAATACCATTGTTGAAATATGTTTTAGAGTTGTGTCATACACTTTAATTAACATTGCGTATTTTCTTGAATCCTTGCAGAACTAAGTGTGCTTGCTACTTTTTGATGCTTACCCTCGAGATGTTGCTTCAATCTGCCATATGCTGGAGCAAGCTAAGATCACAAATACCTCGATGTTACTTTTATGTGCCGGTTTAATATGCCTGGATGTTATGGCTCGGAGAAAGGAAAAAAAAGGTTCTTCCAGTACTATCAAAAAACCCGCATTCAAGGTTTTTCTCATATTAGATACTTTGGCAAAAGTATCCAATCATATGCCCCACAATACCTGAACCAGCCGCTCCAGTAGCCATATGTATAGCACCATTGATACGTCTCCAACGTATCTATAATTCTTTATTATTCCATGCTGTTATATTATCATTCTTGGATATTTTACAATCATTTTATAGCAACTTTATATCATTTTTTGGGACTAACCTATTGACATAGTGCCCAGTGCCAGTTACTGTTTTTTTGCTTGTTTTTACTTCACAGAAAATTAATACCAAACGGAGTCCAAATGCAGCGAAACTTTTTAGAGATTTTTTCTAGACCAGAAGACACAAGATGGGCCAATAAGTACCCGAGGGGTGCCCCGAGGGGGGCACAACCCACCTGGCTGCACCTGGGGGCCCGAGCATGCCCTGGTGGGTTGTGCCCACCTCGGTGGCCTCCCGCACCGCCTCTTTGCTCTATAAATACCCCAATATTCCAGAAACCCTAGGGGAATCAACAAAAAACAATTCTAGCCGCTACAAGTTCTAGAAACTATCTAGACACCATCACGGAGGGGTTCATCATCCTCATTGGTGCCTCTCCGATGATGCGTGAGTAGTCCATTGTAGACCTATGGGTCCGTAGTTAGTAGCTAGATGGCTTCCTCTCTCTCTTTTGATTCTCAATACAATGCTCTCTTGGAGATTTATTTGATGTAACTCTTTTCTGCGGTGTGTTTGTTGGGATCCAATGAACTTTGAGTTTATGATCAGATCTATGTTTTTATCCATGAAAGTTATTTCACTCTTTTGATCTCTTATATGCATGATTACTTATAGCCTCGTATTTTTGTTGGGAAACGTATCATGCAATTTAAAAAAAAATCCTACGTTCACACAAGATCTATCTAGGAGATGCATAGCAACAAGAGGGGAGAGTGTGTCCACGTACCCTCATAGACCGAAAGCGGAAGCGTTAACTTAACGCGGCTGATGTAGTCGAACGTCTTCTCGAATCAACCAATCAAGTACCGAACGTACGACACCTCCGAGTTATGCACACGTTCAGCTCGATGACGTCCCTCGAACTCTTGATCCAGCAGAGTGTCGATGGAGTCGATGAGTTCCGTCAGCACGACGGCGTGATGACGGTGTTTGTGAAGTGATCCGCGCAGGGCTTCGCCTAAGCATTACAACAATATGACCGGAGGAGTAAACGATGGAGGGGGGCACCGCACACGGCTAAACAGTTGATGTCCTTTGGAGTGACCCCTTGCCCCCGTATATAAAGGAGGAGGGGAGGAGGCCGGCCACAAGGGGCACGCCAAGGGAGGAGAAGTCCTACTAGGACTCCTATTGGGATTCGGCCCCCCTTTTCCTTCTACCGGAGAGGGAAAGGGGGAAGGAGAGGGAGAGGGAGAAGGAAAGGGGGGCGCCACCCCCTTCGCTAGTCCAATTCGGCCTTCTACCTTGTGGGGGGTGCACCAGCCCCTTGTGGGCTGGTTAGCCTCCCTCCTATGGCCCGTATCTTACACCGGGGGGTTTTGGTAACCCCTCCAGTACTCCGGTATGTACCCGATACACTCCGGAACCCTTCTGGTGTCCGCATACTACCTTCCAATATATCAATCTTTACCTCTCGACCATTTCAAGACTCCTCTTCATGTCCGTGATCTCATCCGGGACTCCGAACAACCTTCGGTAACTAAAACACATAACTCATATAATACATATCGTTATCGAACGTTAAGCATGCGGACCCTACGGGTTCAAGAACTATGTAGACATGACCGAGACACCTCTCCGGTCAATAACCAATAGCGGAACCTGGATGCTCATATTGGTTCCCACATATTCTACGAAGATCTTTATCGGTCGAACCGCAATGTCAACATACGTTATTCCCTTTGTCATCGGTATGTTACTTGCCCAAGATTCGATCGTCGGTATCTTCATACCTAGTTCAATCTCGTTACTGGAAAGTCTCTTTACTCATTCCATAATGCATCATCCCGCAACTAACTCATTAGTCAGATTGCTTGCAAGGCTTCATATGATGTGTATTACCGAGAGGGCCCGAAGATACCTCTCCGACACTCAAAGTGACAAATCCTAACCTCAATCTAAGCCAACCCAACAAACACCTTTGGAGATACCTGTAGAGCATCTTTATAATCACCCAGTTACGTTGTGATGTTTGATAGCACACAAGGCATTCCTCCGGTGTCCGGGAGTTGCATAATCTCATAGTCGAAGGAATATGTATTTGACATGAAGAAAGCAGTAGCAATAAAACTGAACGATCATTATGCTAAGCTAACAGATGGGTCTTGTCCGTCACATCATTCTCCTAATGATGTGATCTCATTTATCAAATGACAACACATGTCCATGGCTAGGAGACTTAACCATCTTTGATTAACGAGCTAGTCTAGTAGAGGCATACTAGGGACACGGTGTTTTGTCTATGTATTCACACATGTATAATGTTTCCGGTTAATAAATTCTAGCATGAATAATAGACATTTATCATGATATAAGAAAATATAAAATAACAACTTTATTATAGCCTCTAGGGCATATTTCCTTCAGTCTCCCACTTGCACTAGAGTCAATAATCTAGTTCACATCGCCATGTGATTTAACACCAATAGTTCACATCTGTATGTGATTAACACCCCATAGTTCACATCGCCATGTGACCAACACTCATAGGGTTTACTAGAGTTAATAATCTGGTTCACATTGCTATGTGATTAACACCCAAAGAGTACTAAGGTGCGGTCATGTTTTGCTTGTGTGAGATGTTTAATCAACAAATCTGCCACATTCAGAGCCATATGTATTTTGCAAATTTTCTGTGTCTACAATATTCTGCATGGAGCTACTCTAGCTAATTGCCCCCACTTTCATCCGGATCGGTGTAAAAGCTTGCGTTGACATAACTCTTTACGATGAACTCTTTATCACCTCCATAACCAACAAATATTTCCTTAGTCCTCTTACGTAACTAAGGATAACTTTGACCACTATCCACTGATCCACTCCTGAATCACTATCATACCCCCTTGCCAAACTCATGATAAGGTACACAATAAGTCTGGTACACAACATAACATATTTTATAGAACCTATGGCTGAGGCATAGGGAATGACTTTCATTCTCTTTATATTTTCTATTGTGGTCGGGTTTTGAGTTTTACTCAACTTTACACCTTGTGATAGTACATGCAAGAACTCCTTCTTTGACTGTTACATTTTGAACTACTTCAAAATCTTGTCAAGGTTGTACTTGTTGAAAATCTTATCAAGCGTCTTGATCTATCTCTATAGATCTTGATGCCAAATATGTAAGCAGCTTCACCGAGGACTTTCTTTGAAAAACTCCTTTCAAACACTCCTTTATGCTTTCCAGAAAATTCTACATCATTTCCGATCAACAATATGTCATTCACATATACTTATCAAAAAGGCTGTAGAGCTCCCACTCACTTTCTTGTAAATACATGCTTCACCGCAAGTCTGTATAAAACTATATGCTTTGATCAACTTATCAAAGCGTATATTCCTACTCTGAGATGCTTGCACCAGTCCATACATGGATCGCATGAGCTTGCACATTTTGTTAGCACCTTTAGGATTGACAAAACCTTCTGGTTGTATCATATACAACTCTTCTTTAATAAATCCATTAAGGAATGCAATTTTGATATCCATTTGCCAGATTTCATAAAATGCGGCAATTGCTAACATGATTCGGATAGACTTAAGCATCGCTACGGTCGAGAAACCTCTTTGCGACACGTTGAGCTTTGCAGACAGTAACATTACCATCAGCGCCAGTCTTCTTCTTGAAGATCCATTTATTCTCTATGGATTGCCGATCATTGGGAAAATCCACCAAAGTCCATACTTTCTTCTTTATACATGGATCCTATCTCAGATTTCATAGCCTCAAGTCATTTATTGGAATCTGGGCTCATCATAGCTTCTTCATAGTTCGTAGGTTTGTCATGGTCAAGTAACATGACATCTGCTACCTCTTGAGCTTGCGTTGGTTTCCCTTCAAGAGGAAAGGGTGATGCAACAAAGTAGCGTAAGTATTCCCCTCAGCTTTGAGAACCAAGGTATCGATCCAGTAGGAGACGACGCGCAAGTCATTGAATACCTGCACAAACAATCAAGAACTTGCAACCAACGTGATAAAGGGGTTCTCAATCCCTTCATGGTCACTCGCAAAAGTGAGATCTGATAGAGATAGATAAATGATAAAGTAAATATTTTTGGTTTATAGATTGGAAAGTAAAGATTGCAAAATAGTAGATCGAAAACTAGCACGAGATTCAATAATATGGAAAAGAGACCCGGGGGCCATAGGTTTCACTAGTGGCTTCTCTCAAGATAGCATATATTATGGTGGTTGAACAAATTACTGCCGAGCAATTGATAGAAAAGAGCATAATTATGATTACATCTAAGGCAATGATCATGAACATAGGCATCACGTCAGTGTCAAGTAGACCGACTTCTGCCTGCATCTACTACTATTACTCCACACATCGACCGCTATCCAGCATGCATCTAGAGTATTAAGTTCATAAAGAACGGAGTAACACATTAAGCAATATGACATGATGTAGAGGAATTAACTCAAGCAATATGATGAAAACCCCATCTTGTTATCCTCAATGGCAACAATACAATACGTGAATTGCTGCCCCTACCATCACTGGGAAAGGACACCACAAGATTGAACCAAAAGCTAAGAACTTCTCCCATTGCAAGAAAGATCAATCTAGTAGGTCAAACTTAACCGATAACTCGAAGAGACTTGCAAAGATATCAAATCATGCATATAAGAATTCAGAGAAGAACCAAATAATATTCATAGATAATCTTGATCATAAATCCACAATTCGTCGGATCTCGGCAAACACACCGCAAAAGAGTATTACATCGAATAGATCTCCAAGAACATCGAGGAGAAGTTGGTATTGAGAATCAAAGAGAGAGAGGAAGCCATCTAGCTAATAACTATGGACCCGAAGGTCTGTGGTAAACTATTCACGCTTCATTGGAGAGGTAATGGTGTTGATGTAGAAGCCCTCTGTGATCGAATCCCCCTCCGGCACATCGCCGAAAAAGGCCCCAAGATGGGATCTCACGGGTACAGAAGGTTGTGGCGGTGGAAAAGTGGTTTCGTGGCTCCCCCTCATGTTTTTAGGGTATAAGAGTATATATAGGCGAAATAACTAGGTCAGGGGAGCTACGAGGGGCCCACGAGGGTGGGGGCGCGCCCACCCCCTGGGCGCGCCCTTCCGCCTCGTGGCTTCCTCATTCTGTCTCCAACTTCATCTCCAAGTCTTCTGGTTTGCTTTCGGTCCAAGAAAGATCATTGCGAAGGTTTCATTCCGTTTGGACTCCGTTTGGTATTCCTTTTCTGCAAAACTCTAAAATAGGCAAAAAAACAGAAATTGGCACTGGTCCCTCGGTTAATAGGTTAGTCCCAAAAATAATATAAAATAGCATATTAAAGCCCATTAAACATCCAAAACAGATAATATAATAGCATGGAACAATAAAAAATTATAGGTACGTTGGAGATGTATCAAGCATCCCCAAGCTTAATTCCTGCTCGTCCTCAAGTAGGTAAATGATAAAAATAGAATTTTTGATGTGGAATGCTACCTAACATATTTATCCATGTAATTTTCTTTATTGTGGCATGAATGTTCAGATCCGAAAGATTCAAGACGAAAGTTTAATATTGACATAAAAACATAATACTTCAAGCATACTAACAAAGCAATCATGTCTTCTCAAAATAACATGGCCAAAGAAAGTTATCCCTACAAAATCATATAGTCTGGCTATGCTCTATCTTCATCTCACAAAATATTTAGATCATGCACAACCCTGGTTTCAGCCAAGCAATTGTTTCATACTTTAGTATTTTCAACCTTTTTCAATCTTCATGCAATACATGAGCGTGAGCCATGGACATAACACTATAGGTGGAATAGAATGGTGGTTGTGGAGAAGACAAAAAGGAGAAGATAGTCTCACATCAACTAGGCATATCAAAGGGCTATGGAGATGCCCATCAATAGATATCAATGTGAGTGAGTAGGGATTGCCATGCAACGGATGCACTAGAGCTATAAGTGTATGAAGGCTCAAAAAGAAACTAAGTGGGTGTGAATCCAACTTGCTTGCTCACGAAGACCTAGGGCATTTTGAGGAAGCCCATCCGAGGGAGTTCCGGACTAGGGGTGTCCGGATAGCCGAACTATCATCATCGGCCGGACTCCCAGACTATGAAGATACAAGATTGAAGACTTCGTCCCGTGTCCGGATGGGACTTTCCTTGGCGTGGAAGGCAAGCTTGGTGATACGGATATATAGATTTCCTACCATTGTAACCGACTCTGTGTAACCCTAGCCCTCTCCGGTGTCTATATAAACCGGATGGCTTTAGTCCATAGGACGAACAACAATCATACCATAGGCTAGCTTCTAGGGTTTAGCCTCCTTGATCTCGTGGTAGATCCACTCTTGTAACACACATCATCAATATTAATCAAGCAGGACGTAGGGTTTTACCTCCATCAAGAGGGCCCGAACCTGGGTAAAACATCATGTCCCTTGTCTCCTGTTACCATCCGCCTAGACGCACAGTTCGGGACCCCCTACCCAAGATCCGCCGGTTTTGACACCGACATTGGTGCTTTCATTGAGAGTTCCTCTGTGCCGTCACCATCAGGAAGGATGCCTTTTCCCGTCTTTAAAGACGGCACCGTCGTCAAGGGAGCTTTGGCCGCCGGCCAGACTATCCGGCTAGGCGGTTTTCTTATGACCGCCTGTTCGGCCACCGCTCCGACAATGACCTCTCAGGTCATTAAAAGCGATCTTCACGTCAGCTCGGAATTCGCCGAGCAGCTAGATCCGATTGAGCTCTCCTCCGTAAACGAGCTCTTGGATCGCATCGCCGCCCTGGGAGTCGCTACCGACTACGATCAGATTGGGCTTAAAACCGATCTGAGAGAAATTAACTCTCCCCAGGTTACCCACCACGTTGTTGTGGTAGAGGAACAATGCGGCGACTCTTCTTCTATGTTAAAAACCAACTATGTCCGGATTCCCGATCCCTCCATGCCGGATTCCCGCGGAGGGACGGACGCTAATCAAATACTGAACCTAAAGTCAGGCATCGGACCAGATTTGTTGGAAAGCGTCCAGCAAACCAAGCTTCCGAATCCGGAAGCTTCTTGGCCTTTGAGCCTCAGATCGGGCGGGGTTCCGAACTTGATTCCACCCGCCCACCCAAACATAAGCGATCTATCTCAAATACGGCAAGAGCCCGATGAAACAGTACATCATTACTGGGCCAGATTCCTCCTGGTTATGAACAGGATAAAGGACTGCCGTGAAGAAAGCGCGATTTCAATCTTCTGCAACAATTGCACGGACAAGGGAATCATAAACGCCATCAGTCGTCGCGAAGTTACACGCTTCGCCGACCTAGCGACCATTGTACAAAAATACTGCGCGATGGAGAGTGCCTGGAAAACCGAAACTAGGTTTTGGGACAATCCGGCCCTGAATACAACCCCAGTCCGAAATAAAAGGGTGCGTCATACTCAAGCACCTGGGTTAAAAACCAAAAAGCAAAAAACCCCTAAAGGGTACGGAACCGTACTGGAGGGATGGCTCAACGGACCCTGCAAAATCCACAGTACGGAGGGCGCCACTCCAACACATAGCCTTCGAGCATGTTGGATATTACGGCAGGTGGCCAAAAGTGGCGAAGGCTTTTTAGCCCCGGGCAACCAGCCCAGCAGCACCAGTACGGTATTAACAGTCTTCGAGACTTTCGCATCAAATAACATGCGGAAACGAACAATCCGCAGCCTTGCCGAAGTCTACCAAGTAGCAACAACAAATCCATGGAGCGACACGGCTATCACCTTCAATGCCAGCGACGAACCTAAATTCCGAACAGCTAGAGCACCAGCCGCATTGGTCCTCAGTCCGATAGTGGACGGCTTTCGTCTTACCAAGGTACTCATGGATGGCGGCAGCGGATTAAACCTCATCTACGAGGAAACCCTTCAAAAAATGGAAATTGACTGGAGCCGCATTGAGCGAAGCAGCACAACCTTCAGGGGAATAATCCCTAGTCGAGAAGTACGCTGCACAGGAAAAATCACACTAGATGTAGTGTTCGGCTCGCCGGACAATTATAGGTCCGAAGAGGTCACGTTCCAAGTGGCCCCATTCGGCAGCGGATATCACGCTTTGTTAGGGCGAGAGGCATTCACAATCTTCCAAGCTATACCCCATTACGGGTACATGAAGCTCAAAATGCCCGGACCCAATGGAATAATCACTCTCGCCAGTGATCCAGATACAGCACTCCGCGCTGAAAATAAGACAGCCGCACTGGCCCTAGAGGCATTATCCGAAGCCCTAGCGGCAGAGGAACTAACTGCGCTGCGCTCCACGGTGGATAGGGACGATGTGATACTCGATAAGAGGTCCAAGTCCACCTCTTTTAAACCAGCAGACGAAATAGTCAAATTTCAGGTCCATCCAACGGACCCCACAAAGACGGCATCCATTGGGGCACAATTAAATCCTGATGTAGAAGCCGCACTACGAGAATTCCTTCGGGAAAATTGGGACATTTTTGCCTGGCACCCTTCAGACATGCCAGGAATCCCACGCAGGCTGGCAGAGCACAGCCTAAATATCCTAAAAGGATTCAAGCCAGTCAAACAAGCTCTTCGGCGATTTTCCGAACCCAAAAGACAGGCAATGGGAGAGGAGCTAGCCAAGCTCTTAGAAGCCGGATTCATCAGAGATATCAAACATCCGGACTGGCTAGCCAACCTAGTAATGGTACCAAAAAAGGACAAATCCTGGCGCCTCTGCGTCGATTTCAAAGACCTTAACAAGGCCTGTCCAAAGGACCCTTTCCCTCTCCCTCGCATCGACCAAATCATCGATGCTACCGCAGGGCACGATTCATTGTGCTTCCTCGATGCATACTCCGGATACCATCAAATCAAGATGGCGGAAAAAGACCAGGCCGCAACGGCATTCATTACTCCATATGGGCCATTCTGCTTCAACACAATGCCCTTCGGACTCAAAAACGCCGGCGCAACATATCAGCGCATGATTCAGACATGTCTGGCTACCCAGATAGGCAAAACAGTAGAGGCATACGTAGACGATGTGGTCGTCAAGACCAAACACGTCGAAACTCTAGTAGACGACTTGAGGGTGACATTTGACAACCTCCGAGCATATGACATTAAGCTCAACCCGGAAAAATGTGTCTTCGGAGTACCAGCCGGAAAGCTTTTGGGCTTCATTGTATCCGGTAGAGGAATTGAAGCAAACCCAGCCAAGATCCGAGCTCTGTCACAATTGGATATCCCAAAAGACCTCAAGCAAATACAAAAACTAACTGGGTGCGTAGCGGCTCTAAGCCGCTTCATCTCCCGTTTGGGAGAAAAGGCTCTGCCCCTCTATCGCCTCCTCCGGCGCACCGAACACTTCGAATGGACGGATGCCGCCACGGCCGGACTCGAAGAAATCAAGGCCATACTGGCAACAAATCCGGTCCTGGCCGCGCCCAACCTGGGCGAACCTATGTTATTATATATCGCAGCAACACATCAAGTTGTCAGCGCGGTACTCGTCGTCGAACGAGAAACAGAAGGGCACAGATTCCCTCTTCAAAAACCAGTGTACTACGTATCCACTGTCTTAACTCCATGCAAGTCCCGGTACCCACATTATCAAAAGATAGCGTATGCGGTGTTCATGGCATCCCGGAAGCTGCGACACTACTTTCAAGAGTGTTCCATAACGGTGGCCTCCGAAGTACCTCTCAACGATATTATAAACAATCGCGACGCAACGGGCAGGATTGCAAAATGGGCCATTGAGCTCTTACCATTTGACATAACCTACAAACCACGGCGAGCTATAAAGTCGCAAGTCCTGGCTGACTTCGTCGCCGAATGGACCGAAGCCGAACTCCCTAAAGAGTACGGCGCGTACTCCAATTGGATCATGCATTTCGACGGATCCAAAATGTTGGCTGGCTTGGGGGCTGGCGTCGTCTTGACGTCCCCAACTGGAGACACAGTCCAATACGTACTTCAAATAATGTACATGGACTCCAACAACGCAGCCGAATACGAGGCCCTTCTACACGGCCTCCGGATGGCAATCTCCATGGGCATTCAACGCCTAGAGGTGCGCGGGGATTCAAACCTCGCAATATCCCAAGTAAATGGAGACTTTGACGCCAAAGATCCGAAAATGGCAGCTTACCGCAACGCCGTCCTAAAAATGTCAGCTCGGTTCGAAGGACTCGAATTCCACCATGTAGCCCGGGATAATAACCAGGCAGCAGACGTGTTAGCACGCATCGGCGCAAAACGCGACGCCGTCCCTCCAAACATCTTCCTGGAACGGCTCTTTAAGCCATCCGTATTATGGGAAGAGGAGTCCGGAAATAACAATCCGGAGCCAGCTGCAGCACCTAACTCAGACAATTCTGACACAATCGGCGGCTCAGCCAATGAAATAACACCTTCAGCCCACGAAATAATGGCAGTAATTGCCCCGTGGACGGAA
This sequence comes from Triticum aestivum, assembly GCF_018294505.1. Taxonomy (NCBI): domain Eukaryota; kingdom Viridiplantae; phylum Streptophyta; class Magnoliopsida; order Poales; family Poaceae; genus Triticum; species Triticum aestivum. The sequence goes on from NC_057804.1 coordinate 89,489,625, forward strand.
CCATTCCTAGCCTACTTAATTAGGCAGGAACTTCCCGAAGACCAAAATGAGGCCCGCTGCATAGTTCGGCGATCTAAAGCCTACAAGGTCCATGAGGGAGAACTTTATAAGAAAAGCACAACCGGAGTCCTTCAAAGGTGTATCTCCGAAGAGGAAGGGCGAAATCTCCTGGCTGAAATTCACGCCGGACTCGGCGGGCACCACGCTGCAGCCCGGGCCCTTGTAGGCAAGGCCTTCCGTACAGGATTTTATTGGCCAACAGCCCGGGCAGATGCTCAGGACTTAGTCCAACGATGCGTCGGTTGCCAGCTCTTTGCTAATCAGAGCCACATGCCACCCACCGCCCTCAAAACTATACCCATCACCTGGCCGTTCGCGGTCTGGGGGCTTGACATGGTTGGACCCCTTAAAGGGGGAACCCACAAGCACAAATACTTATTGGTCATGGTGGACAAATTCACCAAATGGATTGAAGCCAAGCCGGTTAAAACGGCAGAATCCGGACCTGTGATAGATTTCATATCCGGGGTAGTACACCGTTTTGGCGTCCCCCACAGCATCATCACTGATAACGGCACGAATTTCACGGCCGACGAGGTTAAACTCTGGTGCAAAAATATGGGCATCAAGCTCGACTACGCTTCAGTCTATCACCCCCAAACTAACGGTCAAGTCGAGCGAGCAAATGGTCTAATCATGAGCGGCATCAAACCCAGACTAGTGCGGTCCCTCAAGGAATCTAACACGCACTGGGTAGAGGAGCTCGACTCCGTACTCTGGGGGCTGCGGACCACGCCAAACCGAACTACCGGATTCACACCATTTTTTATGGTGTACGGCGCAGAGGCAGTTCTGCCCTGCGATATAATTCATGACTCACCTCGCGTGCGCATGTACGAAGAAAGAGAAGCCGAGCTGGATCGGCAGGACAGTTTGGACGCCTTAGAGGAGGAGCGGGACGTGGCAAAAGCTCGTTCCGCATTTTATCAACAGCAGGCTCGAAGATATCAAAGCAGAGAAGTACGGGCCAAAGCTTACAATGTTGGCGAACTCGTTCTACGCCTGCCGGACAAGAAAAAGGACAAACTTAAGCCCAAGTGGGAAGGTCCCTTCATCATCGACCAAGTCCTGACCGGTGGAGCATACCGTCTACGTAACGCATCTGACAACCGACTCGAGCCGAACCCATGGAACGCAGCCCGTCTCCGAAGATTCTACGCCTAACGCCGGACTCAGAGTTCGTCTCACTCCTTCGTCCCCCCTTTTTACATTTTCACTGTCTCTTGTCCCCCTCCTTCTTCCCACCTTTCTTTTTTTCTCAATACCTTTGATAGGCTGATCTGTGCACTGTTTGCACACACTTGATGTGCTCCTAGCACTCATTATACCTGGGGGCTTCTTTAACAGAAGCTTATTTATACGGGCTTCATGCCCAACACATGTGTCATACTTCCGCATGTACCTTTTATTCACCATTATATGCATCGATATGACTTAAGTTTTGGCCAAGCTGGGTTCCCTGGCTCCTGTGCTTACCCCTACGTTCCCGATTGTTCGGCTAGGAGGTAAAGGAAGCACCTCTGCGATTGTTACTGCCGGGTCAGCCAGATGTGTACCTCAGACTGGGTGAAGCCGAAAGCTAGCGTTCTTAAGAGAATATTCGGTCGGTGACTTGAAAGATGATTTATTATTTACTTATTTATTTGCCCCCATATGCTTTTTCTGCTATTTTCGCAGACCGGACATGCACTTTAGGGCATGCCTCCCAGGGAAAGGAACCCTTAACGGAACTATTCTCCCTGGAAGATGTTTCTTACTAACCATGTAATATGACATAGCTAGTTGGGCACTTGTCTGATAAAGCAATTATGACCCCAATGCCTTGTCTCCATGCATGCCCTGGTTCTTCTATAACCGTAAGGGTATTAGGACACACTCCGGACTGTTGGGTCCCGAGGTTGAAGCGAAAAGGTCCGCAAAGACAAACGATCTACAATCCGGCTAGAAGGCATTTTACATGTCATTTCAAATTACATCGTCAAACTGACTGATTGTACTCCTCTTCAATCCCATCTAACAGGCTGTCTAATTTACAGTCCTGTTGGGAATATTTTGCAGCCAGTTCTACTTGGCCGTACATCAAGCTCACGGGGATCTCCTTCCCATCAGGCCCCGCAGGTCCGACCTCGGCCATGTGGTTTGGGTCAGCCTTCGGGTACCGCGTCTTCACCATGGCCCAGGCCTCCCTGGCGCCTTGACGGCAGGCCGATATTTTCCACAGACGGAGGCGTCGCCGTGCTCCCTGAAGCTGCTCAGCAAGCCCTCCAAGGCCCTCGGGTACGGAGACGACAGGCCATAAAGCCTGAACGACGCCACTCATCGCCTGCCGAACACGTTCGAGCAGTTGCACCAGCTCGGGAAGTTGGTCACCCGTTGAACCAGGCATTTCCTCCGCAGGGCGACCTGTGAGCACACCTAAAGACACATTTCTGTCAATCGACTTCCTCACCGAATTCTTCTTTTCGAAGGAATTTGCTCAAGCACTTACTATAAATGCCGCGACGAAGCCGCTGATTCTCCTTCACTGAGCCAGAAAGCTGGGCCCGAACACCTTTCAGCTCTTCTCCTAGCTGGGTGTGGGCATCCTGGAGCTTGTTTCCCTCCTGCTGCACCTTCATAAGCACCCTCTCGCCGGCCTTTAGCTGACGCAGTAGCTGTTGCTTGTCCGGATCTAGTCCGGCGCCCTCTACAATATTATTGTCAGATTTACGCACACGCTGCAATTTGTTAACTACTTATCTTTTCGAAGTACGTATTACCAGCGGGGGTCTCCGTGGCTCCCCCTGTGGTGGCTAGTGCGGCCTCAAGTTGGGCCTTGCACTCTTGGAGCTCCTGGGATAGGTGGGTATTCTTCTCCGTAAGATCCTGCATAATAAATGATCCTTAAATCAGTTATTTTAACTATTTTAAGTCTCGGGGGCTACTGACATATATAACTATTAAAATTACTTACCCGTATGTCTTTCACATACTGCTCCGTGGCTCTGGTTAAACCATCTTGAGCAACACGGAGGTGCGCGTTTCCCGCATCAAAGGCATTCAACGCCTCCGGGGAGAAACACGCGTCACGAAGAACTGTCCGGCGACGCCTGTGATTCATGGCGCTCTCCACCTCAGACCGGGTGGCGGACAGCCTGTTGGCATCCTCCGTCGGAGGAGCATCCGACTCTTGCCTTGTGTTCGCCTCCACTTCCGGACCATGCGATGGAGCATGGCTGGCGGAGGCTTGATTAGCAACCTCTCCGGACACTGTCCGGCGAGCGCTCTTTCTCCTGGAAAAAGTTATGAGCATTAATATACCTCCTAGGGATCCTTCCCTTAAAAACAACGGTGTGCTGTACCGTTGCGGCAACATTTCGATTCGCGTCGCACTCCTCTTCTGCCTGCTGGGCCGAACTGACCCTTGCTGGTCAGCCGCCGCAGGTTCGGCTTCCCGCCTTAAAGGCACCTCCTGCGATGTACTGTCAGTATGGGATGGTCAGAATTGAGCACGGATTAAATGATGGTGTCAAGACCTCGGTTGTAGTCACCTGGGAGGCCGGAAACAAACCGGGGTAGTCAGCCGTAATGGCGACTAGGGCATTGTCCATGCTAAGTTGGTGGAACACCCCGTCGATCAGCTCCACCTTTATGTCCGGATCCTCTTCGGAGGTCGGATCAAGGGATCGTTCCGGATCCTCGGGCTGTGGAGTTAGGCTTCGTATGCCCTCCACATCCCGGCGCAGCTCCTGCGTCGAAACCACAAGGTAAAATACTTGACTTTGGAGGTATGAATCGGGTAGATAAACGTCCGCTTACCCAGCTCCGAGGGTTATTCATGGAGAATCTGTTCAATGGATTCGTGCAGAGAAAGTCCTCCTCCTCCCCCTTGTACAAGCCGGACAGGATCTTTGCCAGATCGGCTGCCGAGCTCGGCCCTCTGCGGCCATGACGGGTGGCGTCGTCTTCCCCGTTGAAATCCCACATAGGGTGGCCCCTATATTGGAGTGGCTGCACCCCTCGCATAATGCACGTGGCCATGATTCCAATCATGGTCAATCCGGAGTGGGCCAGTAACCTAATCCGACCCATCAGATAATGGACGCTCCTATCATCCTCCCGTTGAGGGCTCCGCGGGCGCCAACTCAGGCGTTTCTTCAAGGGAGCATTGCTGAACTCCGGGAGGCCGACCCGGACTGGATCTGACATAGGGGCGTCCTCCATGTAGAACCATTCTGAAGGCCAGTCTTCAGACGCCTTCTTCGGGGTGCCGGATAGATATCCGGTCCCGGCGATGCGCCATATTTCGGCTCCGCCCACTTGATATATCGACCCCTCATAGGAATGGGGTACGAGGCAAAACAATCTCTTCCACAGCGCGAAATGGGGCTCGATGCCCAGGAACAGCTCGCAAAGAGCTACAAAGCCCGCGATGTGCAAAATGGAGGCAGGTGTGAGGTGATGGAGCTGGAGTCCGTAGAACTCCAGGAGCCCCGGAGAAACGCATGTATGGGAAATCCGAGTCCCCTTATTACATAAGGGACGAAGCATACCCGCTCTCCTTTGGAAGGGTTGGGGACGCTCTCCGCCTGCTTTCCACCCTAGAAGGTGGCCAGTCCGGCTCGAACCGGAACCATGAAAGCTGGGGGAAGATATCCCTCGGTTTGGAGCGCCACTAGCTCGCTGTGTGGAACTGAGCATCTCCCCCAATCTCCTGGCTTAGGGGTGGGAGCGCGAGAGGAGGAGCCGCGTCGACTATCCATGATGGAATGGATTTTTGTCAGAAGCGCTTCGATGAGAACTTGCGAATGGAGGATGGTGTGAGCTGGATCTAGATCCTCGCCTCTCTTATAGGCGGCTCGTTCGCACGGCTAGGGGGTAAAATGAAAAAATACCCTAGCTTTTCGCATTCATATGACACATGGAAGAAGGCCATTATTGGGCATAGAAGCCAAGGAGCGCAACATTTATAAGGAAGCCGGACACTATTCGACAGGAACAGGAAGTTTGAAGGAGAACCCGCCTTGCAACGCCGAAGACAATATACGCGTCGGACTCGTCGTCGCTGAAGCCCGGTTCGGGGGCTACTGAGGGAGTTCTGGACTAGGGGGTGTCCGGATAGCTGAACTATCATCATCGGCCGGACTCCCAGACTATGAAGATACAAGATTGAAGACTTCGTCCCGTGTCCGGATGGGACTTTCCTTGGCGTGGAAGGCAAGCTTGGTGATACGGATATGTAGATTTCCTACCATTGTAACCGACTCTGTGTAACCCTAGCCCTCTCCGGTGTCTATATAAACTGGATGGCTTTAGTCCATAGGACAAACAACAATCATACCATAGGCTAGCTTCTAGGGTTTGGCCTCCTTGATCTCGTGGTAGATCCACTCTTGTAACACACATCATCAATATTAATCAAGCAGGACGTAGGGTTTTACCTCCATCAAGAGGGCCCGAACCTGGGTAAAACATCGTGTCCCTTGTCTCCTGTTACCATCCGCCTAGACGCACAGTTCGGGACCCCCTACCCGAGATCCGCCGATTTTGACATCGACACCATCATTGGAATATACAAGACAAGTTCTATAATGAAATTCCCACTAGTATATGAAAGTGACAACATAGGAGACTGTCTATTATGAAGATCATGGTGCTACTTTGAAGCACAAGTGTGGAAAAAGGATAATAACATTGCCCCTTCTCTCTTTTTCTCTCATTTTTTATTTGGGCCTTCTCTTTTTTATTGCCTCATTTTTTTATTTTTTTATTTTCTGTTCGGATCCTCATCCCGACTTGTGGGGGAATCATTGTCTCCATCATCCTTTCCACACAGGGGACAATGCTCTAATAATGAAGATCATCACACTTTTATTTACTTACAACTCAAGAATTACAACTCAATACTTAGAGCAAAATATGACTCTATCTGAATGCCCCCGGTGGTGTACTAGTATGTGCAATGATTCAAGAGTGACATGTATGAAAAAATTATGAACGGTGGCTTTGCCACAAATACGATGTCAACTACATGATCATGCAAAGCAATATGACAATGATGGAGCGTGTCATAATAAACGGAACGATGGAAAGTTGCATGGCAATATATCTCGGAATGGCTATGGAAACGCCATAATAGGTAGGTATGGTGGCTGTTTTGAGGAAGGTAATGGTGGGTACTATGGTACCGGCGAAAGTTGCGCAGCACAAGAGAGGCTAGCAATGGTGGAAGGGTGAGAGTGCGTATAATCCATGGACTCAACATTATTCATAAAGAACTCACATACTTATTGCAAAAATCTACAAGTCATCAAAACAAAGTACTACACGCATGCTCCTAGGGGAAGGGTTGGTAGGAGTTAACCATCGCACGATCCCAACCTCCACTCATAAGGAAGGCAATCAATAAATAAATCATGCTCCAACTTCATCACATAATGGTTCAGCATACGTGCATGCTACGGGAATCACAAACTTTAACACAAGTATCTCTCAAATTCACAACTACTCTACTAGCATGACTCTAATATCACCATCTTCATATCTCAAAACAATCATAAAGAATCAAACTTCTCATAGTATTCAATGCACTTCATATGAAAGTTTTATTATACCTATCTTGGATGCCCATCATATTAGGCCTAATTTTATAACCTAAGCAAATTACCATGTTGTTCTAAAATACTCTCAAAATAATATAAGTGAAGCATGAGAGTTCAACAATTTCTATAAAATAAAACCACCGCCGTGCTCTAAAAAAATATAAGTGAAGCACTAGAGCAATATTGCCTAGCTCAAAAGATATAAGTGAAGCACATAGAGTATTCTAACAAATCACGAATCATGCGTGTCTCTCCCAAAATGTGTGTACAGAAAGTATGATTGTGGTAAACTAAGAATCAAATACTCAAATCATACAAGACGCTCCAAGAAAAACACATATCATGTGGTGAATAAAAATATAGCCTCAAGTAAAGTTACCGATAGACGAAGACGAAAGAGGGGATGCCTTTCGGGGCATCCCCATGCTTAGGCTTTTAGTTGTCCTTGAATTTTACCTTGGGGTGCCTTGGGCATCCCCAAGCTTAGGCTCTTGCCACTCCTTATTCCAAAGTCCATCAAATCCTTAACCAAAACTTGAAAACTTCACAACACAAAACTTCAACAAAAAAATCTCATGAGCTCCGTTAGTATAAGAAAATAAATCACCACTTTAAGGTACTGTCTTGAACTCATTATTTATTTATATTGGTGTAAAACCTACTATATTTAAACTTCTCCATGGTTCATACCCCCCGGTACTACTCATAGATTCATCAAAATAAGCAAACAACACGCGAAAAATAGAATCTGTCAAAAATATAACAGTCTATATCTGTAACTCTCTAATAATTATGTAACTCCAAGAATTCTGAAATAAATTGGTGGACGTGAGGAATTTGACTATTAATCTTCTGCAAAAATAATCAACCTAAAAGCACTCTTCTATAAAAAATGACAACTAATCTCGTGAGCGCAAAGTTTCTGTTTTTTACAGCAAGATCGCATTAACTTTCACCAAGGTTCTACTTGGCACAAACACTAATTAAAACTTAAAACCACATCTAACCAGAGGCTAGATGAATTATTTATTACTAAACAGGAGCAAAAAGTAAGGAACAAAAATAAAATTGGGTTGCCTCCCAACAAGCGCTATCGTTTAACGCCCCTAGCTAGGCATAAAAACACGAATAGATCTAGGTATTGCCATCTTTGGTATGCAATCCATAAGTGGCTCTCATAATAGATTAATAAGGCAATTTAATTTTCTTCCTAGGAAAGTGTTCCATGCCTTTCCTTAACAGAAATTGGAATCTAATGTTTCCTTCTTTCATATCAATAATTGCACCAATCGTTTTAAGGAAAGGTCTACCAAGAATAATAGGACATGTAGAGTTGCAATCTATATCAAGAACAATGAAATATACATGCACATAATTCCTATTTGCAGCAATAAGAACATCATTAATCCTTCCCATAGGTTTCTTAATGGTGGAATCCGCGAGATTCAAATTTAAAGAACAATCATCAAGTTCACGGAAACCTGACACATCACACAAAGTTTTTGGAATCATGGAAACACTAGCACCTAAATCACACAAAGCATATCATTCATAATATTTAATCTTAATCTTAATAGTAGGTTCCCACTCATCATAAAGTTTTCTAGGAATAGAAACTTCTAGTTCAAGCTTTTCTTAAAAAGATTGCATCATAGCATCAACGATATGTTTAGTAAAAGATTTTTTTATTATAAGCATGAGGAGAATTTAACACGGATTGCAACAAGGAAATACAATCTATTAAAGAACAATTATAATAATTAAATTCCTTGAAATCCAAAATAGTGGGTTCATTGCTACTTAAAGTTTTGACCTCTTCAATCCCACTTTTATCAATTTTTGCATCTAGATCTAAAAACTCTGAATCATTGGGACGCCTTTTAACTAAAGTTGACTCATCTCCAGTCCCATCTTTATCAAGATTCAAATTGGAAAACAAAGATTTAATATGAGTCACATCAATCACTTTTAGATCTTCATCATTATTATCATCAAAACTAGAAAAACACGCTTTTACAAACCAGTCTTTTTTAGCACGCATCTTAGCGGTTCTTTCTTTGCACTCATCAATGGAAATTATCATGGCCTTGAGAGACTCATTGATATCATGCTTAGGTGGAATATATCTAAGTTTAAAATAATCAACATCAAGAGAAATTCTATCCATGTTCCTAGCCAATTTATCAATCTTCATTAATTTTTCTTCAATCAAAGCATTGAAATTCTTTTGCGAACTCATAAATTCTTTAACACTATTCTCAAAATCAGAGGGCATCTGATTAAAATTTCCATAAGAGTTGTTGTAGGAATTATCATAATTATTAGAGGAATTACTAGGAGACGGCCTAGGATTAAAATTGCCTCTATACGCGTTGTTACCAAAATTGTTCCTACCAACAAAATTCACATCCATAGATTCATTGTTATTCTCAATCAAAGTGGACAAAGGCATATCATTAGGATCAGAAGAAACACTTTTATTAGCAAATAATTTCATAAGTTCATCCATCTTTCCACTCAAAACATTAATCTCTTCAATCTCATGAACTTTTTTACTAGTGGATCTTTCGGTGTGCCATTCAGAATAATTAACCATAATATTATCTAGGAGCTTAGTAGCTTCTCCTAAAGTGATTTCCATAAAAGTGCCTCCTGCAGCCGAATCTAAAAGATTTCTAGAAGCAAAATTCAATCCGGCATAAGTATTTTTGTATAATCATCCACAAATTCAAACCATGTGTAGGGCAATTACATATCATTTATTTCATCTCTCCCAATATTGTGCGGCATGCTCATGATCAAGTTGCTTAAAATTCATAATATCGTTCCTAAGGGAGATGATCTTAGTGGGAGGAAAATACTTAGAGATAAAAGCATCTTTGCACTTTTTCCATGAATCAATACTATTTTTAGGCAAAGATGAGAACCAAGTTTTAGCATGATCTCTAAGAGAAAATGGAAATAGCTTCAATTTAACAATATCATTACCCACATCTTTCTTCTTTTGCATACTGCACAAATCAACGACATTGTTTAGATGGGATGCATCATCTTCACTAGGAAGGCCAGAAAATTGATCTTTCATAACAAGATTCAACAAAGAAGCATTAATTTCACAAGATTCAGCATTACTAGTAGGAGCAATCTAAGTGCTAATAAAATCATTGTTGTTGGTGTTGGAAAAGTCACACAATTTAGTATTATCTTGAGCCATCATGACAAGCAATCAAGCCAACACAAGGGGAAGATCTTGGTTCTTTCATCTTTCAAGTTCCTCATAGTGATCAACAGATATAAATCCCAAATGACTCAAAGAATAGAGCTATACTCCCCGGCAACGGCGCCAGAAAAAGGTCTTGATAACCCACAAGTATAGGGGATCACAACAGTTTTCGAGGGTAGAGTATTCAACCCAAATTTATTGATTCGACACAAGGGGAGCCAAAGAATATTCTCAAGTATTAGCAGCTGAGTTGTCAATTCAACCATACCTGAAAGACTTAATATCTGCAACAAAGTATTTAGTAGCAAAGTAGTATGGAAGTAACGGTAATAGTGGCAAAAGTAATAGTAGCAGTTTTGTAGCAGTCATAACAGTGGCAACGGAGAAGTAACTAAGCAAAGTTCAATATGAAACAAGCTCGTAGGCAATGGATCAATGATGGATAATTATGTCAGATGTAATTCATCATGCAACAGTTATAACATAGGGTGACACAGAACTAGCTCCTGTTCATCAATGTAATGTAGGCTGGTATTCCGAATATAGTCATACGTGCTTGTGGAAAATAACTTGCATGGCATCTTTTTTCCTACCCTCCTGTGGCAGCGGGGTCCTATTGGAAACTAAGGGATATAGGCCTCCTTTTAATAGAGTACCGGACCAAAGCATTATCACTTAGTGAATACACGAAATCCTCAAACTATGTTCATCACCGGGAAGTGTCCCGACTATTGTCACTCCGGGGTTTGCCGGATCATAACACGTAGTAGGTGACTATAACTTGTAAGATAGGATCAAGAACTCACATATATTCGTAAAAACATAATAGGTTCAGATATGAAATCATGGCACTCGGGCCCTAGTGACAAGCATTAAGCATGGCAAAGTCATAACAACATCAATCTTAGAACATAAGGATACTAGATATCAAACCCTAACAAAACTAACTCGATTACATGGTAAATCTCATCCAACCCATCACCGTCCAGCAAGCCTACAATGGGATTACTCATGCACGGCGGTGAGCATCATGAAATTGGTGATTGAGGATGGTCGATGATGATGATGGCGACAGTTTCCCCTCTCCGGAGCCCCGAACAGACTCCAGATCAGCCCTCCCGAGGAAGATTAGGGCTTGGCGGCGGCTCCGTATCGTAAGACGTGATGAATCCTTCTCTCTGATTTTTTTTCTCATCAAACGTGAATATATGAAGTTGGAGTTGAGGTCGGTGGAGGTCCAGGGGGCCCACGAGGCAGGGGGCACGCCCTAGGGGGGTGGGCGCGCCCTGCACACTCATGGATAGGGTGTGGTCCCCCTCTATTTATTCTTTCGCCAATATTTTTTATTAATTCCAAAATGTGACTCCGTGGTTTTTCATGTCATTCCGAGAACTTTTATTTCTGCACAAAAATAACACCATGGCAATTCTGCTGAAAACAGCGTCAGTCCGGGTTAGTTCCATTCAAATCATGCAAGTTAGAGTCCAAAACAAGGGCAAAAGTGTTTGGAAAAGTAGATACGTTGGAGACATATCAGTGTCCCCGGCAAGGGCATCCACCGACGAGCCCATGCGCATGGAGGAGGAGGCGGTGGGCACAGGTTCTGGCGACCCCGTCCCGGCAACTAGGAAGATGCTTCCTCTCCACTCATCACTGGTAAGTTGTTCGCCTCTCGCCCCTTGCCACCTTTGCCATGATTTTCTTTCTTATCTTTGTCTTGAACTTCGGTTTTGGCCCTGCCTTACTCTCCCTTTTGGTCTCCAGATCCCCCCTGATGGAACAAGAGGACGTCGATGCTGTCATCAAGGATATCGCCAAGGATGCCGAGGCCGAGGCCACCAAAGTTGCCGCCGAGGAGGCCGCCAAGGGATCTGCCGAGGAGGCCGGCAAGGCCGCTGCTGAGGAGGCCGCCAAGGGGCGTGCCGGGGAGGCTGGCAAGGCCGCTACCGAGGAGGCCACCACGGGGCCTGCAGGGTTGGCCGGCAAGGCCACCACTGGGGAGGCCACCAAGGAGCCTGCCAGGGAGGAGGTGGTCGATGACCAATCCTCTTCCTCCTCAGCCCCTGCCCTGAGCAGGTATTTGAAGGTGGGCGACGATCTGTTCGTCAGCCTCCCAAGGACGGCAAGCACTGGAGCGCCAGCCGAAGGGGAGGTGTTTGATGACGAGGTCCTCACCGCTGTCGGGCTCCAGGTTGTTGATGAACCGAGCACTATCAGTAGCAGCACTAAGGAAGATCAACTCCTCCAGGCCATGAGTGCCAACTTCTAGAAGCTGCAGGCGATGTACCGCGCCCACCAGGACAACGTGAACTCTAGGATGGCAGCCATGGATAATTCCTAAGCAGACTTTCAGGAGCGCGTTGCTCAAATGCAAGTCTGGTTCGCCAAGGCCCGGGAGGATCTGAAGGCTACCCAGATCCAGCTGGATGAGCGCCAGCGAGAACTCCTCCTGAAGCAGGCTGACTTCGACAAGGCTCAAGAGGTGGCGAAGGCAAAGCCACGAAGGACGAATCTAACCAGACGCAGCGCCGCATCCTACTTGACGCCCAATAAGAGGACTTGGTTACCCGTGAAGCGGCGCTTGCCGCCAAGCTTCGCGCCAAGGATGAAGAAGTTGAAAGGCTTGTTGTGTAGCGGACCCAGGAGCTGAAACTGGAGCACAAAGAAGCACTTGATAATTTGACCCTAGACCATGCCAGCAAGCTGAAGGAGGTCGTCGGCGGGGCCGAAGCCGCAGAGGCTTCCAAGGTTGAGCTGTACGGCAAGGTGGAGAAGTTGGAGCTCACAGAGCTGAAGAAGGAGATCACGATGCTGAAGGACAACAGGGACAAGACCGTCCACACCTTGTCAGATCTGCAACCATCTCCAACAAGACTAAGCTGCTCTCTGATGCCAACAACTCCATTGCCGATCTGAAGCTAAAGCTGGAGACTTTGGAGAGGACGCTCTCAGAGACAAAGGCCCGTGAAAAGACCCTGATCAAGGAACTTGTGAACGAGAGACAGCTGCTGCAGAATGCCACAGCCTCCCACAACAAACTTGTGGCCGGCACGAAGCTCTAGACCAGCCGCCTTGTGGATGTTGTGGAGAGGCTCACCAGCAGCTGTCCGCCATGGGCATGTCGAGCTTCAGGTTATCCCATGAGGTGAACGTGACCGATAGTGCCAGGTTGACCCTATTCTTCGAGCGTGTCCTCGACGCCCTGAAGCTGCTCGACTCCAACAGGGCAACTTATATGGCCGAGGAGGCACGAAAGCTTTGCCGAGGAGTCCTGACCAAGGTGCTCACCAAGGTGGCGCACTGGAACCCCAGCGTCGACTTCGCCAACGTGCTTGAGAGCTTGCCGGAGGATGTGGACCTCCAGGCGCTTGAGGAGCGCATCGAGCCCATCATTAGCTGCGTTGGCGGAGTCAAGAGGCTGGAGGGCCAGCGCCGGGATTAGCTGCTCCATTCCTTGTTGCCGTTGCGAGTCTGCACCCAAGACAATTTTATCTTAAGTTAGAACCGCAACACTGATGTAATATAACTTTGCTATGCTTTGAACTAAATGCATGTTATTTCCCTGTTTGATTTCTCTTTGTATGTACTACACCCTTGCCGTGGGCGCTTCGAAGGACGGATCCTTAGCAGCCTGCTTGGGGGTGTCGCTGTCGAGCAAGCCACCTCGCCGTTCTTAGCACAACCACTTGATCTGTTGAGCGGACTCGAAACAGAACAAAGGCGCTGCCAATAGTGGTGGGGTTCCTTGGCGTGTAGGTTTCCATACAAAAATCAAGACCATTCGAGGGAAATAACCTCACAAAAAGAAAATTACTTAAGGTTTAGCGTGACTTAGCTTTTTTGTTGCCGCGCGGACCGTCGTTGCGGCTACAGACGACACCGCTCACCTTGGTTCTCGTACTAGGGTAACATGGATGATCTTGATCTCCTCCTCCATCAGCGTCTGCCACGTCGCCCGTCCGCGCTGGCACAGGCGGAGCGGCTGCATACGAACCGACCACTACGATTGTCTTCTTCTTCGGAGCCATGGCGACGAAGAAACTGTTGGAAATATGCCCTAGAGGCAATAATAAAAGTATTATTATTATATTTCCTTGTTCATGATAATTGTCTTTTATTCATGCTATAACTGTATTATCCGGAAATCGTAATACACGTGTGAATACATAGACCACAATATGTCCCTAGTGAGCCTCTAGTTGACTAGCTCGTTGTGATCAACAGATAGTCATGGTTTCCTGGCTATGGACATTGGATGTCGTTGATAACGGGATCACATCATTAGGAGAATGATGTGATGGACAAGACCCAATCCTAAGCATAGCACAAAGATCGTGTAGTTCGTTTGCTAGAGCTTTGCAAATGTCAAGTATCTCTTCCTTTGACCATGAGATCGTGTAACTCCTGGATACCGTAGGAGTGCTTTGGGTGTATCAAACGTCACAACGTAACTGGGTGACTATAAAGGTGCACTACAGGTATCTCCGAAAGTATCTATTGTTTTATGCGGATCGAGACTGGGATTTGTCACTCCGTGTAAACAGAGAGGTATCTCTGGGCCCACTCGGTAGGACATCATCATATGCGCAATGTGACCAAGGAGTTGATCACGGGATGATGTGTTACGGAACGAGTAAAGTGACTTGCCGGTAACGAGATTGAACAAGGTATCGGTACACCGACGATCTAATCTCGGGCAAGTAAAATACCGCTAGACAAAGGGAATTGTATACGGGATCGATTGAGTCCTTGACATCGTGGTTCATCCGATGAGATCATCGTGGAACATGTGGGAGCCAACATGGGTATCCAGATCCCGCTGTTGGTTATTGATCGGAGAACGTCTCGGTCATGTCTACATGTCTCCCGAACCCGTAGGGTCTACACACTTAAGGTTCGATGACGCTAGGGTTATAAAGGAAGCTTGTATGTGGTTACCGAATGTTGTTCGGAGTCCCGGATGAGATCCCGGACGTCATGAGGAGTTCCGGAATGGTCCGGAGGTAAAGATTTATATATAGGAAGTCCTGTTTCGGCCATCGGGACAAGTTTCGGGGTCATCGGTATTGTACCGGGACCACCGGAAGGGTCCCGGGGGCCCACCGGGTGGGGCCACCTGCCCCGGGGGGGCACATGGGCTGAAGTGGGAAGGGATCCAGCCCAAAGTGGGCTGGGGCGCCACTTCCCTCATGGCCCATGCGCCTAGGGTCAAAGGGGAACCCTAAGGAAGAGTCCTAGGAGGGGAAGGCACCTCCTAGGTGCCTTGGGGGGGAGGGAATCCTCCCTTGGCCGCCGCCCCTTTCCCATCTGGAGGCTGGCCGCCGCCCCTTGGGGTGGGAAACCCTAAAGGGGGCGCAGCCCTCCCCTTCCCCTATATATATGAGGCCTAGGGGCTGCCCATAACACGCGATTTGATCTCTCGTTGGTGCAGCCCTGCCCCTCTCCCTCCTCCTCTTCTCCCATGGTGCTTGGCGAAGCCCTGCGGGATTGCCACGCTCCTCCACCACCACCACGCCGTTGTGCTGCTGCTGGATGGAGTCTTCCTCAACCTCTCCCTCTCTCCTTGCTGGATCAAGGCGTGGGAGACGTCACCGGGCTGTACGTGTGTTGAACGCGGAGGTGCCGTCCGTTCGGCACTAGGATCATCGGTGATCTGAATCACGACGAGTACAACTCCATCAACCCCGTTCACTTGAACGCTTCCGCTTAGCGATCTACAAGGGTATGTAGATGCACTCTCCTTTCTACTCGTTGCTGGTCTCTCCATAGATAGATCTTGGTGTTACGTAGGAAATTTTTTGAATTTCTGCTACGTTCCCCAACAGTGGCATCATGAGCTAGGTCTATTGCGTAGATTCTTTGCACGAGTAGAACACAAAGTAGTTGTGGGCGTTGATGTTGTTCAATATGCTTACCGTTACTAGTCCAATCTTGTTTCGATGGTATTGTGGGATGAAGCGGCCCGGACCGACCTTACACGTACTCTTACGTGAGACAGGTTCCACCGATTGACATGCACTTGGTGCATAAGGTGGCTAGCGGGTGCCAGTCTCTCCCACTTTAGTCGGAACGGATTCGATGAAAAGGGTCCTTATGAAGGGTAAATAGCAGTTGGCATATCACGTTGTGGTCTTGCGTAGGTAAGAAACGTTCTTGCTAGAAACCCATAGCAGCCACGTAAAAACATGCAACAACAATTAGAGGACGTCTAACTTGTTTTTGCAGGGTATGCTATGTGATGTGATATGGCCAAAAGGATGTGATGAATGATATATGTGATGTATGAGATTGATCATGTTCTTGTAATAGGATTCACGACTTGCATGTCGATGAGTATGACAACCGGCAGGAGCCATAGGAGTTGTCTTTATTTTTTTGTATGACCTGCGTGTCATTGAAGAACGCCATGTAACTTACTTTACTTTATTGCTAAACGCGTTAGCCATAGAAGTAGAAGTAGTCGTTGGCGTGACAACTTCATGAAGACACGATGATGGAGATCATGGTGTCATGCCGGTGACGATGATCATGGAGCCCCGAAGATGAAGATTAAAAGGAGCAAAATGATATTGGCCATATCATGTCACTATTTGATTGCATGTGATGTTTATCATGTTTATGCATCTTGTTTACTTAGGACGACGGTAGTAAATAAGATGATCCCTTACAAAATTTCAAGAAGTGTTCTCCCCTAACTGTGCACCGTTGCTACAGTTCGTCGCTTCTAAGCACCACGTGATGATCGGGTGTGATGGATTCTTACGTTCACATACAACGGGTGTAAGACAGTTTTACACAGCGAAAACACTTAGGGTTAACTTGACGAGCCTAGCATGTGCAGACATGGCCTCGGAACACGGAGACCGAAAGGTCGAGCATGAGTCGTATAATAGATACGATCAACATGAAGATGTTCACCGACGTTAACTAGTCCGTCTCACGTGATGATCGGACACAGCCTAGTTGACTCGGATCATGTGATCACTTAGATGACCAGAGGGATGTCTATCTAAGTGGGAGTTCATAAGATGAACTTAATTATCCTGAACATAGTCAAAAGACCTTTTGCAAATTATGTCGTAGCTCACGCTATAGTTCTACTGTTTTAGATATGTTCCTAGAGAAAATATAGTTGAAAGTTGAAAGTAGCAATTATGCGGACAGTAGAAAGCTTATGTCCTTAATGCACCGCTTAGTGTGCTGAACCCCAAACGTCGTTTGTGGATGTTGCGAACATCGGACATACACGTTTTGATAACTACGTGATAGTTCAGTTAAATGGTTTAAGTAGAGGCACCAAAGACGTTTTTCAAAACATCGCGGAACATATGAGATGTTTCGAGGGCTGGAATTGGGATTTCAGGCTCGTGCCCACGTCAAGAGGTATGAGACCTCCGACGATTTTCTTAGCCTGCAAACTAAGGAGAGAAGCTCAATTGTTGAGCTTGTGCTCAGATTGTCTGAGTACAACAATCACTTGAATCAAGTGGGAGTTGATCTTCCAGATGAAATAGTGATAGTTTCTCCGAAGTCATTGCCACCAAGCTGCTAGAGCTTCGTGATGAACTATAACATATCAAGGATAGATATGATGATCCTTGAGGTATTCACGATGTTTGACACTGCGAAAGTAGAAATCAAGAAGGAGCATCAATTGTTGATGGTTGGTGAAACCACTAGTTTCAAGAAGGGCAAGGGCAAGAAGGGATACTTCATGAAACGGCAAATCAGCTGCTGCACCAGTGAAGAAACCCGAGGTTGAACCCAAACCCGAGACTAAGTGCTTCTGTGATAAGGGGAATAGCCGCTGGAGCAGAATTACCCTAGATACTTGGTAGATAAGAAGGCTGGCAAGGTCGATAAAAGTATATTGGATATACATTGTATTGATGTGTACTTTACTAGTACTCCTAGTAGCACCAGGGTATTAGATATCGGTTCGGTTGCTAAGTGTTAGTAACTCGAAATAAAAGGCTACGGAATAAACGGAGACTAGCTAAAGGAGAGCTAATGATATGTGTTGGAAGTGTTTCCAAGTTTGATATAATCAAACATCGCACGCTCCCTCTACCATCAAGATTAGTATTAAACCTGAATAAGTGCTCTTGCACCTAAAGGAATGGTTTATTGAATCTTGATCGTAGGGATACACATTTTCATGCCAAAAGATATAAGATAGTAATGATAGTACCACTTACTTGTGGCACTGCCATGTAAGTCATAATGGTATAAAACGCATGAAGAAGCTCCATGTTGATGGATCTTTGGACTCACTCATTTTTGAAAAGTTTGAGACATGCGAACCATGTCTATTGGTATATATGCATGAAGAAACTCCATGCAAATGGACCGTTTGAACTCACTTGATTTTGAATCACTTGAGATATGCAAATCATACCACATGGGCAAGATGACTGAAAAGCCTCGGTTTCAGTAAGATGGAACAAGATAGCAACTTGTTGGAAGTAACACATTTTGATGTGTGTAGTCCAATGAGTGCTGAGGCATGCAGTGAATATCGTTATGATCTTACTTCACAGATGATTCGAGTAGATGTTGAGAATATTTACTTGATGAAACACAAGTCTGAATCATTGAATGGTTCAAGTAATTTCAGAGTGAAGTAGAAGATCATTGTGACAAGAGGATAAAATGTCTATGATATGATCATAGAGATGAATGTCTGAGTTACGAGTTTTGGCACACAATTAAGACATTGTGGAAATTGTTTCGCAATTAATACCGCCTGGAACACCATAATGTGATGGTGTGTCCGAACATCATAGTTGCACCCTATTGGATATGGTGCGTACCATGATGTCTCTTATCGAATTACCACTATCGTTCATGGGTTAGGCATTAGAGACAACCACATTCACTTTAAATAGGGCACCACATAATTCCGTTGAGATGACGCCGTATGAATTATGGTCTAGAGAAACCTAAGTTGTTGTTTCTTAAAGGTTTGGGGCTGCGACGCTTATGTGAAAAGTTTCAGGATTAAGCTCGAACCCAAAGCGGATAAAATGCATCTTCATAGGACACCCAAAACAGTTGGGTATACCTCCTAATTCAGATCCGAAAGCAATATGGATTGTTTCTTGAATCGGGTCCTTTCTCGAGGAAAGGTTTCTCTCGAAAGAGTTGAGTGGGAGGATGGTGGAGACTTGATGAGGTTATTGAACCGTCTCTTCAACTAGTGTGTGGCAGGGCACAGGAAGTTGTTCCTGTGGCACCTACACAAATTGAAGTGGAAGCTTATGATATTGATCATGAAACTTCGGATCAAGTCACTACCAAACCTCGTAGGACGACAAGGACACGTACTACTTCGGAGTGGTAAGGTGATCCTGTCTTGAAGGTCATGTTGCTAGACAACAATGAACCTACGAGCTATGGAGAAGCGATGGTGGGCCCGAATTCCGACAAATGGTTAGAAGCCATGAAATCCGAGATAGTATCCATATATCAGAACAAAGCATGGACTTTGATGGACTTGCCCGATGATCGGCAATCCATTGAGATAAATGGATCTTTTAAGAAGAAGACGGATGTGGATGGTAATGTCACCATCTATGAAGCTTGACTTGTGGCGAAGTGTTTTCCGACAAGTTCAAGGAGTTGACTACGATGAGATTTTCTCACTCGTAGCGATGCTTAAAGTCCGTCAGATTCATGTTAGCATTAGCTGTATTTATGAAATCTGGCAGATGGATATCAAAACGAGTTTCCTTACCAGTTTTCGTGAGGAAAGGTTGTATGTAATACAATCAGAAAGTTTTTGTCGATCCTAAGGATGCTAAAAGGTATGCTAGCTCCAGCGATCCTTCTAAGGACTAGAGTGAGCATCTCGGAGTTGGAATGTATGCTTTGATGATGATCAATGATTTTGGGGTTTGTACAAAGTTTATGAGAAACTTGTATTTCCAAAGAAGTGAGTGGGAGCACTATAGAATTTCTGATGAGTATATGTTGTTGATCAGAAATGACGTAGAATTTCTGGAAAGCATATAGGGTTATTTTGGAAGTGTTTTTCAATGGAAAGCCTGGATTAAGCTACTTGAACATTGAGCATCAAGATCTATAAGGATAGATCAAAATGCTTAATAATACTTTCAAATGAGCACATACCTTGACATGATCTTGAAGGTGTTCAAGATGGACCAGTCAAAGAAGGAGTTCTTGCCTGAGTTGTAAGGTACGAAGTTAAGACTTAAAGCTCGACCACGGCAGAATAGAGAGAAAGGACGAAGGTCGTCCCCTATGCTTTAGACGTAGGCTCTACAGTATGCTATGCTGTGTACCGCACCGAAAGTGTGCCTTGCCATGAGTCAGTCAAGGGGTACAAGAGTGATCCAAGAATGGCTCACAGGACAGCGGTCAAAGTTATCCTTAGTAACTAGTGGACTAAGGAATTTTCTCGATTATGGAGGTGGTAAAAGAGTTCATCGTAAAGGGTTACGTCGATGCAAGCTTAACACCTATCCAGATAGCTCTAAGTAGAGATACCGGATACATATAATGGAGCAACAATTTAGAATAGCTCCAAGTAGAACAGTTATTTGGAACAGCTCCAAATAGAGCGTGGTAGCTGCATCTAGGAGATGACATAGAGATTTGTAAAGCACACACGGATCTGAAAGGTTCAGACCCGTTGACTAAAACCTCTCTCACAAGCAACATGATCAAACATAAAACTCATTGAGTGTTAATCACATAGTGATGTGAACTGGACTACTGACTCTAGTAAACTCTTGGGTATTAGTCACATGGCGATGTGACCTGTGAGTGTTAATCACATGGCGATGTGAACTAGATTATTGACTCTAGTGCAAGTGGGAGACTGTTGGAAATATGCCCTAGAGGCAATAATAAAAGTATTATTATTATATTTCCTTGTTCATGATAATTGTCTTTTATTCATGCTATAACTGTATTATCCGGAAATCGTAATACACGTGTGAATACATAGACCACAATATGTCCCTAGTGAGCCTCTAGTTGACTAGCTCGTTGTGATCAACAGATAGTCATGGTTTCCTGGCTATGGACATTGGATGTCGTTGATAACGGGATCACATCATTAGGAGAATGATGTGATGGACAAGACCCAATCCTAAGCATAGCACAAAGATCGTGTAGTTCGTTTGCTAGAGCTTTGCAAATGTCAAGTATCTCTTCCTTTGACCATGAGATCGTGTACCTCCTGGATACCGTAGGAGTGCTTTGGGTGTATCAAACGTCACAACGTAACTGGGTGACTATAAAGGTGCACTACAGGTATCTCCGAAAGTATCTATTGTTTTATGCGGATCGAGACTGGGATTTGTCACTCCGTGTAAACGGAGAGGTATCTTTGGGCCCACTCGGTAGGACATCATCATATGCGCAATGTGACCAAGGAGTTGATCACGGGATGATGTGTTACGGAACGAGTAAAGTGACTTGCCGGTAACGAGATTGAACAAGGTATCGGTATACCGACGATCGAATCTCGGGCAAGTAAAATACCGCTAGACAAAGGGAATTGTATACGGGATCGATTGAGTCCTTGACATCGTGGTTCATCCGATGAGATCATCGTGGAACATGTGGGAGCCAACATGGGTATCCAGATCCCGCTGTTGGTTATTGATCGGAGAACGTCTCGGTCATGTCTACATGTCTCCCGAACCCGTAGGGTCTACACACTTAAGGTTCGATGACGCTAGGGTTATAAAGGAAGCTTGTATGTGGTTACCGAATGTTGTTCGGAGTCCCGGATGAGATCCCGGACGTCATGAGGAGTTCCGGAATGGTCCGGAGGTAAAGATTTATATATAGGAAGTCCTGTTTCGGCCATCGGGACAAGTTTCGGGGTCATCGGTATTGTACCGGGACCACCGGAAGGGTCCCGGGGGCCCACCGGGTGGGGCCACCTGCCCCGGGGGGCACATGGGCTGAAGTGGGAAGGGATCCAGCCCAAAGTGGGCTGGGGCGCCACTTCCCTCATGGCCCATGCGCCTAGGGTCAAAGGGGAACCCTAAGGAAGAGTCCTAGGAGGGGAAGGCACCTCCTAGGTGCCTTGGGGGGGAGGGAATCCTCCCTTGGCCGCCGCCCCTTTCCCATCTGGAGGCTGGCCGCCGCCCCTTGGGGTGGGAAACCCTAAAGGGGGCGCAGCCCTCCCCTTCCCCTATATATATGAGGCCTAGGGGCTGCCCATAACACGCGATTTGATCTCTCGTTGGTGCAGCCCTGCCCCTCTCCCTCCTCCTCTTCTCCCATGGTGCTTGGCGAAGCCCTACGGGATTGCCACGCTCCTCCACCACCACCACGCCGTTGTGCTGCTGCTGGATGGAGTCTTCCTCAACCTCTCCCTCTCTCCTTGCTGGATCAAGGCGTGGGAGACGTCACCGGGCTGTACGTGTGTTGAACGCGGAGGTGCCGTCCGTTCGGCACTAGGATCATCGGTGATCTGAATCACGACAAGTACGACTCCATCAATCCCGTTCACTTGAATGCTTCCGCTTAGCGATCTACAAGGGTATGTAGATGCACTCTCCTTTCTACTCGTTGCTGGTCTCTCCATAGATAGATCTTGGTGTTACGTAGGAAATTTTTTGAATTTCTTCTACGTTCCCCAACAGAAACTGTTGTACTAACTGCTAGACCAGATTCTCACAACTTCTTCCCCTACCTGGCGCGCCAAAGATGTTGGGGAAACGAACATCTATGGGATCAGGGGCGATCCCTTCTACAGTTGACGCGGGGAGGAGCTGCACGCAGAGCAGGTCTAGTGATCAGTGCGACGGATTTTTACCCAGGTTCGGGCCGCACTGGTGCATAAAACCCAAGTCCTGCTTGTGTGTATATTATGTGTTCTTGAGATTTTGAACTAGCTGCGGTGCATGCCCAGTCCAAAAAGTCTGAATCCTCTCCCAGTACGCCTCGGGCCTCTTTTGATACATCAAAGGGGTTGCCACAGTGGCACACAGGAGGTGGAAAGCAAGCTAGAGTGTACATACTTATCGCTGGCATCATAGGCCAAACACATTTAATGCGCTGCCTACATGCCTCTTCACTTTATTGGGGACGGCGACAGAAGCCACCCCGTCCGTTGCCGCCTCTCCCCGCCTTTTGACATGCATCCAGGATGACGAGGCATGTAGTGCCACGCTGGCTGGCTAGCTGCTGTGTTGGCGCGGTGGTAGAGCTTCCATGAAGATCTGCATGCGGCCACACAAGCGTCTGCCTAGTTGGCAAGCTGGTCGTCGCGCTGGAGTGGTGGTGAGGTGGCAAATCCTTGTCGGGCGTGGGCCTAGCTGTGGCCCCGCAATCGTCCCCGGCAAGGCTGCTAGGGGCCTCGTAGTCGTCCCTGACAAGGGTCTTGCCGGGGGGCTTCGTCTTCTGGTTCCACGTGGGCCTGCAGGCCATCAGTCTTCACAAAGATCTGCATGCTACTATGCGTGCATTTCCAAGACTTGGCCTTGACGCTGTTGATGGTGTCAAAGCTCTCTGCCTCAAGGGTGATGGCCTTGATGGTGCTTCGCAGGTTGTCCTGGCAAGGAGCTTGCTGGGGCTATGCAAGCCGTCCCGGCAAGGATGCTGCCGGGGGAGGTTCAGCTTGTCCTCTGCTCTTTGTTCATCGTCTTGATTTTCTATCTTGGTAGTCTTGTGTTTTGTCTTCTGCTGCCCTGTCAGGCCCTGCCACAGGTGTGGCTACGACTGCCCGTGCACAAGTAAGGGGTACATAAGAGCCCATACTTTTGTACACCGACACTTTGTGATGGGTTCAATCTTGCGGTGTCCTCACCTAGTGACATAATAGGGGCAGCGAGGCACGTATTGTATTGTTGCCATTAAAGATAAAAAGATGGGGTTTATATCATATTGCTTGAGTTTATCCCTCTACATCATATCATCTCGCTTAAGGCGTTACTCTGTTCTTGTTAACTTAATACACTAGATGCATGCTGGATAGCGGTCGATGTGTGGAGTAATAGTAGTAGATGCAGAATAGTTTCGATCTACTTGTCACGGATGTGATGCCTATATTCATGATCATTGCCTTGGATATCGTCATAACTATGCGCTTTTCTATCAATTGCTCAACAGTAATTTGTTCACCCACCGTATGTTTTCTTTCAAGAGAGAAGCCTCTAGTGAAACCTATGGCCCCTGGGTCTAATTTCCATCATATAATTTCAGAAACATAAAACCCAAAACCCAAAAATACCTTGCTGCAATTTATTCATATTTACTTATTTTACCTTTTAGTTATCTTCTATATCTATCTCTATTCGATCTCATCCTTGCAAGTAACGGTGAAGGGATTGACAACCCCTTTATCGCGTTGGGTGCAAGTGTTTGATTGTTTGTGTAGGTGCATCTATTGGAGACTTGCTTCTTCCTCCTACTGGATTGATATCTTGGTTCTCGAACTAAGGGAAATGCTTATCTCTACTTTCCTGCATCACCCTTTCCTCTTCAAGGGAAAAAGCAATGCAAGCTCAAGAAGTAGCATGCCAGAAATCCTCGGGAAATGGCACAATGTCGTCATATGGCCCTTGTAGGGCACGGTAAAAGTTTGAGCGCGTTTGGCAGAAACCTGATCGGAGGCCGCTTGTAAACTACACAATCTCCGAGGTAGTATCTGGCTATCGAGAGAGAACTTGTCCAGTTTGTGAAGGAAGTGTGTTGCCCGTTGCTTCGTTGACCTTGAAACTTCTCGTGCTCACAAAGGGGGTCATTGCATGACATGTGGCAGGACATGACATTTTTCTGGGTCGCCTCAATATTTGAGACATTTATTGCATCCATAGGGTTTCAATGCGGGAAATTGCAGATCTCCATGACGACCACCTGAAATGATGTCCAGAAGTGGTTTGTAAAGTCATATATGATGTCTTTGCGGTATGTGTAGGCCTAGTTCAACCAAAGAAGGGGTCGGACCCACCACCGAAGGGTGAATGTACCTCGGCGGCATGCCGAATCTAGCCGTTAAAATCCATGGAAAATCATACGGTGCCGGAAATCCTCAGGACCTGGCACAGTGTCGTCATATGGCCCTTGTAGGGCATGATAAAAGTTTGAGCTTGTTTCACAGAAACCTGATCGGAGGCCACTTGTAAACTACAGCATCTTCGAGGTAGTATCTGGCTATCGAGAGAGAACTTGTCCGATTTGTGAAGGAAGTGTGTTGCTCATTGCTCCTTTGACCTTGAAACTTCTCGTGCTCACAAAGGGGGCCATTGCATGACATGTGGCAGGACATGACATTTTTCTGGGTCGCCTGCAATATTTGTGACATTTATTTCATCCATAGGGTTTGAATGCGGGAAATTGCAGATCTCCACGGCGACCACCTAAAATGATGTCCTGAAGTGGTTTGTAAAATCATATATGATGTCTTTGCAGTATGTGTATGCCTATTGCAACCAAAGGAGGGGCCAGACCCACCACCAAAGGATGAATGTACCTCAACGGCATGCCGGATCTAGCCGTTAAAATCCACGGAAAATCATATGATGTCAGAAATCCTCGGGAGATGGCAGGGTGTCGTCATATGGCCCTTGTAGGGTGTGGTAGAAGTGTGAGCGTGTTTCACAGAAGCTTGACCAGAGGCTGCTTGTAAACTGCACCATCTCCGAGGTAGTATCTAGCTATCGAGAGAGAACGTGACAGGTTTTTGAAGGAAGTGCGTTGCTCCTTGCTCCGTTGGTTATTTCAACCCTCCATCACACTTGTATACATATATTAAGACATAATGCAGGTTTGGTGGCATTGCTACCCCCAAAGGCCACCGACTGACCTAACCGGGTCGACCCGACGTGGTTGTCCCCCTAGTGCTGGTGGCACTACCATTCGTGAAGGGGATCACACTCCGGAGCTGCGCATTGCCTATTTAAACATCCCACCACAAGGCCCCAGTTCGGCCTAACCCTGGCCCCATTGACCCAGAGATCTAGGCCTTTGGCCGGGCTTTGACCAATGGATTTCTCCACTTGGTTGTGATAGGTCAACCCATAGGAACACTTCAGAGCAAGGTCTGGGCCTAACCCACCACAAGATTCCCTCTGTGTCGACCCGATGTGGCCGATTCCCCCTCCAAGTGCCGGCGGTAGCGCCGTCCGTGAATAGGGTCACACTCCGGAGCCGCGTGCCAGCTGTTTGCACCTACCACCACAATCCTAAAAACAATCCAAAGGAAACATGATTTTTTTCAAATTTGAAAATATAGTATAGCAACAGAATCCTTTCAAGTTTTTGATTAAAAACCATATAAAATTTGTCAAAGTCGATGCAAGTATCAATTACTTGTGATTTTGACAAAGTATAAGGACCTATACGCAAAAGTATATGAGTTTGCATTTCTAACATACTTAAAAATAAAAACAAGCTAGATTTTCATAATCTGTGGAAAACTCTACCCCAAATCGATATATAATTTATGTATGCTTAAGTTTAGATAAGCTAGATTTAGATTAACCATATTTTAACTTTAACAAATAAAAATAATTTAAAATAGATACTCCCTCTTTTGTAAGTCGTTTAGGACATCTAAAATTGAACTGTTTTAGGTGTTGTCTTAAATGTCTAAATGGTCTTACAAAAGTGAATGGAGGGAGTAAAAAACATATAAAATATTTGCCGACGGCCGCTGTGAGGGATGGCGGCATAGATTTGACGGCGTCAGCCCACCGTCTATCCCTGAGCCGCCAGGATCACGTCTATGCGCTGGCCAACCTATGCCTACGGTTGCCATCGGCATAGATGGAGGTGTGCCGACGACTTTTCTTTACCAACGGTTCTATGCCGACGACCTTGACAAAATGCCGTTGACATAGACGAGGCCAATGGCAGTTGGCTTTTTAAATTTATTTTTGCGTGAAAATGAAATGGGGCGCGCGCGTTGGACGCACGACCGACGTAAAACGAAAATAAGGTTGACATCGAGCGGGAGGCCGGCCCAAACGGATGAAAAGCGAAAAAAGCGTGTGACCGTTTGGGTCTACGCATTGAAGTTGCTCTGAATATCTGTCGATGTGGTGTCTCTCTTTCCTACCCAGCAGATTGCGATCTTTGAGAAACACCGAAGAATCTCTTCGTGACTACGTAAGAGCATCTCTAGCAGACCCCTTAAAAAGTCAAACCTGTAAAATTCTGGCGAGTTTACGGTGCCGAACCAATTTTGTGTCCAGAACAGACCCCGTAAAAGTTCGCGGAATCATAAACGTTTTATAGGCCACCGAGAACATGAGCCTTCGACCCCTAGTTCTAAAGGTCCGAGGATAGTATACAGGCCACAAACCGGGTCCTTCCGCCCCTCTCCCCGCGCGCTGCCGTCCGTACCACCCGTCTCCAGCCATCGATTTCTCCCTGCTCCAAAAAAATTCTGCACTACAAAAGGATCAAACGCATGCCTGCGGCCATGGCTGATCCCGTTTCGTGCTCGACGCGAGGAAGAGGAACGGAATGTGATGGCTCCGTGACACCGACGGCTCCATATTTGACAGCTACCACACCTAGCTCCTGGATCGATTCGACGCAGGCGCTATCTAGCTTTTGGACCAATTCAAGCAGCTATGGCAACGACGACGCTGGGGCGCTGTTGGAGATATGCCCTAGAGGCAATCATGTATGATGATATTTCCTATGTGTTTATGAATAAAGATAGTCCTTGGACATTATCAATGATGTGTATTAGCAAATACGTGACTTGTTTGTGGGACTATGCATTGTATGATGACTGTCCTAAAAGGTCCCTAGTCAAAAGGGCTGTGTGGACGCGCAGCCGACTAGACTAGCATATGACATGGTCGATGGCTTGGTCTCACTAGCCATGAAGCATTGGATGCTAACCGAATAATATGGACTTGGAAAGGTCTGGTCGGATTCGACGTAGTCGGATCCGAGTCGAGATAAGGTCTGAGTCGGACATACCCAACTATGAGACGCAGTGATAAGTCATCTGTGAGTCTCTAGTACAACATACGTTCTATGTCCTAAGACCTGAGCTGACGCATGTACTCGAGATGGTGACAGACTTGCTTTGGGCCGACCAAACGCTACTCCGTGACTGGGTAGTTACAAAGGTGGGTTACGGGTTTATCCAGTCCCATGCTGCAAGACATGGTCGAGCAAGATGGGATTTGCCCCTCCGATCAGGAGAGATATACTCTGGGCCCCTCGTGTGATCCGACCAGGATAAGCATGTCCATGCGACAGGGATTATGAGATAATCCGGATTATGGTCGGCATCACCTTGAACGAGAAAGAGGTCGGGCTAGCACAAGGATGACAGTCTCGCCTTGAGCCCGACAACATATATCGTGCGGCAAAGGGAACAGAAGTGTGACACGTTGTACAGGTTCGCCTAACCAGCTTCATAGTCTGCTTGGTGATCGGCATGCCTTGCTAGAGGACGCTACCAACCGTGCAGGTCGGAGGTGATCCGAACTGCGACCAAGCTGACTTGAACCTAAAGGATCGCGCGCTTAAGGGAAGGAACCTACGAGGTCGGATCCGAGGACACTGGTCGGATATGATCCGAGTTGTATTCGGATTGTGGCCGAGTAGACATGTGGGCTTTAGGGTCCGTGCGAGGCCCAAGTGTTGAGCCCGCGACGGACGCCTATATAAAGTGGAGGTGCGGTACACTCATGCGGTTGATGGCTTCGGCGCTGTGACTAGGGTTTGCATGTGTTGCAAATAGCCACCTCCACTCGCCGCCGACTGTGTGATCGGACCTAGCAGTCCGCCGCACGGTATTCCTCCTGCACGCGCGGATACCGTTAGAGGCAATGCACTTGCGCCGCTCCGGCGAACCTGTTCGCGGGATCCGATCGGCTACGTGGGAGACCGGCAAGGAGGAGACGACTCCGGGAACGTGAGGCGACTCCAGGAACGCGCTGCCTCAACTCTATTTCTGCTGCACGGCACTGCGCGTCTAGTGGTAACAATCTGTGATCCATCTCCCGTAGCATGTTCTTGATTGTTCTGCGTGTAGGAAATTTCAATTTGCAGTCGACGCACCCTACCGTAGATCCCAATAGGCGCTTCGTGCGAGCCGTCCTGGACGTCGGCGGCACCGTATTTGGCCGCTTTATGCGTTGTCCACAAGCTTCGTAGGAGCGAGCTAGCTGGAAGGTAGAAGAAGACGTGGGGAAGAATATACGCGAATATTCAATTTTACAATCTAAATTTAAGGGGTCTGCTTGGCCGCAGCTCAAACCAACATTTAAAATGCGTTTTCCGCGCGTTTTCAATTTCACGATTTAAGGGATCTGCCAGAGATGCTCTAACTCGCAAACCCTAACCCCGAGTCAGATTCCAGTCTCCCTCCACCACAATAACTGAATTTGAATTCGTGAAGAGCGTTTGAGGCTAATACCTTAATTCATGATGATTGATTGCTACCGGCTGGCAAGAGGAAGGACCAGTGCTTCCATCTCTTACGTCAGGACCATGACGTAGGACGTGTGGACGTAAGTCTAGACCTGTCCGACCAACAGTCTGGGCCTGTACCGTAGTACCATCGATACAGTAGCAGTACCTAGGTTCATTGGAGTTGCACGAGCCGGACGTGAGTCTTGATGCCCAAGGTTGATCCAAGACTCGAGCGTCAATGAATTCTTGGCTACCGCTGGTCCGGTCAGTACTTGCTACTGTCGAGACTTATTACAACCGGAAGTTCAGAAGATCCTACCACTTACTTACATGAGATGACAGAGTAAACTGCGCAGTAATATGGATCGATCCCTAATTAATTAGAGGAAATTTTCCGCAAAGTAAAAGTTTATTAGAGGACGAAATGAGTAGAACGGACGTATTGGGTGTGGTGTTCAGCTCGCTCGACGTTGACACGCTGCTTTTGCTCTGTGTGGACTTGGGTCGCTCTCCCTCAACTGGCCGCAAGTAAATTTATTCATTCGTGTACCCATCTGTTGGTGAATGCACACATGGTGTTTCCGACATGAAAATGGCTTGCGTTATACAACTCCATGTGCATCACACAGGGATATTTACATAGTGATTGTGTCAATATTAAAAGAATGCTTTTATGTTTAGAGCTTAGTTACGGCATGCATGCAGCTTCTGGTACAACTTTTGACTGAGAGTGCATGCCCCATCCATCCCACCTCCCATGTTTTTTCTTTTGACTTGTAAATTTGAATCTTTTATATATTTTAAATAAAATTTTTAATTTACATTTCATTTGCATATGCGTTCCTTGTGACGAGGGCTTTGAAACAAACACACTCTTAATTACATTTTGACAAGTTTAAACACTCCAGCAAAATTCAACTACTTAAACTTGCTAGAACGGATAATAATTGATTCATCAAGTTTCACAGACTAGAACTTAAACCCTAAGCCCTAAATCCCTAAAAGCAAATGAAACTTGGTAACTTGGTTTCTGGCGGCGGTTTGTCTTTGGGCCGTGAGATCCGTGTCAGCGCGCTTGTCTTCGTCGCCGACGACTCCGCCTGGCTTCAAGAAGCTCCCCTCGATGTCGAGGCCCTCCCTGTTCGTGGGCGGCGCACTTCTGTGCGAGTGCCTGCGGCGTCCTTCTGCGTTAGTCGTCGACCCAGTATCGGTCGGCTCCCGTTGAGTCTGCCTGCCGTCGCAAGCGGTCCGGCCGTTCGCGGCTCCAACGTTGGATGAAGCATGCGGTGGCTGGCCAATCGACCACCCTTCAAGTCGCGACAATCGAGCCCGACGAATCCCTTTACGATCTATTCAATCTGCCGACTGGTCACTCGGATTCGCTTTCCGAGTGCGAGAGCAACGATCTGGCGGCAGAGGTCCTCATGGTCGACTCCCAGCGCAGTCCGCCCGGATTTCTTCGTAGGGGCGGAGCGGCGGCCCGTCGCATGATCATGATGAGTACATTCCCGAAGCCCTCACTGCGGAGCAGAGGGAGGAGCTGCATCATCGCAACGTCCGGGCGCTCCAGACCCCCATCATTGGGGAGACCTCCGAGGCTCGGGCCTTGGAGGCTGCGTGTTTGGTCACCTTGGCCCTCGACGAATGCGCTCGTCAGCGGATCCCTGAATCCAGTCGACGTGCACGACAGCTGTTTCCGACTGAACCTCAGGTATACCGTACTCTGATCCAAAATGTTCCAGCAGCAACACACATAGCAGAGTCGATTCAGCCGTTGCATTCAGAAGCTGGTAGAGGTTTGCTGCAGATCTGAGCATTGCTTCGAGCCGCTGGGGAACAGAACTCTGTTGTCTCCCAGTTGCGCAACAAAATTCATAGTAGGTCTGTGGTTGCAAACACAGTTCAGTCGGCGCATAGTCCGAGGTCGCCTCTGCGACGTGAGGATCGTGGTCCCCGCCAGGATCAGTACCTGGGGCGAAGCCACGGCCAGTATGATCATCGGTATCCTCGTGATGACCACCGTCAAGTGCATACGCCCCCTCCGAGGGGCGGGTGTACGCGCCCCGGCGGTATGACGACAGGCGCCCGTATGGTGACAAGCGGAGAGCTCCAGTCGACCCAAGAGAGCCTGGATTCGATGCGAGGTCACTCCTTGTGCAAGGTTTGGTTGACAGAGGCCAAGCAAACAGAGAAGGACAAGACAAAGACCGTCCGATTGGAAACAGAGCATTTGTTTCTAGGCCCGAGTGTTTCAGTATGGCCATTCGATCTGCTGAGATCCCTCCCAACTTTAGGTTGGCTACGGGCATGAGCAAGTTCACCGGTGAGTCAAAGCCAGACACTTGGCTAGAAGATTACCGAGTGGTTGTGCTGATTGGTGGGCAATGATCGTGTAGCCATGAAGCACCTCCCCCTGATGCTTGAGGGTTCGGCCAGAGCCTGGTTGAATCATTTGGCCCATGGAAGTATTTTCTGTTGGGATGACCTGGCCCGAGTGTTCATCAAAACATTCGAGGGCACCTGCAAGCGACCTGCTGGGCTGACTGAATTGCAGCACTGTGTTCAGATGCCGAATGAAACTTTGAGAGACTTCATCCAGAGATGGACTACCCTTCATCATGTGGTGGAAAATGTGTCAGATCACCAGGCGGTTTGCGCCTTCAAGGAGGGCGTCTGATATAGAGAGCTCATCCTGAAGTTTGGTCGTTCCGGAGACATGTCTCTGAGCCAAATGATGGAAATAGCCACTCGGTATGCTAATGGCAAAGAGGAAGACCGACTCCGCAGTGGCAAGGGAAAACCAGTTGACCAGGACACCGAAGCTGGAAATTCCAGTCGGAAGCAAAAGCATAAAGCTGAACCTATAGGTCATGCTGAAGCTGCAGTCCTGAATGCACAATGGAAGTTTAAAGGAACACCCAAACCATAGTGGAAACCCAAGAAGGTGAAGGATCAGTCAGGCCAGGACGTTCTGGATTTTTCGTGTTACATTCACACAAAGAAAGACGAAGAGGGTAACTTGATTCAACCCAAACATACCACTCGGCAGTGTCGTCTCCTGATTTAGAGCTTCCGAGAGGATCAACCCAGTGAGAAAGAATCTGATAAGGAGGAGGGAAAAGAGTAAGATGATGGTTATCCTAAGGTCAATGCTACCTTGATGATTTTTGCTGATGTAGAGAGCAAAAGTCGACTGAAAGTCATTAACAGGGAAGTGAATATGGTTGCTCCGGCAACTACGACATACTTGAGGTAGTCGAAGACTCCCATTACATTCGACTAGGTAGATCACCCAGCGCACATTGCCACTCCTAGGCGGCAAGCGTTAGTGGTCGACCCAGTCATTGGGGGCACCCGACTGACTAAAGTCCTTATGGATGGCGGAAGTAGATTGAACATTCTGTATGTTGAGACCCTCCAAGGGATGGCCATTCCGATGTCCAAACTCAGTGAGAGTAACATGCAGTTCCACGGTGTCATTCCCAGAAAAAAGGCAAAGTCACTCGGATAGATTGCTCTTGATGTGGTTTTCGGTGATTCCAAGAATTACCGCAAGGAAAAATTGACGTTTGAGGTGGTGGATTTCCATATTGCTTATCATGCCATTCTGGGCAGGCCCGCATAGGCTCGTTTCATGGCCCGGCCATGTTACATATATCTCAAGTTGAAGATGCCTGGTCCCAGAGGTGTGATCACAGTCACGGGAAATAGGCAGAGAGCAGAAGAGTGCCTTCAGAAAGGCTCAAAGATTGCCGATGAGCAGATGGCAGCAGTGGAGATACAGGAATACCAGAAAAATGCAGATCGAGTGATTTGCTGTGGTCCAAGAAACCTGCCTCAGAGTCCGCATTTCAGACGGCCGGTGAGACCAAGCCTGTTCATTTCCACCCGGAAGACCCCGCTGCAGCTCTGGTACGTCCATTTTGCATCATGCTTTTGTATCAATATTTACTGCATTATGGGCTGTTACTACACATTATGTTACAATACTTATGCCTTTCCTCTCTTATTTTACAAGGTTTACATGAAGAGCGAGAATGCCGACAGCTGGAATTCTGGGCTGGAAAAGGAGCAAATATTAGAGACCTATTCTGCACAACTCCAAAAGTCCTGAAACTTCCCGAAAGTCAGTTCTAGAATATATTAAAAATATTGGGAGAAGAAAGCACCAGAGGGGCGCCACCCAGCAGCCACGAGGTGGAGGGTGCGCCCTACCCACTTGGGCACGCCCCTGCCTCATGGGCCACCAGGTAGGCCCCCGATGCCCATCTTCTTCTATATGGTGTGTTTTTCCCTGGAAAAAATCATAAGGAAGCCTTCGGGACGAAGCGCCACCGTCTCGAGCCGGAACCTGGGCGGAACCAATCTAGGGCTCCGACGGAGCTGTTCTGCCGGGGAAACATCCCTCCGGGAGGGGGAAATCGTCTCCATCGTCATCACCATTGATTCTCTCATCGAGAGGGGGTCAATCTCCATCAACATCTTCACCAGCACCATCTCCTCTCAAAACCTAGTTCATCTCTTGTATCCGATCTTTGTCTCAAAACCTCAGATTGGTACCTGTGGGTTGCTAGTAGTGTTGATTAATCTTTGTAGTTGATGCTAGTTGGTTTATTCGATGGAAGATCATATGTTCAGATCCTTTATGCATATTAATACCCCTCTGATTATGAACATGAATATGATTTGTGAGTAGTTACGTTTGTTCCTGAGGACATGGGAGAAGTCTTGTTATAAGTAGTCATGTGAATTTGGTATTCATTCGATATTTTGATGAGATGTATGTTGTCTCTCCTCTAGTGGTGTTATGTGAATGTCGACTACATGACACTTCACCATGATTTGGGCCTAGGGGAAGGCATTGGGAAGTGATAAGTAGATGATGGGTTGCTAGAGTGACAGAAGCTTAAACCCTAGTTTATGCGTTGCTTCGTAAGGGGCTGATTTGGATCCATATGTTCCATGCTACAGTTAGGTTTACCTTAATTCTTCTTTCATAGTTGCAGATGCTTGCGAGGGGGGTTAATCATAAGTGGGATGCTTGTCCAAGCAAGGGCAGTACCCAAGCACCGGTCCACCCACATATCAAATAATCAAAGTAAGGAATGCTTTGCTTGACGATAATTCCCATGTGTCCTCGGGAGCACTTTGCTTTATATAAGAGTTTGTCCAGGTTTGTCCTTTGCTACAAAAAGGATTGGGCCACCTTGCTGCACCTTGTTTACTTTTGTTACTTGTTACCCGTTATGAATTACCTTATCACAAAACTATCTGTTACCGATAATTTCAGTGCTTGCAGAGAATACCTTACTGAAAACCGCTTGTCATTTCCTTCTGCTCCTCGTTGGGTTCGACACTCTTACTTATCGAAAGGACTAGAATAGATTCCCTATACTTGTGGGTCATCAAGACTCTTTTCTGGCGCCCTTGCCGGGGAGTGAAGCGCCTTTGGTAGGTGGAATTTGGTAAGAAAACATTTATATAGTGTGCTGAAATTTACTGTCACTTGTTACTATGGAAAATAATCCTTTGAGGGGCTTGTTCGGGGTATCTTCACCCCAACCAGAAGAGCAAAGAGTTTCTCCTCAACCTACTGAACCTACTAAAAATATTTACTTTGAAATTCCTTTGGGTATGATAGAAAAACTTCTAGCTAATCCCTATACAGGAGATGGAACATTACATCTTGATATGCACCAAATCTATGTGGATGAAGTTTGTGGATTATTTAAGCTTGCAGGTATGCCCGAGGATGTTTTCAAGAAGAAGGTCTTTCCTTTATCTTTGAAGGGAAAGGCATTGACATGGTTTAGGCTATGTGATGATACTGGATCATGGAACTACAACCAACCGAAATTGGAATTTCATCAGAAGTTTTATCCTATGCATCTAATTCATCATGATCGTAATTATATATATAATTTCTGGCCTCACGAAGGAGAAAGTATCGCTCAAGCTTGGGGGAAGCTTAATTCAATGTTATATTCATGCCCCAATCATGATCTCTCAAGAGAAATTATTATTCAAAAATTTTATGCTCGGCTTTCTCTCAGTAATCGCTCCATGCTTGATACTTCTTGTACTGATTCTTTTATGATGAAGACTATTGAATTCAGATGTGATTTATTGGAAAGAATTAAACACAACTCTGAAGATTGGGAACTCGACGAAGGTAAGGAGTCAGTTATAACACCTAAGTTTGATTGTGTTAAATATTTTATGGATACCAATGCTTTTCGTGAATTTAGCACTAAATATGGACTTGACTCTGAGATAGTAGCTTCTTTCTGTGAATCATTTGCTACTCATGTTGATCTCCGTATGGAGAAGTGGTTTAAATATCATCCTCCCACTGAAGTAAAAGTAGTAGAACCTATTAAATTTCAAGAAAAAACTATTACTTATAATGTTGATCCTATTGTTCCTACTGCTTATATTGAGAAACCACCTTTCCCTATTAGAATAAAGGATCATGCTAAAGCTTCAACGGTGGTCCATAAGAGTAATGATAGAACACCTACACCCCCTGAGCAAATTAAATTTGAACCTAGTATTGCAATGGTTAAAGATCTCTTGGTCGATAATATTGATGGGCATGTTATTTACTTGTGTGATGAAGCTGCTAGAATTTCTAGACCCGATACTAAAAATAAACATAGACTTGTTGTTGGCATGCCTATTGTTTTTGTTAAAATAGGATATCATTGTTATCATGGCTTATGTGATATGGGTGCTAGTGCGAGTGCAATACCTCATTCCTTATACAAAGAAATTATACATGATATTGCACCTGCTGAGATAGAAGATATTGATGTTGCAATTAAGCTTGCCAATAGAGATACTATTTCACCAATTGGGGTTGTTAGAGATGTTGAAGTCTTGTGTTGGAAAATTAAATATCCTACTGATTTTCTTGTTCTTGGTTCCCCACAAGATGACTTTTGTCCCATTATATTTGGAAGACCCTTCTTGAATACAGTTAATGCTAAGATAGACAACGAAAAGATATTGTTACTGTTGGTTTAGGGGATATGTCTCATGATTTTAGTTTTGCTAAATTCCATAGACAACACCATGATAAAGAATTGCCTAGTAAAGATGAAAGTATTGGTCTTGCTTCTATTGCCGTGCCTCCTAATGATCCATTAGAACAATATTTGCTAGACCATGAAAATGATATGTTTATGAATGAAAGAAGGGAAATAGATGAAGTATTCTTTAAATAGGGACCTATTTTGAAACACAACTTGCCTGTTGAAATCCTAGGGGATCCTCCTCCACCCAAGGGAGATCCCGTGTTTTGAGCTTAAACAATTACCTGATTCTTTGAAATATGCTTATCTTGATGAAACAAAGATATATCCTATTATTATTAGTGCTAACCTTTCAGAGCATGAAGAAGAGAAATTATTGAAAACTCTGAAGAAGCACCATGCTGCTAACCCACTCTATGCCAGCACAAAATAAAACTGGAGAAAGATGTTAAACCAGTTGTTGATCATCAATGATGGTTAAATCCTAAAATGAAAGAAGTGGTAAGAAATGAAATACTAAAGCTTCTGCAGGCAGGTATAGTTTATCCTGTTGATGATAGTAAGTGGGTAAGTCCTGTCCATTGTGTCCCTAAGAAGGGAGGTATGACTGTTGTTCCTAATGACAAGGATGAATTTATCCTGCAAAGAATTGTTACAGGTTATAGAATGGTAATTGATTTCCGCAAATTAAATAAAGCTACTAGAAAGGATCATTACCCTCTACCTTGTATTGATCAAATGCTAGAAAGACTATCTAAACATACACACTTTTGCTTTCTAGATGGTTATTCCGGTTTCTGTCAAATACATGTGTCAAAAGAGGATCAGGATAAGACAACTTTTACTTGCCCTTTCGGTACCTTTGCTTATAGACGTATGCCTTTTGGTTTATGCAATGCACCTACTACCTTTCAAAGATGTGTTACTGCTATATTCTCTAACTTTTTTGAAAAGATTTTTGAGGTTTTCATGGATGATTTCTCCATGTATGGAACTTCTTTTGATGATTGCTTAAGCAACCTTGATCAAGTCTTGCAGAGATGTGAAGAAACTAATCTTGTCTTGAATTGGGAGAAGTGCCACTTTATGGTTAATGAAGGTATTATCTTGGGGCATAAAATTTCTAAAAGAGGTATTGAAGTTGACAAAGCTAAAGTTGATGCTATTGAAAAGATGTCATGTCCTAAGGACATCAAAGGTATAAGAAGCTTCCTTGGTCATGCCGGTTTTTATAGGAGGTTCGTTAAAGACTTCTCTAAAATCTCTAGGCCTCTGACTAATCTCTTACAAAAAGATGTTCCTTTTGTTTTTGATGATGATTGCGTAGAAGCATTTGAAATACTTAAGAAAGACTTGATTTCTGCACCTATTGTCCAGCCACCTGATTGGAATCTACCCTTTGAAATTATGTGTGATGCTAGTGATTATGCTGTAGGTGATGTACTAGGGCAGAGAGTTGATAAGAAATTAAACGTTATCCAATATGCTAGTAAAACTCTAGACAGTGCCCAGAGAAATTATGCTACTACTGGAAAAAAAAATTTAGCAGTTGTGTTCGCATGTGATAAGTTCAGACCTTATATTGTTGATTCCAAAGTAATTGTTCACGCTAATCATGCTGCTATTAAATATCTTATGGAAAAGAAAGATGCTAAACCTAGACTTATTAGATGGGTTCTGTTGCTACAAGAATTTGATTTGCATATTATTGATAGAAAGGGAGCTAAGAACCCCGTTGCAGACAACTTCTCTAGGTTAGAAAATGTTATTGATGACCCACTACGTATTGATGATAGCTTCCCTGATGAACAATTAGCTGTCATAAATGCTTCTCGTACTGCTCCATGGTACGCTGATTATGCTAATTACATTGTTGCTAAATGTATACCACCTAGTTTCACATACCAGCAAAAGAAAACATTTTTCTATGATTTAAGACATTACTTCTGGGATGACCTACACCTTTATAAAGAAGGAGTAGATGGTGTTATTAGACGTTGTGTACCTGAGCATGAACAGGAACAGATCCTACGCAAGTGTCACTCCAAGGCTTATGGAGGACACCACGCTGGAGATAGAACTGCACATAAGGTATTGCAATCCAGTTTTTATTGGCCTACTCTTTTCAAAGATGCCTGTAAGTTTGTCTTGTCTTGCGATGAATGCCAAAGAATTGGTAATATTAGTAAGCATCAAGAAATGCCTATGAACTATTCACTTGTTATTGAACCATTTCATGTTTGCGGCTTTGATTATATGGGACCTTTTCCTTCCTCTAATGGGTATACACATATTTTAGTTGTTGTTGATTACATTACTAAGTGGGTAGAAGCTATTCCAACTGGTAGTGCTGATCATAACACGTCTATTAAGATGCTTAAAGAAGTTATTTTTCCGAGGTTTGTAGTCCCTAGATATTTAATGACTGATGGTGGTTCACATTTTATTCATGGCACTTTCCGTAAAATGCTTGCAAAGTATGATGTTAATCATAGAATTGCATCTGCATACCACCCACAGTCTAGTGGTCAAGTAGAATTGAGTAATAGAGAGATTAAATTGATCTTGCAAAAGACTCTTAATAGATCTAGAAAGAATTGGTCCAAGAAACTTGATGATGCATTATGGGTCTATAGAACTGCATATAAAAATCATATGGGTATGTCTCCGTATAAAATGGTTTATGGAAAAGCATGTCACTTACCTCTCGAACTAGAACATAAGGCATATTGGGTTACTAAAGAGCTCAATTATGATTTCAAACTTTCCGGTGAGAAGAGGCTATTTGACATTAGGTCACTTGATGAATGGAGAACCCAGGCCTATGAGAATGCCAAATTGTTTAAAGAAAAAGTTAAAAGATGGCATGACAAAAGGATACAAAAGCATGAGTTTAATGTAGGTGATTATGTTTTGCTATACAACTCTCATTTAAGATTTTTTGCAGGAAAACTTCTGTCTAGATGGGAAGGTCCTTACATTATCGAGGAGGTCTATCGTTCCGGTGCCATCAAAATCAACAACGCCGAGGGCACAAATTCGAAGGTGGTGAACGGTCAAAGAATGAAACATTATATCTCAGGTAATCCCATAAATGTTGAAACCAATGTTATTGATACCGTAACATCAGAGGAGTACATAAGTACATAAGGGACACTTTTCAGAACGTTTCAGACTCCAAAAAGGAATAGGTATGTAGTACGATAAGTAAACCAACTCCAAAACTGCTCAAATAGCAATTTTTCTCCGTTTTGGAATATTTAAAAAATTAGGAAAATAAGAACTAGTCCGAAAGAGACACGAGGCATCCACGAGGGTGGAGGGCGCGCCTCCCCTGCCCAGTGGACACCTCGTGTGCCCTCCCGACTTTGTTTTCTTTCACGATACTTCTTTTGGTTTGTAAAAATTCATTATATAATCTACCGAAGGTTTTGACCACCGTACCACAACAAAACCCTCTATTTTTGTTTTGAGCTGTTTCTGCAGCAGATTTAGAGCAATATGTTGTCCTAGGATTCGGAGGGATAAAGCTATGTGGCTGATTACCTTGCAGACCCCAAGGTCCACGGGGACTTGGAGCATTGTGGTTGGACCATGGAGGAAGAAGAATACTATGATCCTAAGGGAAAGGAGGACACAAGCTCAGATGAAGATGAAGTCCCACTACCTCAACCTGGGGACATGCACGTGGAGTTTAAAAAGTCAAGCCTCCCCGATAGAGCAAAGAAACCTGAGATCAAGTTTATCCCTTTTCGTATCTTGCAGGAGAACAAACAAGAACTATGCAAAAAGATACTAACCTTGAGCAGGAGATCGATGACTTGAGGGAGCAAAATTGTATCCTAAAGAGCAAACTAAGGAAGAATCCTACATCGTCAACAACTCCATCATCACCACCTCCGAAGAAAGATACATAAATACATGGGTATGGACACTCCCCTTGGCAACTGCCAAGCTTGGGGCAGGTGCCCCGGTATCATATCACCATCACACTTCTATCTTTACCATTTTTCTTAGTTTGATCCTTTTGGTTATATCTTGATCTAGTAGAATAAAGTTTTAGTATGATCTAGCTTTGAGTTTTGTTTTGATCCCTATCTATGTAATCGAGTCCGTGAGCTATATATAATAAAGATTTGTTTTGAGTTGATGGCTTTGCTATCTTTCTATGATCTTGAGGGAATAAAATAAAGAATAAAAATATCATATTGATCTTATGAAGAGTAATGACTTCACATATAAGGAGTATGATGAATAAAAGTTGTTGAGAGTTGACAAACATAGTTTTGGTCATCGTTGCAATTAATAGGAAGTAATAAAGAAAGAGAGGTTTTCACATGTAAATATACTATCTTGGACATCTTTTATGATTGCGAGCACTCATTAAATTATGGCATGCTAAAAAGTTGATGTTGGACAAGGAAGACAACGTAATGGGTTATGTTTTCTTATATCCGAAATAAACTATATTGTAATGGATCATCCAACATGTTGAGCTTGCCTTTCCCTCTCATGCTAGCCAAGTTATTTTCACCAAGTAGAGATACTACTTGTGCTTCCAAACTTCTCTAAACCCAGTTTTGCCATGAGAGTCTACCATACCTACCTATGGATTGAGTAAAATCCTTCAAGTAAGTTGTCATCGGTGCAAGCAATAAAAATTGCTCTTTAAATATGTATGATCTATTAGTGTGAAGAAAATAAGCTTTATACGAGCTTGTGATATGGAAGAAATAAAAGCGACAGATTGCATAATAAAGGTCCTTATCACAAGTGGCAATATAAAGTGACATTCTTTTGCATTAAGATTTTGTGCATCCAACCATAAAAGCGCATGACAACCTCTGCTTCCCACTATGAAGGGCCTATCTTTTATTTTTACTTCCTACCCTTATACAAGAGTCATGGTGATCTTCACCTTTCCTTTTTACACTTTATCCTTTGGCAAGCACTATGTGTTGGAAAGATCCTGATATATATATATCCACTTGGATGTAGGTTTTCATAAAGTATTATTGTTGACATTATCCTTGAGGTAAAAGGTTGGGAGGCGAAACTATAAGCCCCTATCTTTCTCTGTGTCCGATTGAAACTTCATACCCATAAGTATCGCGTGAATGTTAGCAATTGTGAAAGACTGAATGTTAGTTGAGTATGTGGACTTGCTGAAAAGCTCTTATTTTGACTCTTTCTGATGTTATGATAAATTGCAATTGCTTCAATGACAAAGATCATCATTTGTTAGTTTTCAATGAAGTTTCTAATTCATACTTTACATTGTGAATAGATTGTTACTTTAGCATAAGAAATTATATGACAATATATATATGTTGCTATTCTAAGAATGATCATGATGCCCTCATGTCCGTATTTTATTTTATCGACACCTCTATCTCTAAACATGTGGACATATTTTTCAATATCGGATTTCGCTTGAGAACAAGCGAGGTCAAAGCTTGGGGGAGTTGATACATCAATTTTGCATCATGCTTTTATATCAATATTTATTGCATCATGGGCTGTTACTACACATTATGTTACAATACTTATGCCTTTCCTCTCTTAATTTACAAGGTTTACACGAAGAGGGAGAATGTTGGCAGCTGGAATTCTGGGCTGGAAAAGGAGCAAATATTATAGACCTATTCTTCACAACTCCCAAAGTCCTAAAACTCCACGAAAGTCAGTTTTGGAATATATTAAAAATATTGGGCGAATAAAGCACCAGAGGGGGGCCACCCAGCAGCCACGAGGGTGGAGGGCGCGCCCTACCACGTGGGCCACCAGGCAGGCCCCTAATGCCCATCTTCTGCTATATGGTGTATTTTTACCTGGAAAAAATCATAAGGAAGCTTTAGGGACGAAGCGCCACCGTCTCAAGGTGGAACCTGGGCGGAACCAATCTAGGGCTCCAGCGGAGCTGTTCTGCCGGGGAAACATCCCTCCGGGAGGGGGAAATCGTCTCCATCGTTATCACCATCAATCCTCTCATCGAGAGGGGGTCAATCTCCATCAACATCTTCACCAGAACCATCTCCTCTCAAACCCTAGTTCATTTCTTGTATCCGATCTTTGTCTCAAAACCTCAGATTGGTACCTATGGGTTGCTAGTAGTGTTGATTACTCTTTGTAGTTGATGCTAGTTGGTTTATTCGGTGGAAGATCATATGTTCAGATCCTTTATGCATATTAATACCCCTCTGATTATGAACATGAATATGATTTGTGAGTAGTTACGTTTGTTCCTGAGGACATGGGAGAAGTCTTGTTATAATTAGTCATGTGAATTTTCTATTCATTCGATATTTTGATGAGATGTATGTTGTCTCTCCTCTAGTGGTGTTATGTGAACGTCGACTACATGACACTTCACCATGATTTGGGCCTAGGGGAAGACATTGTGAAGTAATAAGTAGATGATGGGTTGCTAGAGTGACAGAAGCTTAAACCCTAGTTTATGCGTTGCTTTGTAAGGGGCTGATTTGGATCCATATGTTTCATGCTACGGTTAGGTTTACCTTCATTCTTCTTTCGTAGTTGTCGATGCTTGCGAGGCGGGTTAATCATAAATGGGATGCTTGTCCAAGGAAGGGCAGTACTCAAGCACCGGTCCACCCACATATCAAATTATCAAAGTAATGAACGCGAATCATATGAGCATGATGAAAACTAGCTTGACGATAATTCCCATGTGTCCTCGGGTGCGCTTTGATTTATATAAGAGTTTTTCCAGGCTTGTACTTTGCTACAAAAAGGATTGGGCCACCTTGCTGCACCTTGTTTACTTTTGCTACTTGTTACCCGTTAGGAATTACCTTATCACAAAACTATCTGTTACCGATAATTTCAGTGCTTGCAGAGAATACCTTATTGAAAACAGCTTGTCATTTCCTTCTGCTCCTCATTGGGTTCGACACTATTACTTATCGAAAGGACTACGATAGATCCCCTATACTTGTGGGTCATCAAGCTCCGACTCACATCTCAACAACACTCGACAGCAAATAGGAAGCCGCGCTCACCCAGTTCCTCCGTGAGAACTAGGACATCTTTGCATGGAAACCATCCGACATGCCAGGTGTATCCAGGGGGCTGGTTGAGCACCGTTTGTGTGTCGGCCCGGAAGCAAAACCAGTGAAAGAGCATCTCCGATGATCCACCGCAGAAAGAGAATGGCGATGGGCGAATAAGTGGCTCGGATCTTGGCAGCCGAGTTCATCCGTCAGATTTAACACTCCGAGTGGCTTGCCAACATCGTCATGGGCCCTAAG
Organism: Triticum aestivum; assembly: GCF_018294505.1. NCBI lineage: Eukaryota > Viridiplantae > Streptophyta > Magnoliopsida > Poales > Poaceae > Triticum > Triticum aestivum. Next base: position 89,533,162 of record NC_057804.1, read on the forward strand.
AAAGATGATTGACTTCATATGTGTATTGATGATGTCTGCTAGAACTACGCCGGTATTTCCCCAAAGAGGAAGGGATGATGCATTAAAGCGAAGGTAGGTATTTATCGATGAGATCAAGGTTATCGAACCAGTAGGAGAACCTCCTCACACCACGTAAACAGCCCCTTCACACAAATAAAAAATACTCGCAACCCGACGTGTTAAAGGGGTTGTCAATCCCTTTCGGGTACGGCGCCTCAAGATAGGCAAATAACCTGAGATAAAAGTGGTAGATAGGATAAATAGATCGGTAACAAATAAATTGCAACAAGGTATTTTTATATTTTTGGTTTAATAGATCTGAAAATAAAAGCAAACAAAAATAGATCGCAAAGGAAAATATGATGAAAAGAGATCCGGGGGCCGTAGGTTTCACAAGTGGTTTCTCTCGAGAAAAATAGCAAACAGTGAGAAAATTTTTACTGTTGGACAATTGATTGAACTTCAAATAATCATGAAGATATCCAGGCAATGATTATTATATAGGCATCTCGTCCAAGATTAGTAGACCGACTCCTACTTGCATCTACTACTATTACTCCACGCATCGACTGCTATCTAGCATGCATCTAATGTATTAAGTTCATGGAAAAACTGGAGTAATGCAATAAGAACGATGACATGATGTAGACAAGATCTACTTATGTAGAAATAGACCCCATCTTGTTATCCTTAATAACAACGATACATACATGTCGTTTCCTTTTCTGTCACTGGGATCAAGCACCATAAGATCGAACCCATCACAAAGGACCTCTTCCCATTGCAAGATAAATAGATCAAGTCGGCCAAACAAAACCCAAATATCGGAGAAGAAATACGAGGCTATAATCAATCATGCATATAAGAGATCAAAGAAGACTCAAATAACTTTCATGGATAAAAACATAGATCTGATCATAAACTCAAAGTTCATCGGATCCGAACAAACACACCGCAAAAAGGCTTACATCATATGGATCTCCGAGAGACCATTGTATTGATAATCAAGAGAGAGAGAGAGAGAGAGAGAGAGAGAGAGAGAGAGAGAGGAAGCCATCTAGCTACTAACTACGGACTCATAGGTCTACAAAGAACTACTCATGCATCATTAGAGAGGCACCAATGGACATGATGTACCCCTCTGAGATGGTGTCTAGATTGGATCTTGTGTTTCTGGACTCTACAGCAGCTGGAATTTATTTTTGTCGACTCCCCTAGGGTTTCTGGAATATTGGGGTATTTATAGAGCAAAGAGGTGGTGCGGGAGGCCAACAAGGAGGGAAGAACCCACCGGGGCACGCTTGGGCCCCAAGGCGCACCCTGGTGGGTTGTGCTCCCCTCAGAGCTCCCCTCAGGTGCGCTCCTGGCCCACTGGATGTCTTCTAGCCCAAAAAAATCCACAAAAAGTTTCGCTGCGTTTGGACTCCGTTTGGTATTGATTTCCTGTGATGTAAAAAAAACATGTAGAAAATAGCAACTAGCACTGGGCACTATGTCAATAGGTTAGTACCAAAAAATGATATAAAATGACTATAAAATGATTGTAAAACATCCAAGAATGATAATATAATAGCATCGAACAATCAAAAGTTATGGATACGTTGGAGAAGTATCAGCATCCCCAAGCTTAATTCATGCTCGTCCTCGAGTAGGTAAATGATAAAAACGGAGTTTTTGATGTGGAATGCTGCCTAGCATGTTGATCACATTTCTTTTCTTTATAGCATGGACATTTGGACTTTTATATGGTTCAAAGCAACAGTCTAGTTTTGACATGAAGACTTTAATACTCAGGCATACCAACAAGCAACCATGTCTTTCAAAATATCAACACTAAAGCAAGTTATCTCTAGCCCATTATGCTCAATCATTGATCCATTCATGAAAAACACTCGAATATTAGCTACAGCCAATGCTCAAACACGATCATAGTGCCCCTTAGTTGGTGCTTTATAAGAGAAGATGGAGAATAAAATTCAAAATAAAAATTGCATAAGTAAAAGAAAGGCCCTTCGCGGAGGGAAGTAGGGATTTGTAGAGGTGCCAGAGCTCAAAGCTTAAATTGAGAGAGAAAAACATTTTGAGAGGCATACTTTTCCCACCAACAAAAATGACTTAGAGCTCCCAACACTTTCCATGCGAGATACATCATAGGCAGTTCCCAAACAGAAAATAAAGTTTACTCCTTTTTCCACCTTTACTTTCACTTTCCATGGCTTGTCCGTATCCACGGGTGCCTTCCATACCAACACTTTCCAAGGAATTTATTGTTTGAAAACATAAAGTAAATTCATTTTTTTTATTTCAAGACTGGGCATCCCTAATACCATTGTCGTACTCCCGTGCAATGACAAGTGAATAAACACTCATCGTGAGAATAACACATCTAGCATAGGAAATATTGGCCACCCCTCACCGCCTCGCGAGCGGTAGAGCACACAAAAGAGAAATTATTTTGAAAATTAGAGATGGCACATGCAAATTTTCTTAGAACAACATGGAAATAACACATATAGGTAGGTATAGTGGACTCATATGGCAAAACTGGTTTAAAGGGTTTTGGATGCACAAGTAGTGATCATACTTAGTGCAAAATGAAGGCTAGCAAAAAGATTGAGAAGCGACCGACCAAAAATCAAAAAATCTCGTACCCATGCATTAAGCATAATTAACACAGAATAATGCACCACAAGTAGGATATAAATTTCATTGCATAACTATTGACTTTCATGCTTGCATAGGGAATCAAAAACCTTAACATCAATATTTTTACTAAAGCACAATTACTCATCAACATGACTCACATATCATATCATCATATCTCAAAACCATTACTAAGAATCAAGTCTTATTTTGTCCAATGATCTTCATGAAAGTTTTTATTATATCCTCCTTGGATATATATCACTTTGGGACTATTTTCATATCTTGCTTTCGATAAGCTCAAACAAATTTAAGTGAAGAACATGAGCAAAATATTTCTTTCTCTCAAAATAGTCTAAGTGAAGCAAGAGAGAATTTCTGAAAAATTTCACTAACTCCCAAATAAATCTAAGTGAAGCATGAGAGCATTTCTTCAAAAATAACAAAGCACACCATGCTCAAAAAGATATAAGTGAAGCACTAGAGAAAATCCATGGCTGTAAAAATTTAAGTGAAGCATGGGAACAAGCATAGCACAATTTTTGGATCTCTCAAAAAGGTGTGTCCAGAAAGGACTCAAGACTTAAAACACAAAGCAAAACAAGCAAATACTCATATCATACAAGACGCACCAGGAAAAACTCATAATATGTGACGAATGAAAATAAAGCTTCAAGTAAAATATCGATGGTTGTTAGAAGAAAGAGGGGATGCCACTCGGGGGCATCCCCAATCTTAGTTGCTTGCTACTTCTTGAATATTATCTTGGGGTTCCTTTGTAATCCCCAAGCTTGGCCTTTTGCTAATCCTTATTCCTTCATCCATTGTAAGATCACCCAAAACTTGAAAACTTCAATCACACAAAACTCAACAAAACCTTCGTGAGACCCGTTAGTATAACAAAGCAAACCACTACTATAAATACTATTGCAAACCTATTCATATTTTATTTTTTTCATTATGTATACTGTATTCCAACTTTTCTATGGAAAAAACTCATTAAAGAAAACCGTAGAATCGTTAAAACAAGCACACATCGCAAAGAAAACATAATCTGTCAAAAGCATAACAGACTGTAGCAATCTGGATATTTCGAATACTTCTGTAACTCCAAAAATCTTGAGAAATTAGGAAAACCTACACAATTTGTATATTGATCTTCTGCAAAAATAATTAACTCAAAATCACGTTTCTGTGATTTATGAAAATTATTTTCATTAGTGCATAAGTTTCTGTTTTTCAGGAAGATCAAATCAACTTTCACCCAAATCATGCCAAAGGCTTTGCTTGGCACAAAAACTAATTTAAACCACAAGAACACATCTAACCAGAGGTATTGTCGGTACGGAGATGACACATATGGGATCACAGGAATCCCTACTACGGTTGTGGGGCGCGAGATGGTGAGAAGAGCGGGATCAGCAGTCAGTACAAGCACACGGGTCTTTACCCAGGTTCAGGCCGCAGAGATGCGTAATACCCTAGTCCTACTTTGATGTGTGTATTTGTGTTCTTGAGGTTCTTGAACTAGCTACAGGGAGCGCAACTTGTTCCAAAGTCTGAATCCATCTCGTGGGCGCCTCAAGCCTCCATTTATAGGCAAGGGGATCGCCACAGTGGCACACAGGAGGTGGCATCGGGGCACTGTAGCTAAGCATATCACTAGCTATTATGGGACAAGACGCATTTAATGCGCCCCCTGACGTGTTCCCCCCACTTTATCACTGCCTCGCCCTGCCTTGACACATGCCTGGGCCAGCGAGGCGGCCAGCGCCATGTAAGCTGGCAGGCAACTGAGGTGGCGCGGTGGTAGTGCCTTCACGAAGGTTTGCATGCCACAACGTAGGCATGTGCTGAGTTGATCGAGGAGCCTTTCGTTGACACGCAAGCGCCTTCCCAGCTGGTGGGCTAGCAGTTGCATGGGAGTGGTGGCAGAAGCTTGGCAGGTGCGGGCCTGGTTGCGGCCTCGCGGACGCCCTCGGCAAGGGCCTTGCCGGGGCCCCGGCAAGGGTCTTGTCGTGGCGTTCCGATTGTCCCCGGCAAGGATCTTGCCGGGGGTCTTGTGATTTTCCTCGGCAGGAGTCTCGCCGAGGTTCGTCGTCTTCTATTCCTCCTCTGATTTGGAGTGTATCTTGTCTTCAAAAAGATCTGCATGCCATCATGGAGGGCCTCCCGAGCCTTGGTCCCAACGCGGTTGGTGGCACTAGATGAACTGGGGCTCAAGGGAGGTGCGCTTTGTTGGTGTGAGTTTGGGCAAGTTGCCCCCGGCAAGGCTCCTGCTCAAGCTGTGGAGGCTGCCCCGGCAAGGATCTTGCCGGGGAGAACCACCTTGCCCTCTGGGCCTTCTGGTCTTGGCGTGGCTTCTGGTAGCTCTGTGGTTCTAACTCCTCCCTCTGCCTTGCCCAATGTGGTTGTGGGCGCGGCTCTGACTGCCCGTGCACTTAGTAAGGGGTACAAAGTAGTGCCTCTACTTTAGCACACTTAGGGAGGGCGGTCGATGGCCTCGCCTGCTGTCACCTTAATGGGACGGATTGGCTGGAAGGGGCGGCCGAGCCCTGAACCCGTCCTTTACAAGGAGGGGGACGGGAGGAACGACGCCTCTCAGTCCTTCGTCATCTGCCTCTCCCCATTCCTGCTCCTTCCTCTCTCTTGTCATGGCGAGAGGGCGTGGTGATGCTTCATCGGTGGCGACAAGGGTCTCTGCTAGACAACGTGTCGCTCCTCCCCAAGATCTCGTGGTGGCAGAGCCAGCCGTTAGACGAAGGGGGAGGGGGCGAGGTCGAGGCCACTACGGTGCTCGGGGAAGAGGAGGACGGGGCGGCGCGTCGGCCTCGCCTCCGCCAGCGGTCCCTCCCCCTGTGGAGGGGCATGTCGGGGACAACCCTTATGAGTTCTTCATCAGGCTGCATCGGCCGGCATGCCGACATCTTCGTCTCCTGACCCCATTTTCTCGGGAGATGGAGTTGGACCCGCCGCAGGCGCTAAGGCTGCACATGAGGGGTTGTGGAAACAGTGGCACATGGGCCCACGTCAAGTTCTCGGCCCCTCACGTCATGTACCTTCTCCGTGGGTGAAATACCTTCGCTCGCATCCACATCCTAATGGAGGGGCTCACTCTCCATTTCAAATTAATGGAGAGTGGCCTCCTGTCCGTCAAGGTCTTCGGACTCTTCGGGACTTGTGCAAGGTGCTGCGTGGAGAGCTCCTCTGATGACGAAGATTCTTCCTCGAGCGGGAGTGATGAGGAGGACAGCGGCAGCAACGATAGGAGTGCCAGGCGGGAGGATGAAAGGTCCGACTTGTCGGTGTACTAGAGTAGGGGTACCCTAGTATCCCGAACTTGTGCACGGGCAGTTGCAGCGCCCCGCGGCAAGGCTTGCCGGGTGACCGCTAAGATCCTCCGTAGTTCCTTTGGAGCCATTCAAGAAAAAAGTATTTAAGATGAAGAGACAAGACCCCGGTAAGAGGAGCTTGCCGGAAAGAGACAAGGCCCCGGCAAGAGGAGCTTGCCGGGAAGGCCAGCCACGACACTTCAAGAAACTTGCCGCGAATGCACCGCGCGTCCCGGCAAGGTCCAACGAGCGACAAGCTTTCGGACGCGACAAGACGACGACCCCGACAAGGTACTTGCCGGGGGCCCGCTACCACTCTGTACCCGCGCTCCAGCGCACCCGCCCGCGTGTCGCCATGAGGCTTTCTCAGGGACGCGTGGCGGGAGCCTGTGCAGCCAGGGATACCCGGTGGCAAGCGGAGATGAAGAGAAGGCCATCGTGGCAAACGGTGGCGCTCCTAACGGTCACTTTTTGCACTGTTTAGGCGACTCAGACGTGCATTCAATAACCTTGTCCCCTGCCGTCAGAGTTAGGTAGGGTGCACTGTGTCCACAGTAGCGGTAGCTGCACCTACCGCATCCTTTTCCATTTTTACCCTTCTAGTCTATGTTGCCATCTGTCGGTGACCCCTTGAGAGTATAAAAGGAGGCCCAGGCGCAACGTAGAGGAGGTTCAGCCCAGAGTCGGCTCATTCGAAGCACCAAGAACATTCCCACGCTCAGTCAGGTAGCGTCCATCGCTCCTGAGCAAGAACTCAATACACAGACAAGCAGCAGTAGGGTTTTACGCATCCGTGCGGCCCAAAGCTGGGTAAACCGCTTGCGTGTTCTTGCCTCGATCCGCTCTTTGCGCGACCTCCGCCCTCACTGAATCGAAAGGGACTCGGCCCGCCGGTCCCATAGGTGTCCGTGGATCAGCCATCCCCGACATCTTTGTTGCGGTGTCCCCCTCGCCTGTAGAGGGGCGATGCGGCGGCGAAAGAAATCTGCGCCGATAGCTCCTAAAGTCAGCCCGGCAAGCCTGAGCCACAAGATCCGGGTGGTGGCGATCTTCAGCTTGTCGTCGTCTGCGGACAGGGTGCTCCAGTCGTTGCCACGCACTGTAGGGGCTTGGCGCAGGGCGGTGAACGGCTGCGGATTCTCCTCTACAACGCAGCACCAATCTGCTCTCCACTCATCCCACTTGCTACGGAGCTCCCCCTCCAGATAAGTCTCCTTCTTGCCGGCTCGCGAGATCCAGGCGATCCCGCCGGCAAGAGGTTCCCCTCTCTCGACGCGAGGCATAAAGAAGTGGCGAAAGAGGGCTACGTTGGGGTGGACTCCGACAAAGTTTTCGCATAGATGGGCGAAAACTGCCATGGTCAGAACGGCGTTGGGGGTGAAATCAAGGAGGTGGAGTCCATAGGTGTTCATGATGTCGCAGAAGAAATCAGGGAATGGCGGGCAGAGCCCGCAGTAGAAGAACACGGCAAAGAAAGGATACCCGCCAACTGGAGCTGCTTGCGAGGCAACGGCGGAGAGTACCTTCGTGCGCGGATGCGCCCGCGTCTCCGTCGACCAGAAGAGATAATACCACTCCCTCAAGTCCTTCGCGGAGAG